>NW_008331789.1:6182135-6214186 GCF_000622305.1 Nannospalax galili
TTCTGATGATATAATCAGATTACATCAAATAAATGTAGGGGTGAAAAGAAGGGAATTTAGAAACACCAGCATGGAAATATCAGAAGAATAAATGATGCTGGTATGATCCACAAATTAGACTATCACTTTAAGGTGAAATATGACTTGCATAACTCAAAGTATCAAGTATCGTGCCCAAGACCTTTGGCAATAGCTTGAGTGAAGATAAAGACTTTACAATGTAGAAACATGGCATAGACAAGCTTAACCAAGTGGCTAACATAAGCTTCACCAATGACAAGGCACAACAATTTCTGGAGCCTTTGGTACAGTGTGCCTAGGATACCAGTCCATGTTTTGTGGCATGGTAAACATGTATATAGATGCATTGTATGCTCACACACAATCACTGCAATCATAAGAAAACAGCACATAAAATAAGTTTGGTTACTGTCTATCAAATAACTGACCATCAATTTTTAACAGTGTCAAGGTCATGAAAGACAAGGAAATCTGAAGAACTGGCGTAGACCAGACTGATGGTGACTACGGAGAAATAGCAACACCCAGTGTCAAAGCTTGAGTTGGACTGTGAAAAAGGTAAATGATATTGGAGAAATCAGTGAATTTTCACTCACGCATCCCTAAATCTCAGGGAACATCTTGAAAGAAGGGGTAGAAATACTGTAGGAGCCAGATGTCAGGGAGGATTGCAGCAAAACAGTATCTTTGGGACACTACAGAACCACCTGTGTTCACAGCAGCTGCTGTTGCCTGCACAAGACCTGCACAAGATCAAATCAGCATTCCAGCATGGATGAGGGAGGGGCTATGAGGCCCCACCCCTTGCTGAGGAGCTATGGATAGCTGATGACTAGTTGGGAAGTGAGGCCACTTTTCTTTAGGAGTGTAGTTCCTGGTAGGATAATCATGCTTAGGTAGTGGCCCCACACCTATTCACATATGGGAAGTACTAATTAGACACATTGTGTTATACAAAATAGATGACAGGAAGAAAAGCTGGAGTGGGGCAGTAGAGGGCAAATATGATCAATATGCATCATATACATGTATGAAATTCTCAAAAATAAGTAAATATATTGTATATCTAGAAAAGTAAAAAATAGTGAATTTTAATGAAATTCTATTCTTTAGATACAGTATCATACTAATGCTAATTTCCTATTTTTGATCATTATACTATAATTGAGCAAGAGTCTAATGTTAACAAAAAGAAATGGAAAATGATTTAGAGGAACTTTTTATACTGATTTTGGTAATTTTCTCTATATCTAAAGCTACTTTAAAATCAAACATTAGTTTGAGAAATGCTGTTCTGATCTCCATTCTGTTATTGTACCTAGAGTGTGTGTTCCAGAGATGAATGCATAAATCACAGTATTAAAAATAACAACCAAACCCAACATTTATTCCTTGGAGAATTCATAACAAAACAACAGTTAAAAACGTCAACAAGCATCATTCAAATTGTTCACCCAAACAACTATCAATTTAGATGCCAGAAAAGAAAACCAAAAAGATAAAACTTACCCTTTACTTCTCGGAATCTCAGTGTCTTCATCACCATAACTATAATCACAGCAATGTCTGCGAGAGGAAGAGAAAGAATTTAATTTCAGCAAAACAGTTGTGTTTTCAAGTGATGTGTACTTAATAGCATTTATGTGAACTAGCTTTTTCAAAAGCTGTCTTAGGGTTGAAAGTATTATATATGCTAGTCAACGTCCTCTTTTCTTAATAATACTTTTATTTACTTTTTACAAATTTCATACACATATACAATGTATTTTTATACTCTCTGCCCCCCACTGCCTTTCTCCAGTTCTTCTTGGGACCCATCAACCCATCTCCCTCATGGTTTCATGTCCTCTTCTTAAAATTATTATTATCAATAGTCCTTTGAGTCCATTTAGTACAAACCATATGTGGATGGATGGGAGGCCATCTACTGATGGTCAGTCCACCATCAGCCACATTACCAAAGGAAAAAAAAAGTGACTCTCCATCCCTCAGCAGCCATCAATGGCCACAAACTCCTCAACTAAGAGTGAGGCCTGTGAGCCCTCCCCCATTCATGCCAGAACATTGACCAGCTTGTTCTTGTGCAGGCCTTGTGCAAGCAATTCACAGTTGCTGTTCCTTGAAGCATGCATCAGCCATTTCATGTCCATAAGACACCATTTCACAGCTCTCCTATTTGTCCTCCAGCTCTTATACCCTTTCTGCTTCCTTTTCCATGATGCTATCTGAACTTTGAACAGGGGGAGGTTGATAGAGATGACCCATCTATGACTGATAACGCACAACTGATTATCAGCACTTTGACCACTTATGCATCCTGCATTAACCACTACAAACTGCAAAATTTATCCTCTAACCAAGATTGAGGGAGGCACAAATCTATGGATATAAACATAAGTATTTAAAAGGCAGTTTTGGAACATGTTCAGTTAGTGAAACAAAACCAGCAGATTCCTCACTAGGGCCTATGGTCTCCCTAGTCATGGGCTTTTGACTAGATTTACAATACCAGATATGAAATTCCTCCTATCACACAGACCTCAAATTCAACCAAAAAGTAGTTGATTATCTCCTTAACTACCAGACCACTACTGCTCCAGTAGGCACAGTTTGCCTGGCAGGACAGTATTATATTGTGTGGTGTCCAGCATTTCATCTTTCCTCCACCAGCAGTCTGAATAGCACCTTCTAGTACTATGAAAGTTAACCAGAAAAGAGAACGTTTCCTGGTCAGTTTTGCCGGGGGGTTCGAGCCAGGGACCCACATGTAGTGAGGATTGGGGATGAGTAAGCATGCCGTTCGCCAGCCCACGCCGCCCCCAGTACCAGGGACAATCAGATACAATGGGGAGCCTAGTCAAGCAGGGACTCATTTATTGCAGGTGTTACAGAGCTTATAAAGGCACCTGGAAATTCCCCCTCCCCACTGAGGGTGTATCTTAAGGATGGTCATGTGTCTATCATGCACGCCTCAGCAGTGCGGAAGTATCCGTCAGACTTTTAAAACAAGTCAGGCCATGCCCCAGTAACTTTCTCTCAGACCTCTGCAAGGTGGGGCCTTTAGGTCCCCACAAGTTTAAGATTGATTTCTTGGTATCCTGCAGCCAGAGGGCATGATGTCTTCAGCAATAGGAATTTACTATTTAGTTATGGTAACCAACAAAGAACGATAGCAATAGCCTTTGCTATTTTAGATACCTCAGGACCTCCTTGACCTATAACTTGTAGGGAAGTATCACATACCTAACACTGGGATTTTCATTAAATAACCTGTATCTTCTGGGAATTGTATTGTCAACCCACACAGGATACCTTTGATCAAAATCCCTTTTAGATATTATATGTTTAACTAGATTACAAAGTAGCAGATTTATATGACTCATTCAGACATCCTTAATTTTGGTTAACTTACACCTCACCCCTTACCGTTTCTTATGCCCCATTCCCACTTAAAGCTTTAACCTGAAGTATCACACACACACACACACACACACACACACACACACCATTCTTTCATGTCATCTGTACTTTACCCTCTAATTGTATCGTTTACTTGGGTTGTAAGATCATAAAGTTCTCTATCGCTTTTCTACTTACGTTTCATTTTGAAGCTTTCTTCCCCCACCCCCCCATTTCCACATCCCCCACTCCCTTCAATGTTTGAATCTTTGTATCCCCAGCACTCCCCTCTCTAACTTCTTTTTACCCATATTTTGTTATCTTCCTCATTTAACACATTTATGAGGCTCATTTCTTTTTTCATATTTTACTTATTTTTATTTTATGTGTATGAGTTTATCATCTGCATGGTGTAAGTGCACCTGTGTCATACAATGCCTGTGGAAGTCAGAAGAGGGTGTCAGATTCTCCTGGAACTGGAGTTACAGACAGTTGTTAGCTGCCACATGGGTGCTGGGATTCAAACCTGGGTCCTCTGCAAGAGCAGCCATGGCTCTTTCCCGCTGAGCCATCTCTCTCCAGCCCCATGAGACTCCTTTCTACCTGGCTTCAATATTCCAAGTGAAACATACAAAAACTTTGAAGCTAAGGATCCACGTATTTAAAAGAATGCATCATTTGTCTTTCTGAGCTTGCATGACCTCATTCAGAACAATTTTTACCGGCTCCATCCATTTAGTTGCCTGTCTCATGATTTTATTTTCCTTTACAGATCAATAATATTCCACTGTGTTCATGAACCACGTGTTGCTTATCCATTCATCTGCTGATGGACATCTAGGTGGATTTCATTTCCTGGCTGTTGAGAATAGAGTAGCAATGAGCATGGGTGAGCAAGTGTCTCTGTAGTAGGACATAAGGACCTTTGCCACAGTGGTACAGATGGGTCATATGCTAGAGATATTTCTAGGTTTTTTTTAGAAATACCCAAACTGATTTCCACAGTGGCTGCACTAGTTTACACTCCCATCAATAATGTATCAGGGTCTCCTTTTCCCACAACCACACCAGCATTTGTTGTGATTTGTTTTTCTGATAATTCCATCTGACAGGGGTGAGATAGAATCTTAAAGTAGTTTTAATCTGTCTTTCCCTAAAAGCCAAGGATGTTGAACAATTTTTTGAGTGTGTATGAGCTATTTGTATTTTTTAAGAACTTTATGTGAGTTTCCATAGCCCATTTTTATTTGGATTCTTTATTCATGTTTAGGTCTTTTGAACTCTTTGTGTATTGTAGACACTAGTCTTCTGTCGGAAGTAAAGCAAAGAGTTTCTCCCATTTTGCAGGCTGGCACCCCATTTGAGCTACAGTTCACTTGCTATGCAGAATCTTTTTAGCTTATGAGCCCAAGCCTTTAATAGCTAAGCCATCCTTCCAGGCCTGCAGAATATTTTTAATTTCATGAGATCCCATTTTCCAATTGGCTGTCTTGCTTCCTTGCTACAGGAATTCTCTTTATGTGCTTTTTTAAAGTAAATATAATTCCATTTTAACTGTTCATCCCCTGAAGTTATGTTCTTATTATACTTTGACTTTACTATCGACAATCTTTCCAGAAATTCTATTTTCCAGGAATATAATCCTTGGGTTGGCAGGAGTTATCATTTCCAGAAGGATGGAGTAGCATGCAGAAATGGATTATTTCCTGGATAAGATACATTTAGGATCATTTTTGCATAAAGAAGTTTTCTCTGTGTATAATGAAAACAAACCTGTCATTTCTTAGAAAGAAGCCCCAAAATGGCCCATAAGGACAGACAACCTAATGGCACTGCAGGTCACTGGATGTCCTCTGAATCTCAAGGGCATAATGAACACTCAACAGTCATATCATAGCTAATATCATTTTGTACCTTCACTATACATAGCACTATATCCATTTCTAAAATGGGAATACAATTAGATTGGTCTTCCATATATACATTAGACAGTGGAATCAAACATCTAACCCCAATATAGCTGTCTTCAAAGTCACTCAGTTGTCTTCCTTATAAAAGGAATCCCAAAGTCATCAAGTGTCTAAGGTTTAGAGATAGATCAAGAGGATTTCACCACATGGATACTTTAAATTTATCCAGAGACCTCTAGCAGGATGATACTGACTCTGCTGTTTGTGTTAAGTACATCAGAGTTATTTGGTCACTTCCTATATGTGTAAATGAGCCAATAAAATGGTCCTTGTACAAGAAATCCTAGGGAATCAAGAGGGAAAATCTCCCCGGCTTTCCACAGGCACAAGCAGTCACCCTCAGGGGAAGTGACATTTAAACACCAACTCGCAAGATGAGCAGCCAGCCAGTGTTATCCTGGAGAAAAGCACAACACATACAAGGCACAGAGGCATCAATGGGAGATACTGCAGAGAGAAGAGTTCACACAGAGTAAAGGACTCTTTCATCATGACAGTGTGCATGTGAGAAGCACAGCGGGAGTTCCAGCGGCATTTGCACCTTTATAGACCCTGCAGTCTAGGCAGAAAGACTTCCACACACAGCTGTTGAGTTGCAAAGTGGATGGAGCTTCTCTTGATACTCTGTAAAATGCCTTTCAAACATTTTATTACTTTCTCATCTACCTTCCTCCACTCTTATAAATCTGCAGTATTTGGTAACTCACTTTAAAAAAGATTAGAAGGAAAAGAAGTTTTCTAATTTTCAGTATATATTAGGTTGAAAACTTAATGGCTGAACTTACATTTTTGGGGGGAAGGTAACATACAAAACTTGTTTTACCTGTCTCAAGAAGACCAGAAAAGGAAAGAAAAGAAAAGGAAAAAAAAATAGCCAGGCATGGTGGCGCACGCCTTTAATCCCAGCACTCAGGAGGCAGAGGCAGGCGGATCTCTGTGAGTTCGAGGCCAAGAGTTCCAGGCCAGCTAGGGCTACAGGGAGACCTTGTCTCAAAAAGACCAAAAAAAAAAAAAGAAAAAGAAAAAAACTTGAGCCCCTTAATAAAGAAGCCCAATTCTAGTGAGAATATTTGTCAGTTTTACTCTGAAGGGAAACAGCTGGAGTCATTTTTACCATGTATTCAGCCACATGAATCAATAAAGGAGCAACACCGAGCAGAGAGAAATAGGACTATTATTTATAACTACTGTCTTAGGCACTGAATATGATCATAATGATAGACATTTAGTGAATGTTCTCTCTGCAGAAGGCACAGAACTGACAGTCTTACAGTGATGCTCTCATTGGGCCTCACAAGATGCAGAATTACTTGCTCTAGTTTGGAAGAAGAAACTGAAGCATAGACTAGCTATATAACTTGACCAGGAATACCTACCAGTATTCTTGGGAAGAGCCAATAATCTGCCCTGTGTAGATCTATCCGAATGCTCAGCAATATAGCTAGTGTGGGGTGTAATGCCTAACATCCCAGAAATCATCACTTATAGTCAAAATGGAGGATCAGTATTATAAATATTCTATGCTCTATTCCCCACTTGATTTTGTTATGAGGATTAAATATGATCAGTTAGGAAGCTATGATGGAAGGGGGAGAGAAAGAGAGAGAGAAACAGAGACAGAGACAGAGAGAAACAGAAACAGAAACAGAGAGAGCTAAACTTGATGCTATGGCAACATATCTTACCAGGATGAATAAGATGAAGAGGCCACAAGAATCAATGTTGAATGTGGTGTCTGCACCCTGGGAATGAGAACTGTACCTCCTGCCTTGCAAAGGTGGCTCAGGGGGCACAGAGAGGTGAGACAATGCAGGTAAAGAGGTGCAGCTCAAGTGTGACTTCACTTCCACTTACTCTGACTGGAGGTTCGGCCTTCACACCCCTGCCTTTCCGTGGTGTGGTTTAAGACCTTAAGATCGTGACTTGTCCAGGATAAAAAGGCGGCCTGAGCAAGTACTCCAAAAATATTTCCATCTCCTTCTCTGACCTGAATATGTGTGAACTCTGCTGCCCTCCAATTGCTGCCTGGAGATGACATGGTTGCCTACAATGAGAACATGCCATGCTTCAGTGATAACCCCAACCTTTTCCCTATAATGGGAACTTGATCCCTCCATCCAGAATGTCAGGGGTGTTTACAGGAGGTGAGTCATTTGCTAACTTGGGAAACATCATACAGCAAGTTCATGATAAAAGAAGGGGCTCATTTTAATATTCGGATTCTAATGGATTCAAATATCTCATTTGTAATGCACATTTCAAAAGGCGGATCGGGGAGGGGTAAAAGAGGTGAGATAATGAGGGCAATAAGCTGAGGAACAGTAGGAGAAAAAGCACATTGACTAAGTTTAAAATCCTTCTTCTGAAGTCAGAGCAGTCTGTGTCCTGATTCCCTATTGGCAATTTGGGTAACCTCTTCAGAGGATGGTGTGAGAATAGGAGGTAGGAATTGGCTAGGCAGTTCCGGTAAAAAGACCCCAAAGAAAAGTGCCAGTTTCCTGGCTAAAACTCACAATGTCCTTCGGCCTCTTAGCAACATACTCTGTTCCAAATGCCAAAAATGTCAAAAATATTTGGGAGCTTTTATCTAATACTTAAAAGATTTTAGGGTTACCTCTTCAGAGGGGGGAATGTTAGAGTAGCCAAAAGCCCCATTAAAAATTAAATTAATCAAAGAAGAAAGAGTACATGAAGTTATCAGAATAAAAGTGATGGGGCAATATGGGAGGAGTTAGAGGGGAGGGAGTGGGCACGGATTTGATCAAAACACCTTATATGCATGTATGAAATTCTCAATAAATTATTTATTTTTAAAAATAATCCTTCTTCTGTTCCTGTTCCTTCTCTACTGTCCTTGTCTTCTTCATGGGATGAATCTAAAAGCAGCCAGGCCTCCTCGGGCCTCCTGAGAACCATCTTACTGATAATTGCACTAAACTGCTCAGTGAACCATGTCTGAGATTGCACCACATAGGTCATAGTTTGAGAACATACAGTTTAAAGAAAGGCAACAGGACGAGAAGAAGGCGACGTGCGAACAGACCAGGAAGCCTGCGGGGTGCAGGTACTTCATACTCAGCATCCGGGAAATGTTGTATCACCAGAGTTCTCAGAGTCAAAGAACAGAGGCTGACTCTGTCAGGTTAAGTGGGAAATGAGCTTATCAGATGGTTATTGAGAAGACCGTAGAACGGCCAGGACACTAGACAATCAGAGTTTGAAAATGGACAGCAGCAAAAAGAAGACCTCAACACTATCAGTCAATATGTAGGGAGGGCAACAGATATGACACACACCCTTGGTCTGAGCTACTCAGAAGGCCAAGGTAGGAGGACTGTTTGAGATTGGGTCAAGGTCTGCTGTTTCTTAAAAGAAAATGTCTGGTGTAGAAGCGCCCTGTGCCTAGGGCACCTCATGGGCTTAGCCAGGAAGATTTAGAGACCAACTGAGAAAGGATATCCGTTATCACCACTCTCCTGCTTCATCGTCTTTGGCCCAAGTTGAAATCACAAATGGCAGCTACCGCTGCTGCTGTAAGCCCTTTTTGCTCCAGATGTGGAGTCTGAAGTCCCGCATCCCAGGATTGTTGGGTCTCCAGGACTCTCATAATTGTGGCATAACTTATGATGAGGCCTATTGTAACTTCCTGAGCCTGACTAAAGTTTGGCGACCTGTATCTGGCCGGTCACTTCCTCGCAGAGGTGATTCAGCAGGGCCCGACCTCAGATTGCCTCTCCCAAATCACAGCTGGCGTGACCAATTCCCAGTGGCTCACAGCCATTGCCCCAGATGACATACACCTTTGCCCTTCCCTTTTCCACACCCCTTTTTGTTTAAACTATATAAGGTAATGCCTGACGCAATAAAGTGAGTTCCTGCCTCAACAAGACTCCTGACTTGGTGTGGTTTTTGAGTTGCCGACACTCACCACCCCGCTCAGCCCCTAAGAGAGGAACACAGGCTGGTCCTGGCCTCCCTCCCTGTGCTGTACCTGTTGGAGAGCAATCCGACACAGGATCATCTCAGTCTGTAGTCATTTGCCTGGGCAATCCCTCAGCCATAGCTGCTCTGTGTTTTCCAACCGGAATTAGGATGACACCTTTTCTTGCATGATGTTGCTGTGAAAAGTAGTAGGAAAAGAATGATTAAATGGCCTCAGCTCCCCCAGATACCCATAAAATGCTGAGAACCCTGTTTAAGTATTGCTGGAGAGAAATGTGGCCTACGGCCAGCAGTTCTCAGAGACACTGCTTCAGGGAGCAATACCAGCTGGACCTTCTACCACCTGTGACCTGAGGAAAGTCTAGGGGACTCACCAAGCCTCTGTTTTCTAATTTATGAAATGTTAATACCTATCTCACAGAAGTAATGTCAAGAAGCTGTCATAAGTAATGTAGAATGCCTGAAACTTTAAAAAAATGATAGGCATAATCAAAACAAGCTATAAAATGAGATTAATAAAATAATAAGCATAGATCACATGTCCTTTTCCCCTGACTTTCCAAATCGTGTTATTTCCCATCACCTACAGCAACTTTCCTGTGTGATTTCACAGTTCCTCTTGAATATGGTTTGGCGTTCATAACTGAAATTTCTGTTAAATTTCTAGATATTGTTGTTCACATTTTGAGAGTCTAATGGACCTGTAATCTTATCTAGGAAAGTTAAAAATTCCTCAGGAATCCCTACCTTTCTCTGTGCTGGTCCCAGTGATGAAGGAGTTCCTGGAGATTCCGAAGGGAACACGAGGCACGCGACCTTGTCAGGAGCCCAAGGGCTTCTGCAGCACTCTGACCATCTCTGCACTGTAGCCCTCAGTGGAAAAGTACCTGCCCAGACTCTCTGAATTATTAATCTCATCATGACATCAAATACCAGACTAAAATGACAAGTGGGCCCCACAATAAAGATCTAAGGAGAAATCAAGAGCCAGCAATATCCTTTTTACCGTAATCAGTATTTGTCCTGCTGGGCTTTAGGATGAAGAAGGCATCTCCTTCATACATGTTACTCTCAAGAGGCATCAGGTCAAACACTTCTATTTCCTTCCAGGGTTGATACAGGAAAAAGAGCATCAAATGACAGGCAATATTCAGTCAACAATGTTGTACCAACTGGAAATGAGTTTTGAGTTCATGGGAACTGGAGCCCAAGAAAGAGTTCAAGGTCTTTCTACTTTCTATTTTCCCTTCAAGGACTAGGCACCGAGTCTAGGAACACCAGAATCTGCTGGAGTAGACAGTTACTGACACATGGAAAATCCCAGTAGTAAAGGGTTCATAGGAAACACATTTGTCATATTCCCCATTACTTGGCAAGTTTTCCAACCAAGTTCTTAGTAAGGCTAACTTCTGAAAGAATGGATTTACTTTTGGGGAAGAGAGAAAAAATGCAAGGACAGAAAGATCGTAGCTCAAGAGAGTTAAGCTACCTTTTGAAAACACTTTCTGAACAAAGGTACACTAGATATACTTAACTACCTGCCAACAAGAAATCATCTACCACTCCTGCCGTGCTTGGGGTCTGGGAGGGACTCTGCCAAGTTTATTCATTGTATCTGATTGCCCTGGATGTGACAAAGGGTGTGTGTCTATTCCTTCTTTGCTTCTGAGATAAGCTACACTTTGACTAAGGCCACCAGAGTAAGAATTCAAATCCAGATCTGTCTGGGTTTAAAACCCTTGTGAAACATGTCAACATTATAAACATGAAAGCATTACGAACATGAAAAAGAGATGATTCAGTCTGTAACACACGTGAGTTATCTGCAGTCTGAGGGACTAGACCAGCTACACATTTTGTTCAGGACTGAAGGGTTTCATGGGATACAAAGATGTTAATGCTAGAATCAGAGCAGTCTGAGGCAAACTGAACCAGGTAGTTCCCTCACAGGGAAGGGGGGGAGTCCGGCACTGAAGGACTGTCTGTGTGCAACTAAGGAATTTGGCTGAACTGGACAGCTAACTGTCCCAGGAAGAAGAGGATACTGGAAAAAGAATGCAGGCTACTATTCGTGGAATGGGTTGAAGATCATGAGCATGGTGACCTGAGGCTCAGAATGAAGATCTAAGTCTGGAAAGAGGGACATAAAGGTAAAGAGAATTGAGTACATTCTGTTTCCTTTTACTTCCAAGATGGTGATTCTAAGGCTGAGATCTATTCAGTGCAGAGATCTATATTATAAATTGACTAAACAGATTAAAAACTAGCAAAAGATTGAGTAGTTACCTGGTACCAGTTATATATACATGTGTGCTGGATAGCTTTAGGGTCAACTTGACACACCTGGGTTAAGGGAGCCTCAACTGGGGAATTTCCTCCATTGGACTGGCCTGTGGCCATGTCTGTGGGACATCTTCTTGATTGTTCAGTGGCGTGGTAGTGCCACCCCTGGACAGGTGGGCCTGTGTTGCATAAGAAAGCAAGCTGAGCAGGGGCCCAGGGAGCAAACCTGTAAGCAGCATTCCTCCATGACCTGTGCTCCAGCTCCTGCTTCCAGGTTCCTTAGGTGGGCTTGTGTTGCATAAGAAAGCAAGCTGAGCAGGGGCCCAGGGAGCAAACCAGTAAGCAGTATTCCTCCATGACCTGTGCTCCAGCTCCTGCTTCCAGGTTCCTGCCCTGAGTTCCTACCTTGGGCTCCCTGATGAACTGTGACCCAGGAGATGTAAGCCAAATAAACCCTTTCCTCCCCAAGTTGATAGTGGCCAGAGTGTTTTGTCACAGCAATGGAGAAGTAAACTAGAACAACATGTTAGTGTTCTAATCTAGGTAACCTCTGCATATAGCCTTAATGGGAAATAAAGTCATCACAGAGGCAATTCGTTAAGAAGAGGTCAAGCCACTGTTTTATGGACTCCAATCTTACATGACTAGGGTCCTTTGAAGAGCACAGTCATGTAAAGCCAGAGAAGCATGGCGATAATGTCACATGAACAAGAAAGAAGGGATTAGAATTACCCAAATGCAAGTTTAGGAATGCAAAAGAGACAATAATTGATTCCTCTTCAGAATCAGAGACATTAGCAAAGTCAACACCTTGATGTAGGGCTTCTAACCTCCAGAACGGTAAGTCAAGAAACTATCACCTTGAGATATCTATAATTTGGTGTTCTGTTATAGGATTCCTAAGAAGCTAATACACTAGCCAAACTAATCTAAGCTTGGTGTTGCCAAGTTTAGCAAATGGATGGGGATAGGACATGTCATAAATACCCTGATGAGACGTAGGAAGCAGAAAAGGGGAGACATTTGTAATGAATTACCCATCTCTACACGTAATCACCTGAGAGATGTCTGAGAAATTCAGACTCAGAAAGACGTTATTTCTTTCCCACAGGTACACAGGTAGGTAGGAGGCAGACCCAGGGCTCCAAGGCAAGTCTCTTTTACTTCATAAACAGATTCTTAGTTTCTCTTCCTTTCGGTTTCCTAAAACTAGTGGCACGAAAGACAGGGCAGACAGCCAGATCAAACTGAACAAGCTGGCAGAGCTCTGGGTAATGTGCAGACATGAGAAACATAACCTTGAGCATGGTCCTAGGGCAGGGCCACGGAGAAGACAGGTAGAAGAAAGACTCCTTGCCCCACAGCTCTGAGCCCTGTGATGTGATCCACAGTGTCAGCAGGGCTTGTTTTGCATCTTCCTTCAGGTTCTTAAGCTCATGGGGAGGAAAAGACAAAGGATGCTCCCTGGGAGTTCAGTGTAAGGAAGTCTCTTTTGAAGCCTCTGGGGCCTTATAGGGAAGACACTTTCCTAAAGTTAATTACTTTCTGGATGAACATCTGATTAGAAAAATCACTTGCAAGCCCCACCTGCTGTGCGGATGTCTACTGTTTTTAAAGTAGATGTTCAAAGAATGTTAGAATCCTAGTATATGTCTTCATCTCCTGTAGAAAACAGAACAGTGATTATTTTGGGTCTAGGGAAGCTAAAATCCAGTCATGGACTTCATCATTTATCTTATGCAGTCTAGGAGAACAGGGAACAGATCGGATGAGGTGTCTCAAAGGGAAAGCAGGCTGCATGTAAAATTAGCCTGAGTCATTGCTCCAAGTGAGAAGCCGAGTTGAAATCATGAATTCTTTTTTAAGTTTCCATCAATGACCCCCTCACTCTGACGGTGAGATGTTGCCTTTGGAAACATGCCAGTATGTTTTTGCCTGCGTGTTAAAGATGTAATTGCTACAGAAGTCGTGATCTAGCAGAAAGAGACAGAGTCAGCAGCCAAGGAAGGCTCCACCAGGTACCTCTCCAGTCTCCACTTCCTCCTTCACAAAATGATTGTGATTATCTCATCCCTGGTCACTCTTCCATGGCCCTCTGTCTCTCACCTCAATTGTCTTTTTCCCAACCTTGCCCTTCCTATTGTTCTCATAAAGACAATAAAGACAATGCGGGCTGGTAAATAGGCCTTGGACAAGAAACAGGAAGGGGTCATAATGCATTGCTAGACAGATCTCTATGAGAATAACGAGAAGGAAAGATGAGCTGAAACGGTTCTTCAAACATCTATTCATTCATTTATCCATTTCACTGAATACCTTCTACACGTCTCAAATAACAGACAGTGGAGGTAAAAGAACAAAACATCCCCCACTGGCTACTAAGAACCCACAATCCTGGTAGAGAGAGAGAGAGAGAGAGAGAGAGAGAGAGAGAGAGAGAGAGAGAGAAATGGCTAATCATAACTGAGAACTATAGACATGTTAACATTCAAGTTGCAATGATGCAGGAATTAGAGAGCCTTCTCCAGTCCTTTCAGGTCATGGAAAGCTTCCCAGAGAATGGAAATCCAGGAAAGAAAGTGGTAGATAAAATTCTAACAGGTGTAAGACCAACACAGTTAATTACTCATCTGTAGTTCAAAGTTCTAAGGTCTGTGACCTAGGCGGCCAGTCAAATGACAGGAAGTCTTTTAGGCCTTGTCACGGAAAGCACATAATTTACGCATCCTGAGTGGAGAGGACTGGTCGAGTTTTTGCTGTCATATACTATGTGCAAAGAGAATCACTTAATGAGAATCATTGTATAAAGCTCAAGAAATCTTAAACTGAAAGGTAGAACCATAGAAAAAGCAGGAACTTTTAATAGTAAATTTGAGAATTATTCTATTACAAGAATTTCTTCCCTGAGGAGACACAAACAATGTCTACCCTCTTCTCATAATGTCCCAATGACAAGACAAAGTAGTTTCACCAAAATTCACCCAGGGGAGCCAATGAGTTTATAGGGCTACTCCCAGGAGCGGGTGTGACTCCAAAACAGCCATACTGGGAAGTCTTCAGTACAGAAGATGACTTCTTCGTAGTCTCATTGATGGAGGCCCCTTCAGTTACCCTTCCCTAGCCTGCATACTCTGGGCTTCAAGGCCACATGCAAGTGAAGCAGAATTGCATACAAACAGCTAGAAGAAGCGACTGGGATCTCAGTTGAGGGTCCAATGACCCTCCTTACTCCCTTCTTCTCTGAGGGAGTGTCGACAATCAACAGACCCTATCATGATGGCCTCTTGCAAGCAGGCACAGCTGATCCAATGAGGATGGTGGCTGTTTTGCTTGGAGGACCACATTCTAAAGTAGAATCATAGGACAGCAAATAGCTCCCCTGTCAATGATTGGTTCATTACTTGTTTGAAGTTGATGAGTGGGCCCAAACCAATGAGATTAAATTTATGTTTACTTTTCCTCTCAGTAGATATGTGTCGTCATTTATAAAAAAATAGTGCACATGGGGGCTGGAGAGATGGCTCAGCAGTTAAGAGCATTGGCTGTTCTTACAGAGGATCCAGGTTCCATTCCCAGCACCCACATGGCAGCTAAAAGCTGTCCATAACTCCAGTTCCAGGGTGATCTGACTCCTTCTTCTGACCTCTGTGAGCATTACATGACATGGGTGCACTTACATACATGCAAGTAATGCACTCATACACATAAAATAAAAATAATAATTTTTTTATAAAAAATTGCACATGGGACCAAGTTACCAAATCAGCACTATTTTTCTTTTTTAGTTTTTGGAAAGTCTCTGTTATGTATTCTTTTGTACCCGTTTTTTTCCCAATCTTTTGGAAATTTCCATCAGAGAAATTACATTTATGAAATAATTCATTGTTCATATTTGTATCATATAAACAAAACAACAGTACACGGGTTTTTATTAATTCATTTATTTATTTTTATTTTATATGTATGAGTGTTTTGCCTACATGTATTTAAGTGTACCCATGCATGCAATGCCTGTGGATGCCAGAAGATGGCATCTGATTTTGCAGAACTGAAGTTATGGGCAGCTGTTAGTCACCATGTGGGTTCTGGGAACTGAACTTGGGTCCTTTTCCAAAGCAGCCAGTGTTCTCAACCTCTGAGTCCTCTCTCTAGCCCCCAACAGTGCATGCTTTAACCAGAGATCTGTCCATATGAAAAGTAGCTTGCTTGTGTATCATCTGGAATTGCAAGCTTGGAAACATCCAAAGAAAATGATCTCCAAGGTCCCTTCCAGCAGTGCCAGTCTGTGACTCCCTGTGGCAGAGCGACAACAATAGAGAAGTTAAAGCCTCACACGTTTTTAAAGACAGCAAAGGTGAATGGTAACTCAGTGAAGAGGAGAAGACTGACAGGGAAACCCTGAAGCGACAAGGGAGACCGGAAGGGGGGCACAGGATACATGACGATGCAGGTCTGGGTTGGAATCAACCATTGACCATTCAAAGGCTTTGATTATGGACAAGCACATGGCCACTCTAATACTTGTTTCTTTGCCTGTACTGGACAAATGATTCTTACAGTGATAATGCTGCTGCACAGATTCAAGGAAACATTGTACCTAAAGTAACTATGGCTGACACATAGTAGGATTGCAAAGCAGAGTCTAAATCATAACAATATGATCATGTTTTAATCAAGAGCTCCAGATACCAGAGAGCAGTTTAATTTGTTTACTGTGCAGAAAGATATGAGTCTTTATTGCTTTAATGACAGTTTAGATGGCTTTCGGAGCTGCCTAGGGATAGTATGCCACTGTCGTTGTAGATAATAAAAGCAGAATTGAGAGGAGAATTAATGAGGAAACTAGACAAATCCAAAATGCCGAGCCATCATCCGTCTGGGCTGCATCAATGCAGAGGAAGGAAAGGATGACGTCAGTGTTTATTTCTAACTCTCCTTCTCTGAGCACACTAAGTGTTTTCAGTCTGGCTTCTGATTTTAGGGCTCCCAACACACCTGGACTCCGCACAGCATTCTTTTTAAATCTTTGTTGTTGCTTTTGGCTTGGTTACCTAAAGCAACTGTGTGCATGATTATACTTTTGATATGTGGATAGGAAGGCAAAGTATGTTCCCCAGAACTACAAAATGTGCAAAGACATTATCTTCTCAAGTGTTAAACCAGAAAATCTGTACGTTTAGAGAACAAGGTATGCAAAGTCACACACACCCCCACCCCAGAGACAGAGTAGACCCCCCATTCAGCAGGATGGGGTCTAATCTCAATGAAAGTAGTAAGGTATCTAGAAAAAAGTATTATTTTGGTCAGAATGAGAAAAGTATACTTTTGGTCATCAAAATACATCAAAATAGAAGCATGGAGGGAATAAAGCAAGTCTTGTTCAAGGCCATGCCATTTATCCGACATTTTGGAATTTGTGGTGGCACCTTGAAGACGAATTCCAGAATTTTTGCAAGATCCTTCATGGAGGGCCTGGTCATTTTCCCCCACCTCCCCTACTCCCCACACGCACCTCTTCAGCCCTGGTCTTCTTACTTCTAGTACAAAGGCTGTCCTCTGGAACGATCTTCTCTTTTCCCAAATTTTGCATGGCTCCCTCTCATACTCCAATGTACACCTTTAACTCCACTTTCTCTGACTAGTGCATTGAAAATCTGTTCAGCAGCAAACAGCCTGCTTGCAACTTGTTCAGTGGCTGAACATTTTACTAAGAACTATGGAAAACGTGCTATGTGTGTGCGTGTTCATTTGCATTCATGCGTGTGTGTGTGCACACAAAGGACAGCTGCTAGGAAAAAAAGACCTTGTTCAAAAACCTAAAATAAGGTTATGGGTATAACTCAGACTTAAGGTACATGCTTAGCATGCATAAAGCCCTGGTTCTATCCTTAGTACACACACACACACACACACACACACACACACACACACACAGGGTGTTGAAAAAGAGAATGGCTCCACACCACACAAAGCTGGTAAAACTCTCAGTCACAGCAGAACGCACTGCTGCAGTAATCTTTCCTGACCAAGGAAGAACACCTTTCCAGAAGAGGCTTATGTATGCAAACAGGGTTTCGCAGTCGTGAATCTGCCTTGCTAAAGCAAGAGAATATATTTCAGACTATTTTTTCACTCTATCTCTTAAATGTATTTAATAAAAATTTTGCTTTTTCTCCTAGTCCCTCATTTTAGGGGACTTTGATTTCCCCCAGCTGAAGTTTATGAAATCATAGATCTTTGAGAAAGGAAAGCAATAACTCTCTTTCATTCCCATTTGGCAAAAACATCCCAAATGGAAGCTGGAGATATGAGATATCCCCTGACACCACTCCACTCCAATCCAACACATGTCCTTGGCTCTGATTTCATTCTCACCAAGCAACATTCTGATTATAAATTGACTCTCTGTGTAGGTCTGCTAGGGAACCAGAAATGTGGACCTGAACTTTCTGACCTCATGTGTTAACTGCATTTCTTACTATTGATCAGCATACAGTATGAAGGACTCATTTACTTAGGCTTTTGTTTGTCTGTTCTATATTTAGTTCAGCACCAAAAAACTTCCCTGACTTCCCTGACAGGCCTGGGAGCAACATATCTGTGAGTCTTGGAATCCATGAAAAATCAAGGCAGAGGATAGGATAAAGGTTTTTTGTCACCAGGTTCTGGGACCTTTCTATTGACTATCTAATTCTAATAAGGGAGAAATGTAAACAATGTGGAGTGGTTATGTATGCGCATGCATTCTGATATTCTAGAATTTTCTTTGTATAACCAGAGTTGTGATCAGGGATAGAACATGGGTAGAGTTCTTGTTCTCCTGAGGATTTGAGAAAGAAAAGAGCAGTCCATATCCAGCCTGACACTTCTGAAGGAAGGAAGTTGGATAAGAATGGGTCTAAGCAGTGGACATGAGAAACAAAGTCTAGGGTATCTGTTGGTAAAATTAGTTCAAGAGATAAAAACACGCTCCTCTCAAAGGTCATGGGAAACTTTCTAAACAAGGAATGGATCACATGAAATAACACAGTGAGTGAAGTGTAAGTCAGTGCTAGAAACTTGAAGATCCAAACAGATGGGGACCAAGCACCCCACAAACTTAAAGACCTTTATACTCGATGAAGGTGAGCTGAGATCTCACATGTCCTTCTCTGCCCTCACTCAGCTTGCAGACAAACCTGGGTTTGACTCTGTCTGGTACAAGATCAACACTGGGAGGCAAACAGATAACACCAACTACTCTGTGGTTTTTCATTTGAAGCGTTAAACTGCAGACAAGGGACAGGCATAGAACTTATACAACTAAATACAGTTTCTAGAAATGTCTCCCAAAATTCATTCCCTGTTCTCTCTGGAAGTGCTTCTGTTGTAGACAAAAATAATGCAACCGTACCCCTCAACACACATGCGTGCGTGCACACACACACACACACACACACACACACACAATGTGGCAAGTAACACCTACCTCATGGCCTATTTAAATGAACAAGCCAAGGCCTAGAACTTTTAAGAAAAGTATCTGCCAGCACTCAGGCAGTTTATCACAGATAAGAAAATCAAACCTGAATCACCAAGTGCAAAGACGTCATTAGAGTTTTCTTTCTATTGTTTTGATAAATGCCACGACCAAAAGCAACTTGGTGAGGAAAGGGTTTATTTGGCTTTCAATTTACATTCATCATCGGAGAAGCTAAGGCAGGAGCTCAAAGCAGGAGCCCCGAGGCAGGAACAGAAGCAGAGCTCTGCTTACAGACTTGCCTTTTCTGGCTTACTCAGCTGCCTCTCTTATTCAGGCCAGGTCCAAGTGTACTATCTATCCATAGTGGGCAGGGCCCTCTTACATCAATCATTGATCAAGAAAATGCCCCCAACAGACATGTCTACATGACAGTCTAAGGGAGGAAGTTTATCAATTAAGAGTCCCTCTTCCCAGGTATTCTTAGATTTCTGTCAAAATGAGAAAATGAAGCCAGCACATGATCAAGCCATTTGGAAGGCAGAAAGGATAGAAGGGCTCTGACAATTAGAAAAAGGCATAATGGGTACAGTAACTATGGAAATCAGAGTGTGGAGAATTCTCAAAAAGCTAAAAGTGTATCTACCATACGACCCATTTATAACATAACATTCCCTGGCATACACCCAAAGGACTCAGCAGCCTATGTCAGAAACACTTGCTCAGCCCTTTCCATTGATCTTCTATTTGTAATAGTAAGACACAGAAACAGCCTAAATGATGTTCAGTTGATGAACGGATAATGAAAATGTGGTACATATGTGTAATGGAATCCTACTGAACTGTAAAGAAGATGAAATGATATTTGCAGGTACTGTGTTTATTATTTCATAAGTGAACACTCGTACTGGGTTCTGGAGATCAAAGCCCAGTCTGGAAGAACGCATTTCTGAGGTGTAGGTGAGCAGCTGCCTGGGTTCCTCCTTTCAGGTACTTGTGGTTCTTCAAGAAGGAAAGGGATTGACCAGAGAGGTTGAAAAACTTCACAAGAAGGTGCATTTCAGACGTTCAAAGCACAGGAAGCCAAGAAATGGAAAAATTTGAAGCAAATTTGCACAGGGTCAGGAAACAGCAAGCTGCCTATTCTGCTATCATCTGTGAGCTCACCAGATCTGCTATGCACAAAGAAATTCTTCTGAGGTCTTAGAATTGGAATTCAGGGAACTTAGATTCCAGTAAAAGCAGAATGTGCCCAATTAGGGAATGGTGCTTTTGAGGATCCATCTAAGGATTAAAAAAGAAGGCACCTCAGGGACATTACCGAAGCGGGCAGGTGGGGGTTGGGGGGGCAGAAAGAATGTGACAGCCAGAAGATAGGGAGAAGGGCTGTGAACCGTCATCTTCTGGGCAAGGCACAGCCATTGAAATCATACACTCAAAGCAGCTCAGGTGCCTGCACTGAATCTACAAAAGAATGGGCTCAACAGTCAGGAGGAAGGACTGGGGGCTGCCCTTCACGACTGTACTACTTGTTGATAGATTCAAGGAGGGAAGAAATCACTGCCTTCAATCATGTACCTAATGATGATTCCCCCAGGCTCCAGAAAACACTCCCAATCCAATGGTCACACAGATGGCAGGTAAAATTAACTGGGTCACAAAAAGTTGTGAATCTGGGAAAGGAACTGGGAGGGATAAGGAGAGGCTAATAGTGATAGGAGGGAGATAAGAAAAAGTGAGAGGGAGAGTAATCATAATACATTATATACATGCATGAAATTGTTGAATAATAATTTCAAAAGAAGATGCTTAAGGGAAACCCAAAGGTTGCTGGTTTCTCACAGGATTGCTTGTTCCAGGACCAAGTAAGTTCTCACAATCGTCAGGATGTTCCTTCTCATAAGACTCTTTCTTTTGACACATTGACAAGTTTGTAAACTGCTCACCATGCATGAGATGCCATCTTAGTCACAGAGCAGCTCTTGCCCTCTCCTCTATGTGCTATTGGGAGAACAAGGTGTATGTTTCAGGGGGAAAGAGGGAGATGAGTATGGGCACATTTCAAGAACATAAAGTGATTTTCTGGACTATTTTCATTTTTTTCTTTCCTGGCAAGTCAGAGGGGATTGGAGCCAGGATCCAGCGCATGCTAAGCAAGTGTTCCGTCCCCTGACCCACATCCTACCCCACAGCTTCAGGAATAAAAGCCTAGAGTGAAGTCCCAGAGAGTCCTGGGAGCAGCCTAGAAAGGTGACAAAGGCCATGGACCAAACTAAGAATTCTGAGATTCTGAACCTTTATTTATTTCCTCACGGTTGGGATTCTTACGGTTCTCACCATTTTAAAGTCTTTAATTTAATAAAGATCCTGTGAGCTCATCGTTAGTACCACAAGCAAGAGGTGCAGTATAGACTGGTTTGCTTTGCAAACTGGCACCGTTATGCCCTGGCCACCTTGAGAAGATGAGAAAGGAATCTCTGGGGTTGGCGATGAGAAAACAGCACATGTAGCACAGAAAGCAGGTCCAGCATGGATGGAGGAGCTCTGCCGATCTTCGACAGATGGGCACAGGGGCTTCCTGGGTAACCTTCCCAGACTGCTTCCTGGGGCAACTACAGAGGTCAGAGGAGATGGACTGTGCGAAACCGCCATGCCTGGGATGAGGATCCCTTCTAGGCTCCAGGCTGGGACTTGGAAATAGGCCACTAAATCCCTCCCTCAGAATACTCATGCTCTATTTTCTGATCCAACTTCCCTGAAGCCTTTCGTCGGTGTTTCTAGACCTAGCCCTTTGCCAAAGCAGAGCATTTTCGGCTCCCTGAAGGCCGTGTGGTGACAGTTTAAGGATATCTATGTGTGTCCTGAAAGAAGCTCGTGGCTATCACTTCCCCTTTAAGGCAGCAGTCTTAGAATCCAGGTCCACAGGAGGATGAATCAAGTTTCCGTCTCAGGTTGGCGCATACATGCATGAAATTCACCTCTGTATCATTCGTTCCTGGAGGGGATTTTCTCCTGTGTTACACCTGCAAAATGCCATCCTCTTTTCTCTGGCAAGCCTGGATACATGATTAATATTTTAAGCCTCCCAGGTTCAGCCTTCCCTAGTTTCAAAAGTGCCTGGATGTTGGACTTTTAAAAAATGTATTTATCTCCTCATCCAGACTGCTGAGGAGGAATTGCAAGTAGAAGACGCAGCCACAGGGGCCTTGGCAAATCCTGGCAAATCTTTAAATTGCTTCTGCAGTCATCAGGGCTTTCTTTCATTAGCAATGCGCCTTCTCTCCTGCTGACCTTCATTTCGAAACGGAAGAGAGAACAGTTTTAGGAGGGCATTCTATCTTTTCCTTCCAAAAGGTAGACTTGAAATGCATGACTGCTGTTCTCAGCTCAGTTCAGAGAGAAATGGTACTGCTTTACCTCCTGTTCCATGCACCACCATCCCGAGACAACACCCCAGGAGCCGCTGGTTCTCTCTCTCTCTCCCTCTCCCTCTCTCCCTCTCTCTCCTCCTTCTCCCTCTCCCCCCCTCCTGCTCCCCTTCTCCCTCCCTTTCTCCCTCCTCTTCACCCTCCCTCTCCCCTTATCCCTCCCCCTCCCTCTCCCCCTCTCCCTCTCCCTTCCCCACCCAAGCTCTCTCTGTTTATCCAGGAAGCTTCCCCAACACAGCATGTAGCATTTCACTTCACAGATAGCTACGAACTCATGTTTATCTCCCCATCGGCAGCCTCCTTACAATGTGGCACCTTTGCCTAAGAGGCAGAAGAACCTTCCTTATGGAGGCAAGTAGAGCTGGCTATGTATGCTCTAGAATCTAGAATCTGATGGCTTACGCTCCAATTCATCTCTGACACTAATTCCTAAACAATTCCAGTTCCAAAGGTCAGGGCAAGCCCTCTAATCTCTTTAAGTTTCAGTTTATTTACCTATAAAATTGAGGGTGATAATAATAGTCAGTGAATAATAGTGAATAAAGGATAAATAAGAGTATGGGGAAGGACCATGTGCTTCAGAATATGGGAAGGTATGCACAGCTCTGTCCTGTGCCTCTAGCACACAGGAAAATGGAGTTTGGGAAACTAGTCACTGAAAATCCTCTCTAAGTACCTTTCCTTCTTGAAATTCCCAAGATTAATACCATAATATTAGTAATAACTATTGAGGGGCCCTCTCTGAGTTGGGGGGTGGATACACAAAAACAGAAGAATAGCACTGGCCTTTGTATTCACGTTTAGCAAGTCATCAAACCCACAAACTCTGAGAGAAGCTGGGATCATGGGTTATTTGCTTATTTGGGTGAAGTTCATTGACTTGGTCCCAGAAATAGGGACTGTTTGCAGCCAGTGGATTCTTCTTTATTGTATGTTATGTTTCTGCCTCTGCCAGTCTTTCATTAACTCCTTGTCCTGGTTGCACTGAGCCAGAGATCTCTACTTTCTGATGTGTGTTTGATGCATGAGAACAATGGAAGCCATGTTATGTATCATGAGCATCACATGCAAAGAAAGGTATTGCAGATCAAAGCAACAATGTAGCCAGAGAGCCCAGGACAGGCTGGCCTATCATGGCACTGCCTAGGTCTCTGTTTTAGACAATGCCTCTGATTTTTGTGACTCTATGTATATCTTCCCTTGGCAAACATGGGGATAATTCTACCTGTTGAGCAGTTGTGGGGAGTTAGATAATGTACATGAAATGTCTGTGGTTTGGACTGTGAACCTCCGTCTAATGCTAGCCTCAGAGTATAGCATAAGGAAAGGGTTAAAGGAAAAAATAAAAATTCATGGAAACATGAAGAAAGAAATAAAGAAGGGAAGAGTATATTCATAGCCTCTTTAAAACAATAAAATAAGAAAATATCCACCGTGGGCTGATAGACTTTGGAAATTCAGGGTCAGAAAAGAGGGAAGAAGAGTTAGAGAATCAGATTTTCAATTTAGTTTTAATTTCTAATGTTTCTAATGAAGGTAGGTTTAGGAATGATCACTCCAGAAACAGGAAGACCATTTTAAAAACAGATGTGGGCTTGAGAGATGCCTCAGTGTTTAAGAGCACATGTCTGCTCTTACAGAGGACCAGGTTTGATTCCCAGCACCTACATGGCAGCTAACAACCATCCATTACTCCAGCTCCAGGGAATCTAACGTCCTCTTCTGACTTCCGGGGGCATTGCACTTCACAAGTGTACTTACCAACATGCAGGCAATACACTCTTACATATAAAATAAAAATAAATAAAATATTTTTTAAAAACAAAACAGATGCATCAATCAATAACAAGTATGGGGTAGGTCTGGGCGTGGGAAAATATATTGGAACAAGATTACGGAAGATGATATTCCAAGCTATGGAAGAAAGAAGGGATTTTAGGAATAACAGTTTCAAGACTTCCCACTGGGATAGCTGAATGGGTAGAGACACTTAAGTGTGACAGGGAACGGTAGAGGGCACAGAGTTTAGGAAGGAAGTGGTAAATCAGTCATAGGCAGGTTGTGCTGAAGTTTCTAAAGGACAACCAGGTAAAGGTACCAGCAGGTAGCTGTACATAAAAGTGTAAAGCTCAGAAACAACTGAGATGCAGGTTTATACAAAGAAAATGACAGAAAATCCCCTGGCAAGTGATAGGGTAAGAACAGTAGAATGGAATCAAGACATAACCTTGAGGAGCTTCAGTGTTTTAACTGACTAAAAAGCCAGTGTCAAATGCATATGATTCATATGAATTCTCAACGGTGATTGTAAAGTACTGGAACTTCAGTAAAATGGAGCTGTGTCCTATCTCCACTACTATCCTTCTCGGAAAAGCAGGCCATCCTCTGAGACTCACTCTTCCCTTAAGTCCAGTGAGAATGTGTAGTAAGGACTAAATGAGATAATATGGGTAAACCAAAGCCTAGTATAAACACACATAAGCATTTAAGAAGTGCTGGAGGTTTAGGGGACCTTGTGGTGAAGAACTTCATTAGTTTGTGTGTTACAGTTCCTTCTGTTCCCTGGGTAAGGACTGTTGCCCAGGTGTGGAGAAATGCCATTGAAAAGATCTTTGTTTTTTAACTCCAAGGTGAGCCAGTGAGGGTCCTCCAGAACCCTTCTCTACTCTGACATCTCTCAGCACCCCCTCCCCACATCAGGCATCTCCACATTCTCATTGCCAGAGCCCATGGTGATTTGGACCTCTGAATGGATTGGTCCTGAAAATTCATGATGGTACCATGGATGGCACCAGGCAGGAATGTGATGTCTGCCATGCAAGGGTGTGTGGCCAAGGATACCACTAGACTCCTGGGAAACCAGACCACCAGCCCCTCCTGTCCAGGCTCCTCAGATGCTCCCTTCTCTGCCTCCAGCTGCAGTTTCTTACAGGGAATGTCCCCAGCACCACTGTCTCTACCTTTTAGCACCTCTAGGGTCTGGGAATATGTTCATTCATTCACTCATTCCAAAAATATTGTTTCTATTATGATCCAGACATGGAAGTAACATTAGTGATATTGGGGTAAGTCCTTCCCCATAGAGTTTATATATAAACTTACATAGTTATTTACAAACTTACATAGTTAAATATAAGAGGTCACATGAAAAAAACAAGATAAGTTCAAACAGTGCTACAGAATGAATGTACATGCCCCTTGTCCATTCATGTAATTCTAAATATGGTAGTATTTGGAAATGGGGTGGGGGTGGGAATCGATTCTCTCTTTATGAAAAGGATTAGCACCATTTGAAAGAGACCCAAGAGACCTTTCCTCTTCCGCCACAGGAAGCTATAGAAAAAGGACATTTATCTATGAGCCAGAAAACTGCCCTCTTCAAATTTTCCAGGATCTCGATCTTGGCTTTCCAGCCCCTAGAACTGTATGCAATGAATTCTGTTGTTTATGAGCCAGCAGGGTTATAGTAGTGAGAGCAGCTCAAACAAATGACGACAGTGAAAAAATGGGATGCACAAACTAAGCACAGAGCTGTGACAGGGTGAGTCTGAGATGGATCTTGGATTCAGTGACATTTCACTAAAGCCTGTCTCTAAAACCATGAGTGGATGTGTGGAGGGGGGGAAGAGGCTGGACATTCTCATTTGAGAATGATTAAAGCGAAGCACACTGCTGCACCTCTATTCATATACCCATATTTGCGTTTCTCATTTGCAGCTCTTTTCCCCTCTTGAATTAAGCAAGCTTCAACAAAAGAAATGCTCTCCAGTCCATTTGCAGCTACAGAGAAGAGGATGTTTGAAGACGCAGAGACGCTTTTCTATTTCTGCCATTCCAGGTGCCTCCAGATTTTAAGGTGTTTGATGAGTGAGAACATGAAATTCAAAGATGTTATCACACAGAACATGAGCTAGAAGAATTCTTTCCCACTCAACTAAAATCCATAGTGTGCAGACAAGTTAGAAATAATGTAACAACTTCAGGTCTGTGCAGGAACTGACAGTTTGCAAAGATCTGTTACAGACTTGATTAAATTTGAAAGCCACAAACATAATGAGAGATATTTTCCCAGATTTATAGATGAGGACACCAAGGCTCAGACAAGTCATGTGACTTTCCTAAATAAGCCATTTATAAGTGATAAAGCTGAGATTTGAAACTGTCGTCCTTCTGCCTTCGGATCTACTATTTATTACTTACTTTACTTACTTTTCTGTTACTGTGATAAAACACCATACCAAGCCAACATACAGAAGGAAGAGTCCATTTGGGCTTCTGGTTCCAGAGGGATAAGAATCCATCGTGGTGTGTGTGGCCTAGCGGGAGTCAGCTGTAACAGAAAGATGAGAGCTCACTTCTTCATGCAGGCACAGGGAGGAGAGAGATGGGGGGGGGGGGAGAGAGAGAGAGAGAGAGAGAGAGAGAGAGAGAGAGACTGGAAGTGGGACAAGGCTATGAACACTCAAAGCCCACCCCCAGTGATGTGTCTCCTCCAATCAACAAGGTCACACCTCCTAAAGGTTCCATGACCTCCCCAAACAGTGCCATCAACAGAGCAAGTGTTCAAATACTTAAGCCTATGGGGGAGACTTCTTATTCAAACCATCACATTCTATTCCCTGGCCCTCATAGGATCATGGCCATATCATAATGCAAGATGCATTTAGTCCAACTTTAAAAGTCCCCATACTCTTTTACAGTGTCAACACTGTTCAAAAATCCAATGTCTCTTCCAAGACTCAAGGCCATCACTTTAACTGTAACTCCCTGTAAAATCAAAAGCACATATCCTATACTTCCAACATACAATGGCACATAGTGTATATTCCCATTCAAAAGGGGAAGAATGGGGGCATAGTGAAGAAATACAAGATCAAATAATAATAATAATAATAATAAACAACTTATGGTAGTGGGGCTGGAAAGATGGCTCAGTGATTAAAAACACTGGTGATTCTTGCAGAAGACCCAGGTTCTAATCCCAGAACCCACATAGCAGCTAACAACTGCCCATGACTCCAGTTCCAGGGGATCCAACATCCTCTTCTGTCCTTTGCAGTGAGCATTGCATGACATGGGTGCATTTACACACATGCAGGTAATGCACACATACACATAAAATAAAAATAATAAATAAAATATTTTTTTAAACTTGCAGGGTGAACACTAAATCCTATGGCTTCATGTCGGATGTTGGTACAGTAGCTGCAAAGAGTTTAGATGGTTCCTTCCCTCCAGCTTCACTGCCTGCAACATACATCTCTCTTGGGCAGGTACCATTTCCTGTATGTGGCTCTCTTCAGTAGCGGTCTCACCATGCTGGCATCTCCAACATCTTCAGGTCTCTACTGAAACCCAGGCTTCACTTTTCACAGCTCCACACAATGGCCGCTCAGGGGCTGTGCTGGATAGCTTTAGTGTCAACTTGACACACCTGGGTTGAGGGAGCCTCAGTCGGGAAATTGCCTCCATAGGACTGGCCTGTGGCCATGTCTGAGGGGCTTCTTCTTGATTTGTAGTGGGGGAGGGCCCGCCCCAGTGTGGGGGTTGCCGCCCCGGGCAGTTGGGCCTGTTTTGCATAAGAAAGCGGGGGCGGGGGGAGCAAGCCAGTAAGCAGTGTTCCTCCATGGCCTGTGCTCCAGCTCCTGCCTCCAGGTTCCTGCCCTGAGTTCCTACCTTGGGCTCCCTGATGAACTGCGACCTGGGAGATGTAAGACAAATAAACCCTTTCCTCCCCAAGTTGGTACTGGTCAGAGTGTTTTGTCACAGCAATGAAGAAACAAACGAGGACAGGGGCTCTTGGCCCATGGGGCCTTCTTCTACCAAGGACTCCCCTGCTATGCAGTGCCTGGCCTCAGCAGATCTATGAAACTGCAAAGGAAGACTCAGCAACCTCCTCGTTCTTGTATCTTTCATGCCTCCAAAGACAGAACCACAGATGCCAAATTTAGCTGCCAGACTAGAATGGGCCTTCCCCTGCTTAGATCATATTTGCTGCTGTTTTTGAATGTTGTGGTTTCCTAGGACCATAAATTCTGGTAAGCTTTCTCCTTTCACAAATTGGAAACTTAGCTGGGTGGTCTGTTGTTAAAGTGCAAGCCCGGAGGCCTCTTCTTAGTAGCTCTAATCTCAACAATTACAGCCCCTCTTAAGAACATCCCATAACTACAATACTAAGTTTCCTAGTGCTCTCTTTCTCTTTGACTGTACGTTCGGTGGTTCTTCCTGCCCGAAGTGTTCTTTTTCATTAGACATATGCATAAAACTTACTGGTAATAATGAAGCCACTGATTTCACATTGGGTTATCTTAAAATTTCCTCCTCCAAAGAAATCAGTCCATTACTATTAAAGTTAGTTTCAGACAAGCTCTTGGGTTACTGGCAGAAGGCAACCAGATTCTTAACCAAAATATCACAGCAACAGCCTCTAATCTGGTTGCTATTTAAGTCTTTGCTTCCCTCTCCCTCTGAAACATCTTGAGCCAGGCCTCTATTACGACAGCCCATTAACATCTACTTACAGCATTCAAATGTATTTCTAAACCAAAGTTCCAAAGTCTTCCATATTCCTCCAAGAAATTATATGGTCGGATTCTTCACCCAATAATACCCACTCCCAGTACCTACTTCTGTGTCAGTTACTTCTCTGTTGCTGTGATAAAACACCATGACCAAGGCAACATAAAGAAGGAACAGGTTTTGGGGGCTTATGGTTCCAGAGAGAAAAGAATCCATCATGGGCGGGGAGGTGTGGCAGGAGGCAGTTGGAACAGAAAGCTGAATACTCACACCTTCAAGCACAACACATGAAGCAGAGAGAAAATGAACTGGGATTGGGGCAAGGCTATGAACTCTCAAACATTCCAGTTGAACATTCCTCATTCAGGTCACCCAAACTATCATTGTTACCCAAAGGCCTGTGAAACAGCCTCAAGTTGGTCTATGACATCAGGCATGGCCTGTATTGTTACACTGTCTTTTATTCAGCCATATTTGTGTTCTTTATGTTCCCTGCAGTTTCTTCACCCTAAGGGTCTGAAAGACATCGTCACCATGCTATGACTAGTTCCTTCCCTACCCTCCCAGAAGATTAAAACTGCATATCATGAACTTCCTCAGCCTCCCCAAGCTTCTCTGTTCTTGAAGCACCTCAAAGCAGCTTCTGAGTGCATGGCCCCTTGTGAGTGCTGCCCTTCTCTTGTACTGAATCCTGGACTCCACATCAGCCCATAGGTCCACAGTGTCCATGCAAGTTACCTGGCGTACATACAATTCAGCTGTTTCTTAGATCACATCCTGAAGCCTCCATAAGCCGACAGACACAGTGCTGTTCTCAGGGTCTTTATTGTAGTAAGGAAGCAAAATCTTGGTGAAGCTAAGCCATATGTTCAAATCTATATAGTAAGTGGTAGGGAAATTGGAACCCAAGAACACTTTAAAGCAGAGTCCCTATGCTTAATCTATACATCCCCTTTGCTTTACATCTCTATTCCCCAGTCAGAGCTGCTGAAGCACTTGGAATTCCCTAAGGAATAAGAGCAATTAAGGTAAGAGGAGAGAATGAGAATATTCTTGTTTATTACAAATCCCTTTGAACTACAAGTGAATTTATATTAATAAGGTGGCTTGTTGAAAACAACTAAACAACCACAGGATGGGAGCTTACTGCCAGGGAACTTAACCATAGTAGAGGGTTGGAATCTTCAGACCAAACTTCTGACTTCAAAGAAGCGGTAAGGAGCTAGAAGTTGAGTTCAACACTAACATTCATTTATACTTACGTCATCATCTCCAACCCCCCCAGAAAGAAGAAGTTCAGGCAGCACCTTCATTCATGAACGTGTGGAGGTGCTGGAAGGAGGTGTGTCGACCAAAGTGCAGAAGCACACAACTTCCACACACCTTGCCTCATTCTTCTTATATTTGGCCTTTCCTGTGTTGTATCCTTTAATGTTAACTGATAGCATGGTAAAAGCGTGTTTTTCATAGTTCTGTAAGCCCATCTAGCAGAGCGTCATGAGGGCCTCCAAGCGGCAGCAGAGCCAGAGAGGAGCTCTGGGTAACCTCAGTGCCCAACACTTACACTGTATCTAATGTGAAGGAAATCTTACAGGACAGAACTCTTAATCTGTGGAATGTAACATTATCACTAGGTGTATCAGCTGAATTTAATTGTGAGAAGGCCAGTCAATGTTAACCAAGAAATGGGGAATTTCTTGGTGTGGGAGAAAAATATCCACAAAAGTGAGCAAAAGTGGGTGAGCAAAAGTGTTGTAAGCACAGAGAAGAAGCAGACACAGGTGCAGCCTTAATCTTCAGACCTGTAGATTTCTGGTCCACCACTTCCATTTAATCTTTGCAACATCAAGTGAACTATATTTTTAGTTATTATACTGATATATTTCAGGTTATGTGCATCTTAACACAATTTTAAATTCAAAACAAAAACTGAGGGTCTCCATCCTTTCTGTCTCTGCATCATGGATTCCAGGAGCCACTCAACTGTCTAGAGTGACATCCCTTTTCTAACTGCTCCTATTTTTTCTGTTTCATTTTGGTTTTAATTGGCATGCCATTGTGTACATTTCTAGGGTATAACTAACTGATACATGTATACATTATGAAATGGTCTACTCCTGTTTCTCTATCATGTCAGTGGCTTTTTTTCTTCCTCTTTCTACAGTCCTGCTTTGGCCTTTAGAGTAGAAAGTTTCATCTCCATTTTCTTCTTTCCAGCTTTTAGTAAGAGGTGGAACTTATCTCAGTAGAGGGATGAGATGAGTCTCCTTGTGCCTTCCTTCATCCCTTTCTGCATCCTTACCTCTCTCTCTGTCTTCTCTAATCCCATCTTCATCCTGATCACTTCTGTTCTATCCCTATACTGTTCCTCACAGCATGTGACTTTCCAGGTCCTGTATTGAGAGACTTGGTTCATTTTGGTCATGATGTTATGCTGTCCTGTCCAACTAAGATTTTATTAATAAGTTAATTTTCTTTGAAACTTTGTCTAGCTCTGGGACTACTTTTCCAAATGATTCATAGATCACAGGGGAGAATCTGGTTAACTATTGCCTTAACTACCTCCCAAAAGTCCAGAGGCATGCAACATCTGTGTTTTATGTCAACCTTGGATATGAAAAGCAATGTCCCATGCTGACCCCTATGCAATGCAGAGTGTGTGTGTGTGTGTGTCTTCCATCCACCATTCAACAGTGATGCTACAATCATAGTATAATTTAAATTTGTCACCTCACTGAGAGCATTTTGGGATTTTTCTCACAGCTCCAAATCCAATGTCAGATGCAGAGTAGACCCGATTCCTGTTTGTTGAATGGCTGATGGCCATTAGAACACAGGAGAAGTGACTTTGCTAGACACTACCTGTTTGAGTCATTTTTTTTTGTTTGTTTGTTTTTTAATCATTATTTTTTTATTTTTTTTTTCATACAGAAGAATTCATTCCAAAGCAATTGACATTGAGACGTTTTCACATGCATTTCTAATCTCTATATACATGACTATCACTGGTCATATTCGCCCACCTTCTGA
>NW_008331789.1:6222607-6234287 GCF_000622305.1 Nannospalax galili
GTGAGAAGGATCAGGAAACAGTATTGGTTCCCCAGGTGTCTGGGGCCCCAAGACTAGGAATGGCACAGGGTCCAAGCTAGAGTATAGAATGCCAGGCGGGGGGGCAGGGGGGTGGGGGGTGGGGTGGAAGGGTGAATGAGGCTTAGGGAGTCCCGGCGCGGAGAGCTGCGCTATAGACTTACCCCAAGAGGCCTGAGGATAGTAGTGCAGTTAGCCCTTGAGTCATTTTTATACAGGATCTCATGTGTCTGGCAGGCTGGCCTTGAACTCACTATATACTTGAAAACTACATGGAATTGTTGGATACTCTTGCCCTTTACATTCCAAATGCTGGGATTACAGGTGTGCACCACTGCAGCTGGTTTATGCAGTGCTGGATCTAAAACCCAAGACTTGGTGCATGTTAGACAACACTCTACCAAGTGAGCTACATTCCCAGCCCTCTTTCCATCATATTTTATTCCGATATATATAACACCCTCAGTGGTCAGCACCATGATAGGGCACAAAGAGCAGGAAATGGGATAAGAAAGTTTCAACTAAATGAGATAGTTCTCTAAATGTTAAGGAGTTTTATGCTATATCACATGGGAAACCATTTACCCTTCTGGACTTCCATTTGTTTGTGCATAAAATTAAAGTCTTTGGGGCTAGGTGAAATGGCTCAATGGTTAAGAGTACTGGCTGCTCTTGCAGAGTACCTGATTCAGTTCCCAGCACCCACATGGCATGGTGGCTGACATCCATTTGCAATTCCAGTTCCAGGGAATTCAATGCCCTCTTCTGGCCGCCATGAGCACCAGGAATGCACATAGTACACTTGCATACATGCAGGCAGAACACTTATAAAGCAAAAACACACAAATCGTTTTGAAACATTCGAGTATTTGTGTCAATGTCTAACATTCCCTTCTATTTCAAACATTCTCAACTGTATGATTCAATTGTATTTTCATCCTGATGTTCAAGAGGTTAAAGCCAGAGCATTCCACCCTGTTCCCCCACTGTCTGCCCTGAAGAAAGTTCTAGTCATTCCACCCTGCCCCCAACACACACACCGACTGCCCTGCAGAAGGTTCCAGCCAGCATTTTCTGTTTTGCAGAAAGTGGGGGGTTCAGCAGGTTGTTGAACCATGATATCAAACTCCAGTCAGATGATCTCCTGGTGGGTTTTCAAATCAACACGGAGTAGTTCTGACCCAGCATGAGAGCAGCTGGAATGGACAATCCAAGGGCGTCTGTGGGAGGTGGCCCCAGGAGCATGCTGGATAATCAAAATGAACAGAGATGTTCTTTTCATTCAACTATCAAAAATAAATCTATGTCATAGTTTCTTTGGGGAGGAATGCAGTCAGACCCTCATCTTATTCATCCTCCCTGCCCTTCCCTCCCTGGCTGGCAGATGCTGCAGGGGGGAAGTTTGCTGCTGTGAGTTGTAAGCTGTCAGACTCTGCATTTAAATGTTCCTCACCCAGTTCAGTTCAAGGTCCAGGTCAGCCCATAGTATTAAGTACATTGGGAAATGCATTATCTTTGGGGTCACAGGGGTACAGTTCAGTGAACAGCAACAGGATTTCCTGGTTGATAGATGATTCCACAAGAGGTTATAGCTCGCCTGCCCTAGAAATAATAGCAATAATCCTCTGTATTCATATTCCCCTCTGCAGTCTGCAGAGAGTTTCTACATCCATTATTCCTCAGGATGTTCTCAGGGGGAGTGCCTGCTACCAGAAGAGAGCGCAGAGCACAGTAGCTCCTCAGACTTCAGCTCTCACACCTACCTCCACTGGGCAACTCTGTTAAGGGTGAGTCACATCATCTTAGGGAAGAGCCTAAGTTTACTACCCATGTAATCAGGAGGTATCACTAACATTGGTCTTGTAAAAAAATCAGGAGATCAAATGAGTGATATTCATATATCTTCTTAAAATAATGAAAAGGAAACTATCAGGAGGGCTCTCTGTGCTATCAAATGTCTTATTTGGTCTTTGACAATCTCATGCATGTGTATAATGTATTTTCATTAGCACCTGTCTATTGCCTTTCTTATTCCTTCTCACTTGTACTGAGCCCCTTCTCAAATTCACCTCCTTCTCTCACGTCTTCTATGTGACTCACTGAGTTCAGTCACGGTTGTCTGCACGAGTGTGAGTGAGAGTTATTCACCGAGGTACGGACAACTACCCAGTGGCTACACCCTGGAAGAAAATGACTCCTCCCTCCCCAGGATTCATTAACTGCCAGTGGGTCCTCAGGAAGGGGTGGGGCCTCCCAAGCACCTCCCCATCCATGATGAAATGTTGAAAAGAGGTCTAAATTTGCCCGCTAACACTCTAAAAACAAGTATGGCTAAAATAATATAAAAATAACCTTCACTTTATGTCCTCATTGGTGTTCATTTGCTGAGCACCTTTGCATACCACTTGCTAAAGCTCAAATCTCTGCCTTCCAAGATATCAGACAATTAAGATATAAAAATCTAGCTATCACTGTGACTTTAGGTTGCAAGCAAACATTAAGATTCACAGGGTAGGAAGTCAAAGGATACAGTGTGACTCCATCCTTCCAAATGAGGCTCCACTGGACTTGATACAGGACAAAGAGCTATGCATTGCCAATGTCCCAGCTCAGCTGCTAGGCAGGCAAGCATGCTTTCCCATCCTGCTTTCTTCCCTGAAGGGCATCAATACTGTCATCATCATCATCACCCCATTTTAGGGCAGGGAAGGGCCCAGGAGGTTAAGTAAGGTGTCTACAGCTGCTAGCGTTTCTGAATATAAGCTCTCACAATTATGTCTGTCTGATTCCATAGCCTGTTGTGGTCACTGCCAGCGGCAGCTGCTCCTCCGTTCTCGTGGGTGCCACTCCTTTGTTCTCACGGGCATCAAGGCTGCTCCTCCACTTGCCCTGGGCTGAAGCCGCTCTTCTGCCTGCCCTGGGCTGAGGCCGCTCTTCTACTCGCCTGGTGCTGAGGCAGCTCTTTTGCTTGCCCTGTGCTGCCTCCTGTCATTGCTGCTTCTGCAGGGTCTGGACCCCAGGGCTGGTAAGGAGACTGTGTCAGCGGAGCAACATTCAGACACAGGAGACCAGGTTCAGTGACACAGGTCTGCTTTATTGCAGGAAGGCACAAGCTTATGTAGGGGTAGTGGTCTAATCACAGCACAGCAAGTAGGATACCTTATTAGCATAACAGACTTAGCATCCTATTAGCATGACAGACTTAACGCCCTATCACAGAATAGAGGGCAGGATGCCTCATAGCATACTGGGTTTCAGATTACAGAGCCAGGATTCCTGGACCCTGACAGTTGCAATATTGCCCTAGACTCAAGCCTGTCTCCCACAGCCTGTGACTTTTTTTATTGACACAGGGTCTCCCTGTAGACCATACTGGCCTTGACCCCACAGACATCTGCCTGCCTCAGCCTCCTGAGTGTTGGGATTAAAAGTGTGTGTCACCACACCCTGCAACTGTGGTTTTTGTCTATTGGCTTCAACTATGTTTTGGACCTTCTCAGAAAGCAGAAGAAAGGAAAGGCTTGAAATAGGTTTTTATGTTCTGGGTTTGGCTTGGAATTTTATCATGTGAGCTGCTTTTTGTTGGTTTGGTTTTGGGGGTCTGCACAGTACTGGGGATAGAGTCCAGGGCCTTGAGCACATAGAAAAACATATTATTTGTCAGTGACCTATACTCCTAGCCCTCTTCTTCCTTTTCATTTTGAGACAGGGTCTTGCTAAGTTGCCCATGATGGCCTTGAGCTTGCTTTGTAGCCCAGGCAGTCCTTGAGTTTGCATTCAGTCTGAGACAGCCTCTCAAGTTTCTGGGATTACAGGCCTGTGCCAGGTGACCTGCTTGTTCCTGCCCGAGTCTCTGAAAGATCTAGAAAGGAAAACAGTATAAAGTTTGGGGAAAAGGAAACAACATGAATCAATTATGAACAAATGTCTTTGGAGATACTGAAGAATCCAGTCTGTTCCAAAAGGCATTTGGTAACAGGCTGATCACTATTCATTATTGTAATTTCTTATTTGTGTGTATGGTGTGGGGGACGCGGGGGTTATGTGGGATACATGTCTCTGTGTGCACACATAGAGGCCAAAGGTCAACACAGGGTATCTTCCTCTATTTCTCTCTGCCTTATTCTTAGAAACAGGTTATCTCACTGAACCTGAAGCTCTTTAACTGACTAGACTGGATGGCAAACGAGCCCCACGTGTCTCTTGTTTGATCCTCTAACCCCTGGAATTATTATAAGGGTGCGTCCCCATTCCTGGATTTGTATGTAAGTGCTGGAAATCAGAATGCAGAACCTCAGCTTGCATGGCAAGCACTTACCCACTAAGCCATCTCTCCACAGTCTCTGTCCAAGCTTCCAAAAGAGAAGTAAAATGATGACTTCCGAAGCTCTTCTTCTCAAGGAATGTGTGACGTTCTGCCCCCGGGACCTTCCATCCAGTCACCTCAAACACTTTGCAGTTTCTGTTTGCTCCTGTGTGCTCCAGTTCAATGCCTAGTACAGGCTGTATATTTGGCTCGTTACTTGGCTATTCACTGACTGGTGAATGAGACTGCTCTTTGCTCTACTCACATTGCTCACCTGGTTTGTTACCCAACTCCAGCAAGCACAAACAAATTTTAGCACCCTGAGATCCCTGAGTGAAGCTTGTCAAGTGCAGCAGTATCACACATCTAAGATACTGTGTACTACAAACCAGTGGCTGTCTTTTTCCATTTTTATTTTGACTTTTGTTCTCTGGGGGTGACTTAATGCATTGCATCCATGAAGGATAGAGTACAGAAAATTTCCGCTGCGATGAACAAGTGGGAGACAGCATGGTAGGGACAGGGTAGAAAGCCACTAATAAATAATAGGCACAGGGACACCCATACTCCTCTTCTACCCAAAGGCCATGACTTTCAATAGGAGCCATGGGTGACATCTGCTTGTATCAGGGAGGGTGTCCCTGATGTAAATAGATGAAGTCTACTCTGTCTTGTGTAATGCAAGTATTCCAAAAATTCATACAACTAGACTAAGGCTCCTTTTAATCATATGCACAAGCACCACTTATAAGTATACACATAAAATCCCGAGCCTTTTGTCAAAATAAGAGCTGTTAATTATACATAAAGCATTTCCACTGATGCAATTTTTATTTCCTCCAAGTAATTAATTTTATGGAAATTTATGATTCCTATCCTCATGCTTGCCCACCCCCACTACATCCCTGGTACTTTGGGGGATATTAAGCAAACACTCTCACCACAAAATTATATTAAGAAGTTAAATTAACATTAAACATTGTATGACACATGCATCAAGCAGGAAATGTTAGCAGATGCTGGACTTTTTGAGGTATCCTTGGAAGGCTGACATGTTCAAACTCAACCATTGATTTCTTGTTCTAAGACAGCATGTAAGAGCTTGAAATGACTCTTTCTCAATGCGTACTCCAAGAATTTCTGGGTTTGTAACGTATTTAGCTGGGCTTGGGTAGTAGCCAGGAAAACATCTATGAGAGAAAGATGGATAATTATTTCTTCAATATCTATACTTCTCTTCTTCTAAATCATAACTGCTTTAACTGGGCACAGGACCACAAAGCAGGAGTGTATTTCCAAAATTCTCTTGAAGTAAGGTGGCTATCTTCTGAGCATATGAGTGTAAATGTTGGATGATAACATTTTCAGAAGTTACAAGGAGCACAGCATGCTTTTACTTCCTCTGGTTCCTATTAGCTTGTTTGTGGATGTGATAATGGGAGTTACAGTTGTCATATTCAAACATAAAATAACAACAGTATGTTGAGGATGGCCGAGGGGTGTAGTCTGCTTTCTGTTGCTATAAGACAATTCCTGATGATGGGAAATAAATAAAGAAAATGAGTTTATTTGAATCATAGATTTTAAGGTTCAAGGGTGTGCTAACAATCCTTTCTTGGCTCTATCCAGGGCCTCCTTGGTTGCATTATATTATGGCATATGGCATCATGGTGAGAATGTCTATGGGAGTGAAGACAGGAAGCCAGAAGGCAAGGGAGGGCCAGTCTTCATCACAACAAACTTCACATGAAAATGAACAAAGATCCCTCGAGAATTTTATTCTTTTATTTTCATTAAAATATGCTATTTATTATTTTTATTTTATGTGTATGAGTGTATTGCCTACATGTATGTAAGTGCACCCACATCATGCAATGCCCATGGAGGTCAGAAAATGGCATCAGATTGCCCTGGAACTGGATTTACAGACAATTGTAAGCTGCCATGTGGGTGTTAGGAACTGAACCAGGGTCTTCTGCAAGAACAGCCAGTGTTCTTAACCACTGAGCCATCCCCAAGAACTTTATTCTCTTCCAAGGGTGGCATCCCCTAATCAACTCCCAGCCGTCTCCATCACTTAACCTTTCCACCATCTCTCCATGTTGCTATTTTGAAGACCAGGCTTTCTTTTATTAATATTTTATTCATTATTTTTATTTTATGTATATGAGTGTACTGCCTGTACATAGGTAGGTGCACCCAAGTCATGTGTACAATGCCTGTGGAGGTCAGAAGAGGGCATCAAATCCCCTGGAACTGAAGTTACAGAAGGTTGTTAGCCACCATGTGGGTGCCCAGAATCAAATCCGGGTCCTCTGCCAGAGCAGCCACTGTGCTTAACCGCTGAGCCATCTCTCCAACTCCTGAAGACCAAATATTTAGAGGACACATTCAAACCACTTCAAAATCACCACCAAGATAGAAAATTATTATTAGCTGAGCTTGACATGCTTGTTTGCTTATACACAAAATGGTTATCTCAAAGAAAAAGACCTTGTATATAGCATATCTGTGTTAACACAGCCAAAGGGAATACTAATCAATACACCTTCTAAGAAGCAAGCCACGACCAGCTGAGGCTTGCCCAGTACTGGCCTCCATCCACTCCTTGAATTCTGGCATGTTATCCTCTTACCTTCCAGGAAGCACTGGTCAGCCAGTGACTGATGGGTTACACTGCACCTGATTCACACCTGCCCACTCAGATTCCTCAGGAGAAGTTACTTTAAGCATCATTAACCCATTACAAACTGCACTTCTCATGTCTGTAAGAGGTCCTAGAAGGACATATTGACAGGGAGAAGAGTGGAAATAAGCAACTGGAATGGAACCATCACAGGAGGCCACCTCTGCCACTGCCCTCCACAGGGGAGTGTATGCCTGGTGGTGGTAGTGGGTGCCCTCATGCCCCAGTGCCTGCTCAACTCTTCCTCATTTACCTCCTTCACTTAAAAACCCTATGATAGAAACTCCCTCTAAACAGAATACAGAAGACATTATGCTTGTAGGATAGATGTTGTCCTTAATTAAAAAATCAAATGCTACATGACCACGGGAAGAATGGGGCAGAACATCTCTCGTGGGCTTTCATTTATACTTACGCAGTCTAAAGACATGTTTCAGCATGCATAGATGCTCAGACTTGTTACAGACCACTGACAACAGCTCTTGCAGCCTTGGTTTTAAATTCTAGCTTGGCACACGCTGTACAAAACCACACATGGAAGCCATGAGCAATCCTGCAATTAGGAAAACACTTCAGCACTCAAGGGGGAATACTGCATTTGCACAGTACACATTGGTATGCTGGGCAGTAACCGTAACAGTGAAGCAAAGAAACTGGCATCAGGAGGAATGGAGATTTCATCCTTTCCACACAATGGCAGCTTTGAGCTCCTCAATTTCATCCAGCTGACAGCATACCAAGTGATTCTCCAGCACCTTGCGGTGATTCCACCAGATGTCAAAAAGACAAAGGTGACTAGCAAGGTCCCAACTCTCAAATGAACAGATTGAAAGGCAAAAGGTCTGCAGTTCTGTGTGGTTACCATAGTTGGAATGTGCAGAAATTACTAAGGAAACAGAGATGAGGGAGCAATCCTCTCTGCTTGCCATGGGAATGCCTAGAAAGATTTTAAAAGGTGACACGTGAGTCAGGTGGTAAAGGGTGAATCAGCATTCACTACACCAGTGAGTAGGAAAGATGAGACAATAGAGGGTAAGACTGCACAGACATGGAATGGCTAGGGTTGGTCCTGGGGCAGCCACAGAGTAAGACGGTGCCCAGCATGGTTCTCAGACATGGATAAATATGGGCACTCTGACAGGCTTGTGAGAATTATAGTGCTGGTACCATTGAGGATGGTAAATCAAGCTTTCTAGAAGTGGAACTGAGCCTAGGACTTTGAGAAATTTCCCCAAGTTATGTTAAAGAATAAAGAAGTTTAAAAACTGAGGGTGTGTGTGTGTGTGTGGGTGTGTGTGTGTGTTGAGAAAATAAAGGTTACTCTCTTGGAACATTTCAATATGTTACTATTAACAGTAGTCACATGCTGCAATTAGGCCTCCAGGCCATGTTCTTCTTAGCACTAGATGCTTATACACTTTGACCACTTTTCCCACCCCAGTCACAGGGTCTGGCAACTGTCATTCCACATTCTGCTTTTATGAGTTTGATGTGTTAGATTCCGTGTGTAAGCAAGCTCAGGCAGCATTTCTCTCTGTGTCTGGCTTACTCCTCTTAGCTAATGACCTTTGAATTTATGCATGTTGTTGCAAATGGAAGTTAGATGAGGCGATAGAGGAGCTGATTAGATTGACTATAGCCATTATTTTGCAATGTGTACATGTATCAAAGCACAGCATCTCCTAAATATGGTGAGTCTTATTTTTAATTATATGTCAGTAAAACTAGAAAAATAAGGTTCCGAATACCATCCAGGCCATGGCAACCCTGTGAAAGCTTGTCTTTAGAAGCTACAGGTGTTAAAGGAAAAATATCTGTGAGAGGTCGTGTAAGGTCATGCTATCTGAAGACAGCAGATGGGGGAATAAAAATGTCATTTCTTGAAGAAAATCCAGGTATGAGTGATAGGTCGAGTCAAGTTCTGTGAACTCACCCAGTGCTAGGATAGTCCAAATGCTTTTGACTAGATTAAAATGTAGATAGTCAAGAGTTTGCCCTCTTCTAAGAAGAAAGAGAACTGTTTGTGGGTAGGAATCATTAAAATGAATAGATCTTACTTCCTTCATAGTGCTGACTCTGAGGTGGAAATGGCTGAGACCAGGGATGTGTAAGTCTAACTTCCATAACCCAGTAGGTAGTTACTAGAATTCATTCTATAGTTAATGTGAGAGAAAAACAGTAGCTGCGCTGGGAATACAGTGCTCACAAGCCAAATCAGAGCCCTAGTCACACAAGAGGAGACACTCAGCAAGAATATGGTAGGGAATCTCGGCTAGGAGATGGACTGGAACTTCCTCTCCCCTGCCACCGGGCAGCCTCTTCTAAGCTTCAGTTATTGTTCCATTCAGGAAACCGGCACAGTGCCAGGCACAAGGACGAAGGCAAGAATGAGAAGAAGAAAAGGAAAGAGAGGAGCGGAGAAAGGAGAAATGAGGGGGCACTGAGAACATTGATTATGTGAGATAACCTCGACTTTTACATTGACCTAGGAGGTCACTCAGGCTAGCTTAGGTGAGGGGGCACTGAGAACATTCATTATGTGAGATAACCTCGACTTTTACATTGACCCAGGAGGTCACTCAGGCTAGCTTAGGTTGTTCCCTGCCTCTGGCCGGATGGACAGAACGAACTAGATATGCTGGCCGCTGGGCCCGATTTCAATTTTCACTGGGAAAGCCATTTCTAACACATATGCATGCCCTTCTCACAAGCTGTTTCCCCTCAGTCTTAGCCACTTCAGCCTTTGGAAAGCGTGTTTTCCCCATTAGTCCTTCTTGTCCATTCCCACCCAAGTATCACAAATGGTGACTGTAGGAAGCTGCGGGTTTAAGAACTACCAAGGCCACTCAGGTTTGACAAGTTTCCAGAATGCCTCATACGACTGAGCAAAGTGAAAGGATTACAGATAAGGTTCGGGGACAGGCAAAGGTGCAAAAGGAGAGTCTGGGGGTGGGGGGCAGGGAGGGACCCAGGTGCAAGCTGCTCCCAGGTGCATGTAGCAGCACCTACCAGGATGCCGCAGCTGCACCGGCTGCACCATGGTACATGGAAAGTTGAACACCAAGGAAGCTCAGCTGATCCTTGGTTCCCAGGATTTAACTGGGCTTTTGGCCATAGAGATTCAGCTAGCTGTCTAGAAGCTGATCTCAGAAGTCCCTCCAGAGATGAACCTGATGCTGTATAACCCAAGGTCCCCAGAATAAATTATACTGTTAGCACACAGGACATCCCAAGGGCTTAGCAGTCTCCCCAGGAACCAGCTAAGAGTTAAGACTTTATTTGTCCAAGTTTAATCCTATGCTTCACAGAACTGGTTCCATTTTGTTATGAAGTAGGGCTTGGCTGACATGCGACTGGTAGCTCTTCCAAGGCTGACTGGCTTTGGGACAGCTTCTCAACTCTCGGGTCTCCTGTGTTTCACAGAAATAAGAACTCAAATAACTGTCGGTAAGTTAAGTGTCACCAGGGGATTATGGCCTATGAAAGTGATAAGAAGTAGTCACTCCCTATCCCAATCAAAATGAACTGGACGGTATCTCAGGGGAAGTTCGCAGAATTGCAATACTCAGGGTGTCGTTCTAGTGATTTGTTGAATCTTACAGGGGTCTTGGTCGCCTCTTGAATTCTCAAGTTCTTAAGTTACTCTTTATAATACTGGACTGAGTGAACCTAAAGACCACTTTTGAAGGAACAATCCTACTGCTGTTTCCTTAACAGGCATATATTAGGCATCTATGTACGCCAAGTCTTAGAGAGGTGGGGACGAGAAGGGTACATTCTGAGCAAGTTTCCCTGCCTTGAGAAGCAATGGATGGAAGGCTATCATCATCATGAACTTTAGCTAAAACCCAAGAAGATAAGAAACCACATGGCTCCTAACCACCAAACTCCCATAGCTCACTTCTCACCAGGTAGCCTTCATGGTTCCAGTGTGTAGATAACTCTGTACAATGATGAGGCTTTCTCCTTTAACTGCAGCTTTCAAATAATATGCTAAACAATACAGTTTCCGAAAGGCTTGGGATATTTCACTGGGTACCCTTCAACACCAGGCTTCCAACAACATGGAGGAGGTATTTTTTCCTCAATCCGTTCCTCTGTACACCTCTATCTGGTACTGAAAATTAAAAACACATAAAGATTTCATTTTATTGTAAAATTTTAAAAGCCGTAAAATCTCATTGTCCACTTTAATTATAACCCTAACCAGATAGCCTCCTTACATCTCGTTACATATATATATATTTTTTCACAAGTTATATAGATTCCTTATAAATTACTGATGATAAGGTAGGAAGAGATCCCTAAAGGGAAAAAAAGAATGGAGGAACAGAAAGAAATACACACAGAACTCATATCATTAACATGCACAGGTTATTCAAAATTATTGCTGTGCAATCTCTCCCAGCATGCCACTTTACCTGCCTGACATCACCCTATGCCTACACCAACTCTCTGCAGGATCCCATCTGCGGCATCGGTAAAGCCTGCAGGTACCTTTGACTGGGACTCTTCTTGCTTCCTTCTGCCCATCCTTAAGACCAGCATCCCTTAGTTATTCTGGTTCAAGTCGGGACTATCTGCTGCTGAGGAGATGTCTCAATTTTGCCTGCTGTTTTCTCTGGGCCAATATCAGTGTCACGATCCCTCTTTGCCTGTGGGAAAAACTC
>NW_008331789.1:6235122-6246415 GCF_000622305.1 Nannospalax galili
TTTCAAGTTATATAGACTCCTTATAAATTACTGATGATAAGGTAGGAAGAGATCCCTAAAGGGAAAAAGAGAATGGAGGAACAGAAAGAAATACACACAGAACTCATATCATTAACATGCACAGGTTATTCAAAATTATTGCTGTGCAATCTCTCCCAGCATGCCACTTTACCTGCCTGACATCACCCTATGCCTAAACCAACTCTCTGCAGGATCCCATCTGCGGCATCGGTAAAGCCTGCAGGTACCTTTGACTGGGACTCTTCTTGCTTCCTTCTGCCCATCCTTAAGACCAGCATCCCTTAGTTATTCTGGTTCAAGTCGGGACTATCTGCTGCTGAGGAGATGTCTCAATTTTGCCTGCTGTTTTCTCTGAGCCAATATCAGTGTCACGATCCCTCTTTGCCTGTGGGAAAAACTCCAGTCTCCCACAAGATCTTTTTGCTTTGCTCCTGAGCCTGAGGTGGCCCTTCTGGCAGAGGGGATGGAAGCTGGGTACTAGGATTACTAACATTCTTGGTTATGAGCCTGCTGGATCTTTGTAGAAGTCTCCACAGAACACCTTAAAAGATTTGGAGGTCTTGGTCAGGTTAAGCATTCGTGGTGGCTGCTTTGACAGTGTGCGGAAATCTCAAACACTGTCTCCAAAGAATCCCAGAAAAAAATTCATAGTCCTAAAAGGGAATTAAGCCCCAAATGCCAACAAATAGTGGTGAAGTAAGTCAATGGGTGAATGAATTTTAAAGACACTGTACTTTCTTGTGTTTGGAAAGCCACTGAATTGTAGAATTAAAACATGAAAGTTTTTCTTAAGTATGTTTCATTGAACTAAAAAACAAATTCCCTGTTCCATGAGTATTAAGGACTGTAGAGTTCAGTGACACTCATCAATGATCTAACACATTGTACCTGCTATGAGCTGTCCGCATTGTAGTCAATAGGAAAAGTCAGAAATGAACCAATCGGTGTTTCAAAACACTTGCCTTTGTGTAATTTACATACTGGTGGACTCTTACAGAATATCACCTTTGGAAAGTTATGAACTAAGTACGTGTCACTAAAATGCATTTTGATGCAGTTTCACACTGTCTTAGCCTCACTACTGTGGGTTTGTATTCAGACAGAGCATCATGATGTCACTAAAATGCATTTTGATGCAGTTTCAGTGGTCTCAGCCCACACTGTCTTAGCCTCACTACTGTGGGTTTGTATTCAGACAGAGCATCATGGTGAGGAGGACACAGACAAGCGAACTACATACCTCATGGCTGCCAGAGCAGTGAGAAAAAGAGAGGAAGGGTCCTGAGGACAAGACGGCCTTCAAAGAAACTCCTCTAGTCACCTCACTGATCCACCCTGGTCCTATCTCTAATCACACATTAGTATTGGATTCGTCACTGTGCTAATCCATTGATCAAGCTAGTGCCCTCATTACACAATAATCTCCAGTCCCTCAACACATTAGCTTATTTTTTCTTAGTGCATTTGCATCCTTTTTTTTTTAGTTCTTTATTGAGCTTTTGTGGTTTTATACAATGGTTCTTAATAAAATTTAGGCCCCCTCCCCCATCCATGCCTCTCATCCCCCCAAAGGACCACATGTATTCTTCCATACACATTAAGGCCCACCCAGTTACCTGAGTCTCTGCTTAAGTGCTCTACGTGCTTCATATACAAAAAGAGCTTGCCGTCCTCCCCATCTCCTCTACCAAGAATTAACTGTTACAATGTTGTGTCTTAAAACTGCACACCTTCCTCTAAAACAATGAAGTCCTACCAAACTTTCTCAAGTCCAGATTTGGTCTTGTGTTGTCCAAGTTCACCTTAACCTTCAACATTCCTCCATGTCTAAGGAACAAACTGGGTAAGATAAGAGCGTGACAGCTTGGGTTTAGTGATCAGGTGACCAGCAAGCAGCTTTCAGCCCTCACAAGCTGTGGAACCTCCTGGAAGCAGCCCTTACCTTCTCTCCAACCTCACAGAGACGTTTTAAGTATGAAGCAATGCTAAAGCTAAGGGAGTACCAGAGGCCACTGACACTGTGATGTGCCCTCAGGTCTCCTGAAGTTGTTAGAATGGACTGTCTTCAGCTGGAAGTCCCTGATGAGACAGCTTCTGACACAGACAGCCATCTCACTTAAGGTCCTGTTCCTCCCATGTCGCTTCTTTCTTTTGTTTTAATTGAATTTTGTGAATTTAATACAATATTTTTCAATGTATATTTTTATTGAATTTTTGTGCACTTCATATACTAGATCTGAATCATATTTAGACCTCTTCCTATAGCCCACCCACAGGATTTCATGCAATTCTATCATATATGTTAAGGCCTGTTGAGTCAAGTCCCTGTACCCAGATGGCCCTTAGTGTGAGTTCATCCACTGGAGCCTGGTTAGTCTGTCCCTTCAAGAAGACAGACCCTCTTCTACCCAGCAGTGATCAACTGCCAATAGTTTTTCAGCTAAGGTTGAGGCCTCCTGCCTATTTCTCCCTTTCTAAGCTGGTTTTTGTCTAATTTAGTTTGTATGGGTTTGTGCATGTACATGCTTGTCACCATTGCTGTAAGTTCATATGAACAAGTTCCCAGGAGCCTGGAGGACTGTGTTTTCTTGTGTTCATGCACTACCCCTGGCTCTTACAATCTTTCTGCCCCGTCTTCTGCAATGGACCCTGAGCCCTGGGTGGATGACGTTTAATATGAGTCCAATCTAGGGACACACACTCTGTATTCTATTCTTTACATTTTGGCCATTTATGACCTTCTGTGTGCATCACACTCTGTTGCATGAAGAAGCTTCACTGGTAAGAGTTCAGAGATGCATTAAAGTCTACTCAGTGGGAGGGAACTCATGTGGCATGGTAAGCAGAGTCAAATATACATAGCTGGAGAGATCACAGAGCCTAGAGAAAACCCTACATCTGTCACATCCCTAGACAAATGTAATTTCTTACTGTATGCTGAATATGGATTCTTATATTTTCAGAGAAGTATACCAGTCACCACTTTATTTTTTAGCTCATTTTTTATCGAATTTTTGCAACTTCATACAACAGTTCTTAATCAAATTCAGACCCCCTCTCCCACCCACTCCTCTCCCTTCCTCCCGCTGAGCCTCACCTATTCCACCATACATGCTAGGTCCTAGTCATTCAGGCATTTGTACCTAATTGTCTTTCAGCGCAAATAGTCTGCTAGAGTCCAGTCAGCCCATCTAGTGATCACATGTAAGTCATACTCTCCTAGCAGCAATCAGTCTCCAATAGTTCTTATCTAGTGCCAGCCTGCAGCCCAGTTCTCTCCGCCCCACCCACCCCTGCTCAACTGAGTTGACATGGGTCCTGGGCTTGATGCCACCATTGCCACATGTTCACATGTGGAAGCTTTCCAGTGGCCTGGAAGCCTCCACTTCCCTGTGATCACATACCAGCCCTGGCTCTTACAATCATTAATTCATGCATATGTATACCTGGGAAATGCTTGGCAGGGAACACAGTGCCAGACAGAGGAGACCTCCCTTAGAGTGGTTGGTGAAGGTGATCCAGGAGACTCCCAAAATAACACAGGATATTGCCAAACCTCTTGGTTATCTCCCAAAACTAGTAGATAAAATCCTACAGTTGAGGACAGAACATACTTAGGGGACAGAACATGAAACAATGGAGCAGGAACTGACCCGTAAGCCTTCTAACTGAAGTTTGGCTACCATAACGCTAGATGATGATATGCAAACCGCCAAGGGAGATAAACAATTAGTGGTGCAACATAGCCCTAAAGCCTAATAATTATAACAACTGGCATGGCAAAGAATAAGAGACCGCAGAGTGCTCAGCCCTATATCACATCTTCTCCTCCAAGATACAGGAATCATTGCAGAAGAAGGGGTGAGACAATTGTTAGAGTCAGAGGCAGTAGATAAATACAAGGACACTGTGTTTTCTGGATACCATGAAGTCTTAGGTATCTATATCATCTCTTAGCATTCTCGGATATGGTAGTAATGCTCATTTAAATTTTCTTTCTTGAGGTCTGAATATATCTCTTTTCAAGACAGGGTTTCCTGCAGCCCCAGCTGACCTGGAACATGCTATGTAGACCAGTCTGGACCTGATCTCACAGAGATGTGCCTGCCTCCACTGCCCAAGTGCTGGGATTAAAGCAGATATCACTATGTCTGGCTGAATATAAGATTTCTTCACCTTCATCTTCCATTTCCAATACCCTTTTTTCTAATTGGTTTCGGCTGTTAGTAATACTTTCCACTGTGAATTTTATTTGATTCACTGAGTTTTCATTTCCAGCATTGCTTTGTATTTTTCTTCAAACTCTCAGTTTCCTCACAGATTATTCTTACATGCTGCTGACTTTGGTTTATCTTCTAGTTTTCGCATGCATTTTTGCAGACTTTCTCCTCTATGTTGCTGGCTTTCCTCTCCAGGACCTGGATTGATTTCCTTACTTTATCCTTGTTATTCTTTGCATTCTCTTTGAGTTCACTGATTGTTTTTTCTAATCAACCTTTGAGACCCTCATCCACCATTTTACTTGTATTAGTATCTTTGAATTCAGTACTTTCAAAGCTATGATTTGGTGGAGCAACTGCTTTTACCTTATTTTCTCATGTTCTGTGTGTGTCTGTGTTGTAATTTACACATGTATTGCTGTGATATATCTTCAAATTTTGTTTGGGGTGCATCTTAGTGAGCAGCCTATTTTGAGGGCTCTATCCCCAATACCACTTAGAAAGGAGAACACAAGTGCTCTTGGATGATGAACCTGCTCCTGCCCCACCACCTGAACTCAGCGACCAGAGCTGTGCTTGGTTCAGTCTCTTCTTTCCAGGGCATCTCCTTCTACTCCGCACATTCTTCTCTGCTTTTACTCCTTTTGAAAATTCTGAAGCCTTTTCTCTATTTTTTTTAATATTGTCTATTTTTTTCTTGACCTTTCTAGATCAGAGAGTCAGCTTCTTGTCCATCATCTTACCAGAGACTTTGTACCATTCCAGCCTTTTCCACTTCAATTCTGAGAGACATTTCCAGGCAGATAATAACTTCAACTGCATCTCAGAGAGCTTTTTAGTGATCTTTGCTCCTTACTACTGACCTCACCAGCTGAGAGACACCAGTAAGAGTGTGAGGTGAACCAGGGGCCCCATTCATGCTTAGCATTCCTTGGCCATCACTTTTTGACTACAAAGTTCCTCAGACTTTTCTTTTGATTTTTAAGGAGGCGCCCAGTATGTGGACACTTATCACTTTATTCCTACTGTGTCTGTCACATACTTTGTATAAAGGCAGCATGAAAAAAAACAAATAACAGGCTTAACTTATTAAAGAGCCATGCAAATGGCTTATTGACACATCTCCCAGGCAGGCAGAGTTGGCAGCCAGGCTCCAGCAGAGCCTGAAAATGAATGTCCCAGGACTTTGTTTCCAGGGCTGAAAACTTGACTTCTCCCCTTGGCAACTGAGCCACTCCCAGAACCTGCACTGTTCCGTCTACACCAATCTCTCATGTATAGAATAAGGAAGGAGGATAAGATCTCAGCCTTTGATTCTCTCTGGGTGGACAGTATATCAGACCCTTGCCTGGTTTCATTACACAAGCCCTCCTTTTCTGCCCAGAATTCAGGCACATCACTGTCACGGAAAGTTGGTTTCACTTTTGCAGAGAGTTTTCTAGTAAACACCTCAACTTCTTGGAATTTCAGCTTCCCTTCTATGTAGATAAAGACTAACTCTACCTGGTGTAGTTTGCATGTACGGAGAGATTAAATGAATTAACTCAGGCCAAGTGTCTGGAAGCTTCTGGTTGGCTGACTCCTCTGAGTGAAGGTGAAGGCACAGTGTGAGGAGAGCACCAAAATTGAAGTGTGTGAGTTCTTTTCTCTTAGAAAGATAGTCTATCAAATCCCTGAGTCTATTTTGACTCTAGATAACTAAACCATCCTAAATGAAACTGACCCATTAGCTTCCATTTTGGAGCCAGAGTTTTCCTTTTGAGTCTATCTTAAGCACCTGGTTCCTCATCCTTCTTGAAAGAACTTTATGAAAGTTTCCAAGAAGAGGGCCTAGAAAGATGGCTCAGCAGTTAAGAGCACTGACTGCTCTTGCAGAGGACCCAGATTCAATTCCCAGCATGCACATGGCTGATAACAACTGTCCATAATCATAATTCCAAGTCCAGGGATTCTGACGCCCTCTTCTGACTTCCACGGCATTGCATGACATGGGTGCACTTACATACATGCAGGCAATACACTCGTAAACATAAAATAAAAATAATAAATAAAGTATGTTTAAAAGTTCCTAAGAAGAAAGTACTTCAAGACCCCATCATGCATTTGGGAGAGGCTCATGAAGTTCCTCATCTAGACAAGGAGCTGTTGGCAAATGATGTGTGCTGGGAGAAGGAAAAATCAGTTTTCTTCAGGGATGTGGACTGTGAGAGACTACCCATGCTCCAATATATGGTATTGCACCAAGGCACATACTAGTAGCACTAGAATTTGGTGGGTTTAAAACAAGAACATGAGAGAGAATAGTTGGAGGGGACAAGGGGCGGGGAACTGGAGAGGAAGAAACACACACACACAGATGAATGATAAAACAGTAACTGGCCCCACTGTGTCTCATCCCCAGGAAGAGGATGGCCTCTGCTCTGTCAGTTCTTGTTCTAACTCCTCTGAGTACCACATTTCTTTGAAAGGAGGATGGATGGTGTTTCTAGAACATTGTTTTCTTAGTGCCAGCCAGTTTGTGCCATTCACAGAGTACCACATCATCCATATGAAAAACTATGTTTGGTAAGGAATAATACTATTTTTACCCCATGTTGAAACCATAGGCTCTGAGCCAAAGTAAACATTCTCTAAATGCATGCCAAGAAGTGTACTCCCCTGCCATGTATATTTGGCTGAGTTTACAGTGCCACCCATGTGTTCCCTCCCATCAAGAGGGCTTTAAGTCCAATTAGAAAGCTGTTGATTGCCCCCAGATAACAGTGCCACTACTGCACCAATAGAGGTAGTTTGCCATGCCCATCATTATGGTTATTAGGCTTTAGGACTGGGTTGGACCATTGGTTGTTTTTCTCCATTGGCAGTTTGCATATCATAATCTAGTGTTATAACAGCCAAACTTCAGTTAGAAGGCTTCCAGGTCAGTTCCTGCTCCATTGTTTCAAGTCCTGCACCTTAACCATGTCCTGTCTTCAACAGTTAGGGTCTTATCTACTAGTTCTGGGAGATAATCAAGTGGTTTGGATCTGAGAAAACTCTCTTTCATATTTCAAGACAAATGAAATTTCTTACTATATGCTAAATATCCTTATATTCACAGACAAGCATACCATACACCACTCATCAAAGAAGCTTCTTTTTGCAACACATGGAGGCTACTGCAGAATTGCACATCTGATCAGACACAGAGAACATACATCTGAGAGATACCAGTACTAGGTGACACATCTACAGTTGAACCTCTACACCTAAGGCTCATGGAACATAGCAGAACAAGGGGTAGAGAGAAAACTAATGGATCCCTCAATTCTCACCAGTAAAGCTTCCTTGTACAACAGGGTGTGATACACACAGAAAGCCACAACTGGCCAAGTTTTAAATACTAAGAGACTAAAGAGTGTGTATTCTTGGTTGGGACTCCTATATTGAACCTTACCCACCCATGGCTAAGTTACCATTGCAGAAGAGGGGGTGGAAAGATTGTAAGAGCCAGGGCTGGTTCATGAACACAGGGAAGCAGAGGCTTCCAGGCCACTGGAAGCTTGCACATGTGAATTTGTGGCAATGGTGGCATAGAGCACAGGACCCATGTCAACTCAATTAAACAAAGGCCTAAAGAAGAGGAAACAGGTAATAGGCCAGCAGTAGACTGAGAACTATTGCTGATTGCTACTGGGTGAGGGAGAGTATGACTTACATATGATAACTAGATGGTCTGACTAGACTCCAAGTGATGAATTTACACTGGACATTTGGGTACAAATGCCTGACTGAATAGTACTTATCGTGTATGGTAAAATACATGAGGTTCAGTGCAGGGATGGGAGAGGCATGGATGGAGGAGGGTGTCTAAATTTGATTAAGAACTGTTGTATGGACTTACAAAAGATCAATAAAAATATATTTTAAAAAAGTGTACTCCATTTCAGTCCATATGTTAAAATTCAGCCTTTTTTTCTGTGATGTCACATTGCTTCTTAGTCTTGTTTCTGATCTTTTCAAGTTGTTTTAACAGGGTTTGAAAGTGGAGATCCATATGTGGTCCAATCAGATGGATCTTTTTACATGCTAAATAATTCAATGCTAGTGACACCCAAAATTTATTAGGGATCTTTAAGAGATGTTATGGGCACAATAGTCAGAGAAGAAAATGTATAAAGTGTTAATTAAAAACCAAAAAGACTGTATTTCCATGTCAAAACACAGGCTGACCTCCCCCAGGCCCCCAGGTCTGACTTCTTCTGATAACACTTGATTTCCTACTTCGCTGACTGTGTTGTGCATCTGTGGCCCAAATTCTCTCTGGGTCTCCTGTTTACGATCAGAAAAATCATATAATATTTTTTATGTGAGTTTATTGACTTACAAAGGAATTGAGTACCCAGTGCCTAGTCCTGCACTACTACCACTCAGAGCCCACCTTATCAGACTGTGCCACACCCATAGCCCCACATTCACTCACACCTCTGGGGCCAGCGATCTTGCCCCAGGTCCACAGGGAGTCAGTCCATTCTGTCTTTGAGTTGCTGCACTGGCTGTGAGTTTCCTACACCATCACACTCTACTGGCAGCTCCTGGATTCCCTTCCTGCTTCCCACTCATGTCAGGCCCCGCCCATTGGAGGAACCACCCAATCGGGAGACACTCCACCCCTTTCCTCCGCTCTTACAATCTTTCTGCCAATCTTCCGCTAAAGTCTCTGAGCCTTGGAGGGGGTGATAGATGAAGGGTGATCTCTCTTGTATCATGGCAAGATAGTGGCTTCTTGGGACTTCCCCATTAGTCATCTTTAGGCTGTGTCCACTGATCTATCTCAGTGGTGTTTTTTCTACTATAAAGACAAATGGAAGGAAGTAGACACATTTAAACAAACATGAATGTAAATACAAATGCTTAGACAATATCCCAGTAGGTATACTATACTCAGTAAACAATATACTTACGCTTCTCCACTAGGGACAAAAGGCATTGGCCTGGTCTACAGCACCAGATGTGTGTTCCACCCTAGGAGCAGGCTTTATCCATATGTGGTCAAGCCATTATTGCATTTGCAGGTATTGCTCAGCATGTCTGTAGTGTGCAGCGCATGGGGTCCATCATTGAGCAGACTTATAGGGGATCCTTTCTTCCCCAACCATCTATATAGAGCCTTCTGGCAATATGAACATCATCCATCCAGTGGCACAGAGGTTTTTTTGTTTTTTTTTGGCTTAGTCTCAGCTCCATCTCTCCTCTTCTCCCATGCTCACAACATGCAGTGTCCTCAGAAACATGGCCTTACTGACCTTTCTAGTGTACAACCAACATTAATGGCAATAGCCTTGGTGAACTGGAGGACCTCAAGTGTCTCTCTCTCTGACCAACAGCTCATAGGGAGGCAACCCACCCCTGGTACTGTAGATTTTCTTAACAGTTGTCTATAGCTGACCTTTGCTTCTTCAGGTATCTTTCAAATGGCTTTCACATATGTAAAACATTCGAAGGAATGTTAATATTAAATATTAAATCACCCATGGACAATTGTACATCGTATTAACTGTTTTCTCCATAGATCCTTGTTGGGTACCATAGCATTGGTATGAGGTATTAATTTGATTAGCTCATTACCATTTTTAGTTATCCCTTTGGATTCTTTTAGTCTTGATACACTTACAGGTGTTGGCTCCAGTTCCTGACCCTACACTGGGCTAAGGAGGCAGGGGGCTTCTCCTGTTCCCTCTGCACTTGTTGGTTCCCTGGGTCAGACAGGCTCTGGGTCTGCCTCCTGACTGTAGCCACATCTGTCATCTTCCCATTGACCATACCAGGTTGCTGGGGGAGAACTTGGTGGGAAAACCTGCTTCCACCCCTAGTACAGCCTTTATCAGAAGAGAAATGCATCTTATTTAATCCTTGGGGATTCTAACCACCCCTTGTACAGTAGTTATCCTTCAAATGTCCTTTGTAAACTGTTCTTCTGGTTTTAAAGCTTTCCAGAAATGCCTTCATACCGAATTTGGTTTTCTATCAATTTTTTTCTCTGGGGATTTGGGCTTGACATAAGTCTTGCCACATTTGTCTTCAAGTAACCCAAGTGGACCATTTCCTCCCTCTGGTCTTTTTTATATCTGTTATAGGATATTCTGTTATTTTACAGACACATTTTACATACTGGTCAGAATCATTTACATTTGCCAAAGCCTCTCTCACTTTACAAAGATCCTGTCCCATCAAAGGGCTTGCTCTCTCACTTAACAAAGATCCTGTCCCATCAAAGGGCTTAGTAAAGCCTTTAAAGTCCCATACCATTCTTGAGGTCCCAGTTGCATTAAGCTTTCTCTCATATCTCTGGTGAACACAGTCTCATCTGGCCCAGTGAACTGGACACCATATATTGCTTTTCTCATACCTAGTTCTCTTAGTAAAGCCTGCCCCTCCTTTATAGCCCTCCAGCCCCTGCTACCCATGTTAGTCTCCCTTGCTGACAACCATGTATCTTTAATGCCTTCAACCAGCCATCCCATTAAGGACTGCTCCCCCCTGCATTGGTCTAGGTTGAACAGCCTATATCATAAGGATGGATGGGTGGTTATATAACTCAGCTGTGAAGCTTCTGAAGGACTTAGACTGACATCATTTGCTCCCATGTCCCATACTCTCACAAGCCACGTGGCCAGGGTCTCACTGCTTGCTTGCTTGTTTTTCCTAGCTTTAACACTTCCAGCATGGAATATTTTCTAGCTATATTAAAGTTAGCTTTTTCTTCCTTTTTACTATTATCTGTCTTTTTCTCTGAGTCCTTGAACTTTACCCAAGCCAAAGTGTTCTGCCTTTCCTCTGTCTCCAGCTCTGCCCCTGGGTCAGCCTTTTCAGCTTTTCCCATCTGGAGCACATCTTTTATCATGAAAAGTGGCTGCTCTATTTTTCTGGGATCTCCCTTTGGGTCCAGAGCACATAAAAGATCTTCTAACTTTTGGGTAACTTTTAACAAATCTTCACATACCTGCAACATATCCCCACATTTACAACATAGCTGTGGCCCACACTTCTGCATGCCTGGCCTCTTTTTAGCT
>NW_008331789.1:6247102-6260054 GCF_000622305.1 Nannospalax galili
TTAACAAATCTTCACATACCTGCAACATATCCCCACATTTACAACTTCTGTGTTGCTGTCCTCTTTTTAGTAACCCATTGATTGCAAAAACCACATCAGTGCCGCCATTAGTGCTCTACTAAAATTCATTCTCAGTTTCATCATATCCTGCTGACCACGCCAGTTCTGTGGCCCAAATTCTCTCTGGGCCTCCTGTTTACGATCAGACAAACCATATATTTTATGTGTTTATTCACTTACAAAGGAATTGAGTACCCAGTGCCTAGCCCCATGCCACTGCCATTCAGAGCCCGCCTTATCAGACTGTGCCACGCCCATAGCCCCTCATTTGCTCATGCCTCTGGGGCCAGTGATCTTGCCCCAGATCCACAAGGAGTCAATCCTTTCTGTCTTTGAGTTGCTGTGCTGGCTGCTAGTTTCCTACGCCATCACACTCTACCAGAGGCTCCTGGCTTCCCTTCCTACTTCCCACTCTTGTCAGGCCCCACTCACTGGAGGAACCAGACAATCAGGAGACAACATCTATCTTTTCCTCCTTTCCCAGGTCTTAATTGGCTTTAAATTACTGTCAGATATCCAACTCCAAATAGTTAAAGTGAAAAAGGAAGTCCTTGGCCCACATAACTGGGAAGTTCAAGCACAGAGATGTCTGAATATCTGGTACCTGCTCCAAGTCTCAGTCACACTGGCCTTCAGTCTCTCTTCCTAGATCTACCTTCATCTCTAAACCCACAAGTCCTAGATTTGTAATTCCAATGGGAAAAGAATTCTGCTCCCTGTCTCCACACATTAACTGCAGGAGAGATGCCTAGCTGAGCCTACTTGGTTATTATGCCTACAGCCAGCCACTCAGTAAAGGGTGGTGGGCCAAGCCCCATCAGGGTCATATGTCCTATCTATCTTAGAGTAAGGAGAAAACAGTCTCCATACCCCACTGAGGGGATGTGGATTGAGAGGGTATTCTCCAAAGGAATCAGAAGATAGACCACTCAAAACAGAATCCTGGATACACACAAATAAAGGATATTAACACATAGCTGCTTAATAATAAAGTAGGACAGTGTCAAGGTCTTTCCACCTTAGTTGATCTCCTAAATTGTTCTAGGGTGCTCCTACTGGGACACATGTTTTCTATGTAGCACCAACATGTCCTGATGTCATCCAGTTATTCTGTCCCCTGCTCTGTCTCATCCTCCCTGTCAACTGTGAATATTTGGAAACACAAGGCTTACTTTCCCAAGAAAGAACTGACAATGTTATACTAGATCTGATCAATGTACTTCTTCAAAATACATACTAGAAGTTCCTCTAGAAGCACTACTCCTTGCTCTCTCTCTCTCTCTCTCTCTCTCTCTCTCTCACACACACACACACACACACACACACACACACACACACACACCCCTACCTGAAGAAAATCCCAAAAAATCAAGGTCAACCAAATGGCTCAGTTTTCATCTTTGCTTTGTTAAGTGGGGAGTGTATTTTGCACTCAATTATTAAACTTTACAAATTCATTTGTATTCATCTGTTATCTTTATGTAAAAATGAAATAAGACCCAACCCACAGCTAGAACCTGGACTGGTAGATTGCCATTCCATTGTTCTTTTCATGAAACTTCTAAACCCTAGCCTCTAGCTTCCTAGATGTGTAGGCATGCTGTGCTGGACCACCACATTGAGCAACACTAATGAGCTAACACAGAGCAAAGATGTTTGGAGATTTTGGGCATCTTTAATGTATTGAGAAACTTTTCAAATGTTATAAATGCTCCATATTTCACTCTAGTCTTACAAACCTTTACTGCATCTGATCAAATAGGCTGAACTCTTCTTTATTGGAACTCAGGTCTAATGTTAGTAATGTTGGAGGCTTAAAAGCATCTCCAAAATTAATGCTGAAGGAAGGTCAAAAAAATGACTCTTTGGACCCTGTGCTGGTTGGATGCTTATTACCATACTAATGTTGCCCACACAAAGCTCCAGTGCCTTCTTCGAATATATGCAAATATGCACTGGGGAAAATGGAAGTGTATGTAAATGACACAGAGGTTACACTGGCCTATTAACATCACAAATCCCCATTTGCGGCCCACTTTTAATTTAAGTGATCTTCCTATTAGGAGGACACTTATGAAGTTAATCTGGAATGAAATCACAGCATGTCAATTAAAATGGTGTGACAGGAAGACCACCATCAATTGGTGACTCTTAGTGGATGTCTTAATTAGGCTTCCTGGTGGAAAAATGGCCAAAGACCCTTGAGTGAAAGTCATTTTCAAGTTTGCATTTGAAGATTCTCCCTTTCAAACTTTTCCTCCTTTTTTTCTTTCTGCCAAAATAACTGTTTGGAGGTTTTCCTTTGTGCATTTTTTCCCCAAAAGACTTGCTTCTTTTTCTCTGTTCTTTTTCTGTAAGAGTATTTAGAGAGAGTATTTTGCCCTTAAGAGCCTTAATTTATTTGAAGTCTTTTGTTTTAATCTTTAAAATTCATTTGAAATTTGCATTATCCTTGCTAAACTAGACAAATTGATTTTAATTTTAAAAATTAAAGTCACATAGCATCTAGTAAAAGTGAGACCATTCTAGTGTGCATCTATCTGTACTTGGCCTGTGATGACTGAGAGATTTGAGGAAAGAACCTCAGAAACTTCAATTCATAAAGCACATGTTTAAAGAGACTTTGGAACCATTTAAACTTCTATTCAACAATCTGAGACTTATTTACTGTGGATTACTTGGGGCAAATGGTATAATCCACAATCAGTTCTCCAAGGAAAGAGACTTTTCTTCCTCCTCCCTTCCCAGCCCATCAGACCTGTACAAATAATCAGTGCCCAGTTTTTGTTTTGAGTTTCAAAAGTTGAATGGCATCTTTACAGATAAATATTTTTTCTTTCCAAAATGGACATGATAAATACATGCCAGTGTTTTGTGAACGTTTCATAGAAGTGTTTCCCCCCACTTTAAAAAACAAAAACAAAAACTTTCTCCACAGAAGTAAATAAATGGTTTGTAATGAAAAATGTCTAATAAAATTTAAATGGTGTCATGTGTTTTATGGTTTCTCCAGAGCCAGGGTTACAAGGAGGTGTGGACCCTGATGAGAGACATCGCATTGAAGCAGCTGCTGTCATCATTGACCAGCACTTAGCAATACTGAAAAGGATCAGAAGTAAATATTAGCAGTTAGATAAGCCATGCTATTTTGTCACTGTTAGGCCCAGATCTCGAGACCACCAATGACTACCAAGGAGTCCAGAGTGTATACAACAGCAAAGAGCCTTTACTTATGCTTAAGCTCAGGCCCTCATATTTCACCGACACAGCGGATCCATACTGAAAGCACTGATTTAGGGTAGGGTAGGTTTTCGTAGGGAAGTTTCACAGAAGCCCACACACCCCAAGCATGCTTTAAAATGATTGGATGGTCCTATGCCCTGAGCATGGGGAGGATTCTTATTGGTAGGGGCTGTCTTCGGGGCATTGGAATGCGCTGATTGTTATCTGTGGGACCAGAAGTTTCTGATTTTACCTTATAAGGCCGCTATATGCCCAGGCTTGCTTGATCTATAACTTTCCAGAATGGGTGGTAACTGAAGATTACAACATGCCTGGCCATGCATGGGCTTGCCTGAAACAGCTAGTCAAAATGGAGTTAGTGCCATCTTAAGCCAAGCAGATTACAGAAGCAGAAAGAAGCGGTTAGATGACTCAGGGTCCCACATTACAACTACTCAGTTTTGCCATGAATCACAAAAATAGACATCGACAATGCTAAGTGAACAGGCAGGCACCCGTGTTCCAATAAAAGTTAAGTAGCATAAAATGTTGACAGGCTAGAGCTGATTCAAGGCCTTACAGAGTATACCCCTGTATAAACCAATTCAAATGTTATAAAATTGAAATTACATTAGACATATTTCAGTTTTAAAAATTTAGAGAGAAGACAAAGTTATTTCAAGCCTGAAAAAAAAAATGTATAACACAAGGAAAGCACAGTCTGCAGTGCGTGCTGGGTGATGTTGGGATAATGATGGAAGGGAAGAAGGCACGTGTCACATATAAGGGCATGTTCATGTATATGAGCATGTATGTTACCATATATGTGAATGTGGGTATCTCTGTGTGTGTGTGTGTGTATGTATGTGTGTGTATGTTTTCAGCCTTTTCTCCATAAGGGAAATTGATCCCTAAACACTGACTTCAGCATGCCCTAACGTGAGGCTGACAGTTTCTTTTGCTCAGATTTGAAAGGCCATAGCATTCCCAATGCCCTGTGTTCAACCCTCAGCACCACAAACAAAACAAAAGTGAAAGGTCCTCCTTATGACTGTGGTAGTGCTGAGCCTTATGAACATGGTCTTCAGGATGTGGATGTGGCCAGCTGTCCAATGTTCCATGGCAAGGAATTACAGCTGTATCAAGTCAATGGTCCACTCACCATCGATAATGGTGATGTCACTAACCCATTGTGCCAAACAGAAAATAGTAACAAAAAAAGTCTGAGTCATGGGGGGCTGGAGAGATGGCTCAGCAGTTAAGAGCACTGGCTGCTCTTACAGAGGACCTGGGTTTGATTTCCAGCACCCACATTGCAGATAACAACCATCCATAACTCCAGTTCCAGGGGAACTTGATGCCTTCTTCTGACCTCAGCAGGCATTACAAGACACAGTTGTACTTACATACATGCAGGCAGTACACTCATATGTTTAAAATAAAAACAGTAAACAAATTTCTTTAAAAGAAAAGTCTGAGTCAGATTTCCTTATAGTAGTCCATCAGGCACAGCATGGTGGAGGAGAAAATGCACAGAATTTTGTTTTTTTTTTTGTTTTGAAACAAGGTCTCCCTACAGCCCAGCTGACCTACAATCTGTTATATAGACCAAGCTGGAGTCAGTCTCACAGAGATCTGCCTGCTCTGTCTCCCAGGTGCTCAGATTAAAGGTGTGTACCACCACACCTGACTGAAAATTCACAGATTTTGAAGACAAAAATCCAAATGCAAACTTCAGCCTTGTCCCTGAGTTTGTGATGAAGGACAACATTCTTCAAGCTCTCTGAGTATCAGACATGAAGATGGCAAAAGCTGCCATTAAAGAGCCGCTGGTGAGAGGCTTCAGCGTTCCGGAGGAGGAGCTGGTGCATATGAGCCATCAGTGCACAGTGTGTGCACTATAAATGTTCATGCTTTGCCATCTCCCTTCCCCAACAGCACATAAAACAAGACCTTTCTACTGTTCCCAGACGGGAGATGGGAGATCCGTTTCTACTGCTAATAAACAAGGGTTTTATTGTTCCTTCTCAGATGGGGGATTATACTATTGGTATCCTGCCTACTGTGTCTTGGTTCTTCTGCTAATAGACCATTTTGTCATTTTGTCTTGAAGTGTTACACTCTGTTCTGTCCCTCCTGCTCTTCTCCTACCTTGCAGTAAAGTCATGAGTCAGTTCTTTTCAAGGCTGTCTAATAATGACAGTCTCTCACAAGTGCAAATCGCCCACCTTCATTCATCATAGTGCACCACATTGAAGTCATCTATCACTTGTTTGCAATAGTTCCTTTTTATTCGGTTGAAGCCATACAATTAAAAACCTTAGTGTGTAAATGTGTGATATGTTAACATATGCATATACATATTTTTATAAGTTTCTGAGACTTTGGTTTGGTATATAATTATGATTTGTAACTAAGTATATTAGCAAATATCACTTGAGATAAAACAGTCATGTATTTCATATATTTAAGCAAATGAAAGATTTTAGTCTTGATAAAAGGCACACTTTGGCAGTGTGCTTCTCATCCTCTTAATATTTTAGCTTCCAATTATTTCTTATCCATTCATTAAAATTGATCAAACAGGACTTGGTGTTTTTAGTAAGTTCTAACTTTCCTACTTCATTTTCAGCATGTAATAAAAACTTAATGCCTGAGTGCTTTACCTTTAACACTGTCACCTCACAGAAGCCTGTCATGGTTTGAATGCTTTTCCCTCCAAAATGCAAGTAGATACTGAGTTGCTGTTGGACTAGTAGAAGGAAATGGGGCTCTGAGAGCTCTAATCTCATGAACAGGTTAATGTTGCTATTGCAGTTAGCTATGAGTTTAGTCACTTAGTTATGCAGTTAGTTAGTTATGGATTAGTGAGTTATATGGAGACTGGCTTGCAGGGAAAGCAAGTCCTGGTCCCCTCAGTCTCTCTCTAGCATGCTCACTCTTGCTATGTGATGCCATTTGCCATGGGAAGGGGCATCAGGAATGCCGTCGCTGGAGGCTGGAGAGTTGGCTCCATGGTTAAGTGTGTACACTCTTCCAGAGGACCTGGGTTCAATTCCCAGCACCCACGTCAGACTGCTCACAACCACCTATCACTACAGCTCCAGAGGATCTGATGCCCCTGGTCTCCACTGGCACCTGCACTTTTTACATGTACATATTTACATGTACATACCCACACACAGACACACAGACACTCAGACATACAGACAAAGACACACACACACACACACACACACACACACAGATACTTACAAATAGAACAAATCTTTTTAAAGATGCTTTCACCTGATATAGCATGACAACCTTGGACTCCCAACCTCCAGAATGATATAAAATTAATTACCTTGTCTCTTGTCTTTATAATTCTCAGTCTCCAGAGTCTAACAATAAGAAACATTCAAAAATAAAGCATAAATGTGTATCCACTGGCCTAAAACTCTGATGTACAAGAACAAAAGAGTAAATATTTAGATTAGTAGACCACACATGGAGTTTTGAATGTTTGCAAATTCACATAGTTGCTTAGAACTCTCTGGTTATATTCTTGAAAATAATGACAGACCCAAAGAAAATAAAGGAGGGCTGGGATGGTCAGAGCTGACATGATACCCTGGCTGTTCCTCCTCTCTCTGATCTTCCTCTTAGATAATCTCACTGTGGCCGGAATTTGTTTTTGTAAAATTTGAATCTGAGCTAATTCTTCCCTTGCATAACATATTTCAATGGGTTCCTAAAATTAGCAGCAAAATATTCACATTCCTTAAGATAGTTGACAAAATTTCCTCATGTGGGCCCAAATCTCTCAAAGATCTCTTCAAAGCAGTTTTTTCCAGAATTAAAAAAAAAGAAAGAGCAAAGGACACCCAGGTGATAACATTGTGTGTGTATGTCCTGTATGATATTTAGGTGTTTTGTATTAAATGCCAACATTAACAGTTGGCAAAACATGTGGTGTTGCATCTTATTCTCACAAACATGTAATGCAGAAAGCTATAAGAGCATGCTCATGAAACTTCAGGAGTACTTGCTTTGGCTGGGTTATGACATCCATGTAAGTAGGATTTGCAAATTCAAAGCAGGACACGTACATAAATTTGAATTTCAGCTAAAAAGACTAAAACGTAATATACTGTATAGAGAATGCCAGCTAGAAATATGGCTTTATTTGCCCCCAAGGGCTCCCCTGTGAGCAAACATCTCTTCTGAGGCCTGTTCTCCTATGGATGCCTCTGCCACACAAAGTCTGTGGCCCACCTGGACCCATGTCCTAGGACTTGGCCAGTCCCAAACAGGGATGGAGGAATATTCTATATCTCCTGTCTGGAAAAGATGGTACCACACCCTAAAGGCATATCTGCCACAGTGATCCTGTTAGCCCTTGAGTTCTATCTTATCAGCCTTTGTTCAGCATTCTGTGGGTCTCCATCTTTCCCAGAATGAAAACCAGTCATTGAAATGAGCCACAAGGATATCCAGGACCCAATGTCCTGTCACCTCTCCAATATTCTCTCTCATACTGTTCCAGTCACATTGTCCCCTGGCTGTTCCAGAAACTCTACCTCACTCCTGACTCTGGAAATGTCTGTTCTCTGTATCAAGAGCGTTTTTCCTTAACAAACCCTTAGGCCTGGCTCCCCTACCTCTATCAGGATTTTCTTCACAAATCTTCTCAGCAAGATCCTCCCCACGATCCTACTCCTCATCCTTTTTCATAGCAATTATCACATTCCTTCATATGAGAAGATATCACATTTGTTTAAATCTTCCTTCCTTTGAATGTAAGGTGCGTGAGAGTGAGATTTTTGTCAGCTATACTTATTGCCAAATCCCTAGAATATGGAGGAAAACACTGGACGGTAAACTCGGGAATTAGAACTTTGCTGAATAACAAAGCGTTTAGTTTCATGACTTTGAATCAACATTGATAGTAAAAGATGGAGACCCAAAAAAGAAAGGTAGTTATCTAAGTTTGTAAAGAACCAGCCCTGGTTGACTGCCTTTCTCTTGAGTTAGGTCCCAGAGACCGCATAAGTCTCAGTTTCCTCCTTGAAAGAAGACAAGCATCCCTTTCCCTGCCTGCTATTCATTTGCTTGTTGTAGCCCTGCAAACTTGTAAGTATTGATTCTCCATTCTGAAGCAACTCTGGGTTGAAGAGGGGTCTTTCCAGCAGGTAGAATCTTCACTTCATTGACAGGCTAGCACGGTGACTCACTGAGCTGAATATTTGGGAGCTGCTATGTGGGCAGATTTCTCCTTGAGCTCTTTGCCCAAGCTTAGTTTATAGGATTCAACTTTCCTCAAACTGTGTAAGCATGAGCCCCTTTGCAGCGCAAGTCCTGAAAACATAAGTTCTTGTACCTACAGTTGCTCTTACAACTCTAGTTCCTGACTTTAATCCCAAAGGAAACTAACACCTGGAGTGGTAGAATGTGATGTAGAGTCAGACGCCCTTCGGTCCATATCTCAGCCTCTTGTGGCCATCAAGGTTGTCCTACACTGGGTCTTTACTTTCTCATTGTAAATGCAAGTAGTATGTAGATCTCAGGTGATTTTGAGACTGATGAAGATCATACAGGAGAAGGCGTTTATGGGAACTGGAGAGATGGCATAGTGATTAAGGGTGCTTGCTTCTATTGCAGAAGACTCGGGTTCAGTTCCTAGGGCCCACAGTGGGTGACTCACATTGGGTAACAGTAGTTCCAGGGGATCTGATGCCCTTCTCTGGCCTCTGTGGGCACTTCCATGCATTTGGTGCACATGCATACATGCAGTCACACACACACACACACACACACACACACACACACATAAATAACAAATAAATAAGTACTTTTTGAAATTTTTAAAAGAAGTCATTTAACGTCTTGACTGGGGCAATGCATGCTACTCAGGCTTGAGCTCTGGATGGCCTTTGTCATGACCCTTCACACCCTTACACAGCCTACTGATCTCTCTTGGAAGCCCAATTTCCTGGATTGCTGTCTTGATCCCATTTATCCTCCTAATGTGGTTTCTGACACCTGTGGAATAATGCAATGAGACTTGACAATGGAATTCAGCTGCAAAATTTAAAGCACTCAATAAACATTTCTTGATGTTTCCCACTGGGGTATGTTTACAGATTATTATCCCAGGACAATTCAGCTAGAGCGAGAAGCACATTGTGTGGACTCTCTCCATCAGTAAAAGTGATTCTTCTTCTTAACTTTTAACACGGGCAATTAAGAAAAGATAGTTCATGGCAGTATGTGCACCACGTTCGTGCAGGTGTCAGCAGAGACCAAGAGAATCTCAGATCCCCTGGAAATAGAGCTACAGGTCATTGCAGGCTGCCCAGTTAACCTGTTTGCAAAGACACTATGGAAACAGGTGATCACAAAATATTTGATGAATTCACCCTTTATGTATATATACAGAGAACTTTGAATTATTTTCCATAACTAAAATCAACAAGACTCTTTTTAGTCTATGAAGAAAAGACAGCACTGGAAAGATGACTCAGCAGTTGAGAGTACTGGCCGTTCCTGCAGAATATCTAGGTTCAAATCCCAGCACCCACGTGGCAACGTACAACCATCTGTAACTCCAGTTCCAAGGGATCTGACACCCTTTTCTGTCCTCCACAGGCAATACATGACACAGGTGCACTTACACACATGCAGGCATAACACTCATACATGTTAGAAAAACTAAAATAAACCAAAAAAAAAATTTTTAAGAAAGAAAAGAACTTTACTTCATTATTTAGACACTATGGCTAATACTTTGGAATATTTTCATGTCTAAATGATAATATGGTTTTAGTCATGATATCACAATACATTAAAATTAAAGTTATTCTTAATACTGTCCACTGACCTTTCGTTATGATAGAGCACAATTTTTCTGTGGAAAACTAGGAAATGAAAAAGTAAAAAGAATAAGATGCCTATCTTTCCTGGGTACGTTTGACCATGCCCACTGCTCCTTGACTCCCTCAAGGAGCAGCTCCCCCACCCTGCCTCTCCTCCTAGTGTGGCACTGGCCCATTTCTTCTCTTGGCACCCCAGACCTCTGGACTGCACTCTTGGCCCAGACTGCCCACTGCTTCCTGAACCTTTGCACCCAGACCAACCCAATTCCTGGATCTAGTCCCTTGGGACCTGTTCCCTCCCCCTACCTCCCTTTGCATCCCTGGCCAGCCCAGCCCCCAGCTTCCTGGGTCCAGCATCTTTCCTGGGTAAGTTCTGCCATGCCCACTGCACCTTGACCCCCTCAGCCTCATTCACCTCCCAGCTCCCCCAGTCCATCTCTCCTCCTAGCATGGACACTGGCCCATTTCTTCTCTTGGCACCCCAGACCTCTGGAGTGCCCTCTTGGCCCAGGTTCCCCAGTGCTTCCTAATCCTTTGCACCTAGAACAACCCAATTCTTTGGTCTAGTCCCCAGGAGCCCTCAGGGCCTGTTCCTTCCCCCATCTCACTTTTGCATGCCTGAGACAGGCCCTCATACCAGGGAAGCCCAGCCCCCAACTTCCTGAGGCCAGCATCTTCCCTGGAGGGATCCAGACCTTAGGAGAAAGCCTGAGAGCATCTGACCCTCATCCAAATTAGGTCTCTGTGGGAACTACTGAGCAGCAGGACGAAAGCCATCTGGCCCCTCCAATATAAACTCAAAAGAGAGAACCTGAAGCCTAAACCAACCAGCTTTTCATGCCCAACAAATAAATCACAAAGGCACACAAAGTTTACAAAAAGTAGCAGACCTAAACTCAACAAAGGAAGGCTTGAGTCTCACACAAGAATCAGAAAAAAAATATTAACATAAAAAACCCAAAAAATATATCCTTAACAAGTACCAAGAGTCCTATAAAGGAGTACGATGAGCACCCCCTAGAGATAACACAGGACATGGAATTCAAAAGAAAAATTATAAACGTGTTAAAATAACTCAGTGAATTTAAAGAACACACAAAGAAATCAAAGACCTAAAAGAAGATAGGAATAAACTTTTGAATGAATTTAGAAAAGAGTTAGAAATACTGAAGAATACTCAGGCTGAAATAAAGAAAGAAGTGAAACAATAAGCAAATTAGAAATGACACAAGAAAGCCCCACCAATAGGATGAGTGAAATGGAAAAGAATATCAAGACTGGAAGATAAAGAGAACAAAATAGACCACTCAAGCAAAGATTATGAAAAATTTAAGAAAACATAAGAATGGACTATGCAGGAATTGTATGACAGAAAACAAACAAACAAACAAACAAAAAACCTTACACATCACACGCGTACAAGAAGGAGAAGAATCTCAGGATAATGGTACAAGCCAGATCTTCAACAGGACTGTAGAAGAAAATTTCCCAAAATTAAAGAAAGACGTGTCCATACAAATACAAGAAGCATGTAGAACACCAAATAGACAGGACCAGAAAGAAACTCTCCATGGCACATCATAGTAAAACACTAAACGTACAGAACAAAGAGAGAATACTGAAAACTGCAAATGAAAAACAAGTCACATATAAAGGAAAACCCATCAGAATTACAGCTGACTTTTCAGTGCAAACTATGAAATCCAGAAGAGCCTGGACCAAAGTATTCCCAGTTTTAAATGACCACAGATGGCAACCCATATTAATTTACCCAGCCAAAATGTCTATTATAGTTGAAGGGAAAAGGAAAATCTTCCATGACATAAATAGGCTAAAAGAATTCATGTCCACAAAACCAGCCCTTCAGAGAGTTCTGGGAGCAATACAAAGAGCTGAAGAAAGGAACGACTATACCCTAGGGGTAACAGAAAGAAAATTAATGAAGGTATAAATGTGAAAACACAGTTACACAAAGAATGCAAACAGAAATAAAATTGACAGGAATCAATAACATCTTTCATTAATAACTTTAAATATCAGAGGACTGAACTCCACAGTCAAAAGACACAGACTAGTTGAATGGATTAAGAAACATAACCCATCTTCTTGTTGTCTGCAAGAAACTCATCTCACTTTCAAGGACAGGCACTACCTTAAGGTGAAAGGATGGAAAAAAATATTCCAAGCAAATGGCGCTAAGAAAAATCAGGAGGTGCAATTCTATCTGACAAAATAGACTTCAAACTAAAACTAATAAAAAAATATAAAGAGGGCCACTTCATTTTGATCGAAGGAACATTTGACCAAGAAGATATTACAATCATAAACATATATTCACAAAACTCTGCTGCGCCCAACCTCATAAAAGCAGTACCTCAGGACTTTAAGACACAGGTTAATCCCAACTCATTAATAGTAGGGGACATCAATACAACATTGTCTCCATTAGATAGGTCAACAGGACAGAGAATTAACAGAGAGCCGTCTGAATTAAACAATACCATATACCAAATGAGCCTAACAGATATCTACCAAATATTCCACCAAGCACCAAGGAATATATTTTCTATTCAGTGCCCCATGGAATTTTTTCCAAAATCGACCACATACTGGGGCACAAAACAAGCCTCAACAAATACAAAAAGATTGAAATAATTCCATGCATTCTATCAGACCACAGTGCAATAAAGCTTACAATCAACACCCGAAGAAGCCCTAATCACCACATGAACACATGGAGATTAAAGAACACACTCCTGAATGATGAATGGGTCAAAGGAGAAATTAAGAAAGAAATAAAAGTATTCCTGGAA
>NW_008331789.1:6261413-6276404 GCF_000622305.1 Nannospalax galili
ATCTATCTATCTATCTATCTATCTATCTATCTATCTATCTATCTAATCTCGGAAAAAACCTGACCAAAGACATTAAAGACCTCTACAATGAAAATTTTAAATCTTTAAAGAAAGAGATTGAGGAAGACATCAGAAGATGGAAGGACCTCCCATGCTCATGGATTGGAAGAATATTGTGAAAATGACCATCCTACAAAAAGTCAATTATAGATTCAGTACAATGCCAATCAAAAGCCTGATGACATTCTTCACAGAATTGGAAAAAAAACTATGCTAGGATTTATATGAAAACACAAAAGACCTCAGATAGCCAAAACAACCCTGAGGACTAAGAGCAATACTGGGGGGGGGATTACTATTCAAGATTTTAAACTATACTACAGAGCTATAGTCATAAAAACAACATGGTACTGGCACAAAAATAGACTGCAGATCAATGGAACTAAATTGAAGAGCCAAATATGACTACATGCAAGTTGACCCACCTAATATTGGACAAAGGGGCCAAGAAAATTCACTGGAGAAAAGACAGCATATTCAGCAAATGCTGCTGGCAAACTGGGCCTCCACCTGTGGAAGAATGAAACTAAACCCCTGTCTTTCACTTTGCACAAAAGTCAACTCCAAGTGGATCAAAGACCTCAATGTGAAGCCTGAAATTCTGAAACTGTCAGAAGAAAACGCTGGCAATAACCTAGAAGATATAGGTGCAGGAAAGGATTTTCTAAAGCGGACATTTATTGCGTAGGAAGCAAGATCAAGTATCAACAAAGGGGACCTCCTTAAAATAAAAAGCTTCTCTATATAAAAAGAAGTATCCAAGGAAGTGAAGAGAAAACCCACAGAGTGGAGAAAATCTTCATCAGCAACATATCTGACGGAGGTTTAACATCCAGAATATATAACAAACTCAACAAAGAATCAAGAAAGGAAGTATAAAGGATGAGACAAAAATAATATACACATAATCTTAAAATTTCTATGGTCATAGTTTAGTCAACTAGTTTAGGGAACAAAATATAAATCTACTCAATATTTATCTGAGAATATTTGGTTCTTTACCTAATCCTTATCTACATAGCACATGATAATTAAAAGTATCAGACTGGTGGAACTAACTTTATTTGATGTTTAACAGCCATACTTTAAGGTCTATGCTAATGTGGTCAGAGGGACTTAAAGGAGTTTTTGCCCCTTGCCCTCCAAGTTCAACTAAGTTCCAGGGGACTATGGAACATCTCTCAAAATATCCTGTAAATGTGCTGAGTCACCTGTCCTCTTGTTCAGGGAGGACAAGGAGACCCCACGATATGTACTTGAACCAGTGTTCAGTCTACAAAGAGGAGGGCCAACTCAGAGGAAACATCTCATCTATGCTTCCACATGAAGCCAGATGGTTGAGCAGGACGTTTGACTTATCTTCACATAGATGGAACTGGTCAGGGGCTCCTCCCAAGCCCATGTGACCTCTGAGGAACAGTTCCTCAAATGACCTTAAGTGTGAAAATAAATTGATTTATTTGGGCCAAGTGTATGGTTTTAAATGCCCAAAAGGAAACTATTAAGTGTAAAAATAAATTGATTTATTTGGGCCAACTGTATGGTCTTGAACACCCAAAAGGGAAGTATAACTGAAGAGTAAAGTCATCAGTATACTTTTTTAAGATTTCAAGGGCTTACGCTTCCCAGACATTGGGCTTAAGTTTATATAAAAAGTTAATTTGACAATTATTTCTCATTGATGATTTTGTTCCTAACCAGAAAGTGCTGACCAGATGTAAGACTTCAAATCTTGGTCTCCAATACTGTAGTGTCCATCTGTAGCTAAGGGAGACAACCAGCTGTTGTTCTAAAATGATGGATAAATTAGTATTCTCCCCCTATTTAGAAGCATTTGAGAGGGAACTGACACTGATTCTAAAAACTCCAACAGCTATCAAAATACCTGAAAGCAAATACTGAATCTATCGCTCTAGAGTCCAGCCTTGGAAGACAAAAGAAAAATGAGGAAGAACCCAATAGAGGGATGCTTTTGGAAGCCCTTGTCAAGAAATTCCAATGGACTCTCATATGAACATTTGAAAATTGCCCTGTTCTTTTTTCTAGTTCCCCATCTAGAACTTGTAATGCTAATTACTCTTGCCTTTACTTCTCCTTCACAACTCCTATTCATGATTTAAGTACATTCTTTTCCCCTCATAGATAAGAGTTATGCAACTTGGGAGTCTTTTAGATAGACCCACTGAAGGGGTACTCCAAATGCCTCACCCTGCATCCCTGTTTAGCATGGAAGAAGCCAGAGCGGTCTGTGTCCATATTCCCTATTGGCAATTTGTATAAACCCTTCAGAGGATGGTGTAATAAGAACAGGAGGTAGGAATTGGCTAGGCCTTTAGGGTAAAGAGTCCCCAAAGAAAAGTAGCCAGTTTCTTTGCTAAAAGTGTCATTGGGACTGTTAGCAACATACTCTGTTCCAAAGGCCAAAAATGTTAAAAGTATTTGGGACCTTGTATCTAATCCTTAAAAGATTTTAGGGTTACCTCTTCAGAGGGGGGAATGTTAGAGTACCCAAAAGCCCCATAAAAATAACTAAATGAAAGAAGGAAAAAAAAGGAAAAGAAAAAGTGATGGGAGATATGGGAGATCTTGGAAGGGAGGGAGTAGGCATGGATTTGATCAAAACACCTTATATACATGTATGATATTCTGCATCTCTCAAAATGTCCTGTAAATGTGGTGGTGAGTCACCTGACTTCTTGATCAAGGAGGCCATGGAGACCCCACCAGATGGACTTGAACCAGTATCCAGTCTACAAAGAGGATGGTCAACACAGAGGAAACTGTAGGAAACCAGGGTGCCAGGCCCTAGGGTGAGGTGAGCGTAAAACTTATAGGTCCAGGCTTCATTCTCTGCTAAAGGGAGGGGCACTGAAAACAATGGCTCTGATAATCCCTGTCTTGCAGAACACTGCTAGACTGGCAGGAGGAAGTGGCCCGGTCATAAAAGTACAAGCTCCCTGCTCTGTGGGAAAGCATCTTGGTCAACAACCCTTAGCTCATCTCCTTGTCCTGAACAAATAACTCACCTATCCTTAGCTAAGAGAGCAGGCCAGGCTAAAGGTTTACTCCTGAGCTAAAAGCTAAAAGTTCACCATGCTTTTAGCTCTAAGAAAGAAAACATTGTGGCCAATAAATTACTGGATGGGCATTGATAACCTTGAGTAAAAGTTTAAGAATCCTTCTGGCGCCAACTAACAGACTAAATGTCCTGTTTCTTTGTACCCTAAATCTTTGTATGTGACTGCTATATCCCACATGACTGCTAGTTCCTTGGGATGCATAAAAAACATCTGAATTTTAAAATAAATTGTCCTGTTGGGAAGACACAGGTCCCAGAGTTTATGACTCTGTCGCCAATCAGACCCTCTGCCCCGAAACCAGCAGGTCCCCCCTAATCAAAGCAAACCTGTGTCCCAACAGGAAACATTTCCTCCATACTTTCAAGTGAAGGCAGCCATGGTCAAGCAGAACCTTTGACTTAACTTCACATAGATGGATCTGATAGAAGAAAGGAGCCAAGAGTCCCTCCAAATCCTCAAATGACCTTAAGAGTAAAAATAAATTGGTTTATCTGGGCCAACTGTATGGTCTTAAACACCCCAAAGGAAAGTATAACCAAAGATTAAAGTGATCAGTATAATTCTTTAGAAGTCCCTGTGTATAGTTGGGCTGGAGAGATGGCTCAGCAGTTAAGAACACTGGTTGTTCTTGCAGAAGACCCAGGTTCAAATCCCAGCACCCACATGGCAGCTAACAACTGTCCGTTAACTCCAGTCCCAGGGGATCTGACAGTCTCTTCTGTCCTCTGTAAGCATTGCATGACACAGGTTCCCTTACCTACATGCAGGCAATACACGAATACACATAAAAAATAATAAATAATAAATAAAATATTTTTTGAAGAAAGAGTCCATGTATATAAAGGTTACATAACAAGAAAAAATGCCAGAAGGGAGATAACTTCCTTTGAGTTGTTGGCCAGGGTGGCCCAAAAGACTGTCACCTGAGTTCTCTCGGGGTCTCTTGCACTATCAGAAAAACCATTTAACATATTTTTGTGTGAATTTATTATGATTTATGTCCTTGGGGGGGAGGGTAGTGACTTACAAATAAACAAACACCAGGTGACCAGCTCTGTGCTGCGTCTCAGAGCCCGCCACTCCAGATTTCTCCCAAGGCCTGCTCATAGTCACTGCTAGCTTTCACCCGTGCCTCATGGGCCCACAATCTTGTCCCAGGTCGGTAAATGCCTGGCGATTTGTTTTCATGCAGCTGGATGCTGTACTCCAGTTGAGGCTCCTGTTCAAGATGGCAACCAGAAGCCCCTCCCTCCATGGGTAACTCTCCTCAGTCAATTCTCCACAGCAGGCCCTGCCCTTTGGAGGAACCAGGCCCCTGGAATACAGACTCCCAGTCAGTAACCCATCATAGAACTGGGTAAATGAACATCAGACTCCAATCTTATCTAAAGGAATGTTGGCAACTGATTGTTGCTAGATGAGGAAGAGCTCATCTTCCTAAAACAAGGAACTCTAGATAAGCTGGCTAGACTCAACAGATGAACCAGGATTGGAGAACAGCTGGGGGCACTGATGACACAGTGGACAGTAACAGGGATGACTCAGTATATGGGCTCAATTGGGGGGGAGGACTATGGGAGGGTGCCATTTGGGATGTAGGAATAAAGATGAATAAGATTGTTTGGGATGTTCTGTATGAAATTCACACAAAAAATAAATAAAAAGCAAGTTATATTTGAAGAAGAAGCATAAAAATTTGCTTCATGTTAATTAGTCAATATGAAAAACATCACCATCAAAATCTACCCGATGAATTTATATCTGTGCTCAGGTGCCAAGGATCTCAGAAAGTAACAGACTGTGACTAGTAATAATCAGATATATAGAGATTAGAGATGCATGTGCAAATATCTGTTAGTTGCATTAAAATGAGTTTTTCTGTATGAAAACAGTATATTTTAAAATGAAATGGAGATCTTTTATAAAGGTTAAAAGTTCATTCAGTTTTATGTCTTATAGAGCTTATACTGAGTACAATAATGTATAACTGTATTAATTCAACACTGTGAGCCTAAAAATTACAGCCAATTTTGGAAAGAGATGCATCTTTGCTCTGGAAACTGTTATTGAGGATGTTAATACTGTTGTAATGAAATGCTTCCACTAATTATGTGGTTATTTAATAATTTTTTAAAAAAAGAATAAGATGCCCAAACTGACTTTTTAAAAGCAGTGATTATATATACAATGAACAGGAACCAGAAATAGTCAAGTGTATTTGTCCTCAACTTTTTCTGTGTACTTTAATGTGCCTGAAATAATGGCATAATACTGCTTTTAATCATAAAGAACTCAGACATGGTTACTAGATGGAAGATAAAATAAAGAGAACTTAATGACAGATAATATCTGCCAGTGGGTGGCTCATTTCTTTTCAAAAAGTGCAGGATCTTCCTGGTTTCAGTATACATTTTAAAGATGCAGAAAGTCTTTATTCCTGTTCTGTGGTATTGAAAACAGTCATATTTATTCTCTGCAGCTCTACTTTTATAAAGAAGAACTGAATTGTTTTGTTGTTTATTAATTTTCTTAGTGGTGTGTTAAACATTTTTTATTCTAGCAATCATTTCCAAGTGGCTCAGTAAAATAATAAGAATTATCCTTTCAAATGGGTATCAGTCATAGACACAGATTCCACCTGAATTGGTGGAATCAAGGATCCTGAAAACATACAACACAAAAAATGGGAAAAAGAGAAGAGTCAACAAGGGTGCACATCAGAGTAACCTGGCCCCCCCTGGGCGAGCAGCTCTGTGATCAGCATGTCTCCTGATCTTGGGTCCAGTCTGGGGAAAGGGAAGCTGCCAGCTTCTTCTGGCCCTGCCTTTCCCATGCTTAGTCTTTTCATTTGAAATCAGTCATTGGTGATATAAAAAAAAAAAATACTGAATTCTTTCCCCTTTGTCAGTCTACCAATCAGCAAACAAGAAATTCATCAGAGAAAGATTTTTTCATGTGAAAGAATACTTGGAGGAGAACAATACCCTTGGAATACAATACTGGTTTTCCACTTCCAAGTTCTGCAGATGTGATTCTATTCACAAACACTCTGGCCTTCAATGCCTTGATTTGTTCCTTTGTAACAGTACAGAAATGGATTTTATTTGTTTCATTTCACACCTGTCTGTGTCTTTGTAGAATCCCTTCATTTCTTCCTATCTTTACGTCAAACTTTACATATCAGTGTAGTTCTATATTGAGAAATGTGTTCTCTGGATAGTCCAGAAAATTATACTTGTAAATAATGTACAAAGGCAGGTATATTCACACATTGTTGTTTAGAGTTAAAAACAAGAAAAGTTTTATTAAAAGTTTTTATTAAAAGCTTATTAGTAGTGTGGGAACTGCAGCACAGGGGTGGGTGGGAACAGCCTCTCATTGTTCCAGAGTATCATGTTCAGCAAGACGCACCCACAGTAAGTTGCTAAATTAAAGAAAGTAGAAGAGCAAAGACACTGAATACAACTGTGCCAAGGTGATGCTCCTCATCCTTTAAACCAGTAGATGTTTGAGTTGCTGTGCTGCCAAGTGAAGGTGTGTCAGGCTTTTCCAGACCATTAGCACTTACCCTCTGGAGAAAAGATGGGAGAGGAAAGGAGGAGCTTTTATTATTTACATAATGGTTTTCTGAGATGTTTGGATATTTTTATATTTTGATAATTAAAAAGAAAAGATCTATGCAACTGTGTGCTCGTGATATTTTTCAACTGCTTGTTCTCATTTGCAGCTTGCCTTACTGCCGTTATTTGTAACTTAACTGATTCTGTGGAAAGGACAAGGATCTTTCATGAACAACAAAATTTTCTTTTAATATATCTTCCTTCTCTCTCAAGCAGAAAGAGTCATCATTGAATACTAACGCTATTATTTAAGTTTTCTTTCAGCAAACATGAGGTGTCTTGCCCCATACTTTCTAGAGGACCTTAAAATTTGTCTCCACATACTTGCTTTCACATCCTCTTAATTTTTTCCTTGACTGCCTCTCAGTTCTAGCATAATTTGCTATCCGGCTTTAGCTTCATCCTGATCTCAACCAGTTCCTTTTATATGCCATCTTATTCTTCTTTCTTCTTTTCTTCATGACATTTGTCCTGTTTCTAAGAGAGTTATCATTCCTTGCATTTCACCTTAAGACGCTAAATAGTTTCCTTAACAAAATCAATTTCTTTCAACAGATAATTACCAAAGGTTTTCTCTTCTTGTGAGCTTTTTGTGGTGATCTTTGACAATCAATTGTTGCTCAAAATCCTCCACTGTTGTCACTGGGGCTCTTCTCCTCCTTCATCCCTTACAGTCCCCAGCCCCACATAAAAAAAAAAAAAAAAAAAAAAGTACCAAAGCCCAGAGTTTGCCAGAAGACCTCAAGGAGGATTGTTTCTTAGTCTCATTCTATCTGCTCAACTCCCTTTCTCCAGGGGGCAACCTCCTGCATCCTCTAGGTAAGCTCCACATCCTCTCAGTACCTACAGCTCTACTCACCTGACATGAAATTTGCCCCTGTTCTTTCTGGAACTCTAGTGTGATGAACAGTCCCCCACACACACCACTCACTATTTCTTTCCCCAGCAAGGGCACGGAAGCTACATTTTCCCACCTTAGAACTCTGTCACTCCATTTAACCCCCTTCTTGCTTCTGCCTTCCAGTTCCTATCCAACTGATGAAGTAGTAAATAACATGAGAGGGGAGAGACTGGCACTGCTGCAGAGCTGTGCTCGGCCTTCCCTGACTTACAGTTGCACCACTCTGGTCTCTAGGCCTGTCTCCACATGGCCATGTTTCTCTCTGTGTTTCTTCATGTGCATTGTTGTCTCTTGTAAGGACATTCTCATGGGACTTAGGACCCACCCCAATCCAGTGAGACCTTACCTTGACCCTTTTTCAATTATAACTGCAAGACTCCATTTCCAAGTGCAGTCACACACTGAGGTTCTACACGTACATGAATTTCTACCTTGGCATCCGTCCAGGGACAGCACAGTCCAGGGATGCTCAGTGGAAGATAATGATCCGTCCTTCCCACCTCTTCCTCACAGGGCATCTTCAGCCGCATGCTGCTCTGATAGAACATGCCAACATTGCCAATCCTGGTTGCATTAGCATTTGAAAATACTTAACCAAATCTAACCATGAGTGGGTTGCCAGTCCAAATTTATGATTGTTTTCTGAGTTTATGTCTTCTTCTAAGCCTTCAGGGGTATTTTGCTGTGCATTAAAAGACTTTACCTAGTGCTGTAGCAGACCTTATCTTAAACCAGCATTCAGTGAATTAACTTTTATCAGTTGTGATTTAGAAAACGAAAAAAAAGAAAGTGAATTTTTAGAAGGCTTGTTTTTAAAGTAGACTCTCATGTCCTACACAATTACCGTACTCCCATCGGCTCTCTCAGAGTTATCAATCACATGGTGACTTCAGAGAGATCTGGAAAATAAGACGGAGTCACCATTTGCCCATAGACTGAAACTTTGTACTGCAGTGAGAGCTTCCAATTCTGTGCTCTGGTGCTTTCATTGTTAGCGTTGATTAGATAATGAAAACAATCCCAGGTTATGAAAATGTTGCTAATCAGCACCACACAATAGCTATTGCTATACAACACCCTCTTTTGGTCTCTGAGGGGACCTGCATACATGTGTATACACACACACAGAAGCACACACACACAGAGGAACATACCTGTACATAATTAAAAATAAAACTCTTTTTATAAAAAAGGCTTGAGTCGGATCCTAAGAAAGAAAGAGGATGGAAAAGTGGATGCTTAGTTTTTTAAAAATTTATTTATTTTTATTTTATGTGTACAAGTGTTTTGCCTACATGTATGTAAATATACCCATGTGTGCAGTGCCTGTGGTGGCCAAAAGAAGGAGTTGTATCTCCTGGAAACCAGAGTTATAGATGATTGTGAACCACCATGTGGGTGTGGGGAACCAAACCTGGGTCCTCTGCAAGAGCAGCCAGTGCTAATAACCACTGAACTATCCCTCAGCCCCTTAGGACATTTCTTAATTCTTCTTAATCGATGTGTTGTCTCTCTTTGGAACTTTTATTTGTTATATTTATTAGGTCTATAACTGCCCAGAGCAGCTTCCCTGTTTCATAATCTTGTTTTTTGCTTTTTTAAATGCTTTATGTTTTCGGAGATTCCACGCCTCCCTTTTCCACCTCATCTCTGAGGTGATCCAGGCAGGAACTCAGGACAAGAATATGGAGCCGGGAGCTGAAGCAGACACCGTGAAGGAATGCTGCTCACCAACTCGCTCCCCCGGCTTGCTCAGCTACCTTTCTTATACAACCCAGGCCCACCTGCCCAGGGATGGCACCACTACATTCCTGGGCTGGGCTTTCAGGCATCAACCAGCAATCAAGAAAATGGCCCAGAGGCCAATCCAACAGAGGAAATTCCTCACTTGAGGTCCCCCGTTCTCCAGGTGTGTCAAGTTGACCACTGACACTAGCTGGCATGGAGGGAGCTGAGGAAGGCACTGGACTCTGATCTCTGGTCTCCACACACAAACAGATGTGCACTCGTACCCACATATACACACAAAACATATGTGCATCCCACACTATGTTAAAATAAAAAATAAATAGATGATAAAGGAATGAAAGGAAAGGAAGGAAAGGTAGAAGAGCGGACCGAGAAAGGAAGGGAAGAGAGAGAGAAGAAAAGAGGAGGGAGGAAGGGAGGGAGGGAGGGAGGAAGGGAGGGAGGGAGGGAGGGAATCACAGTGACACTGAACTCAGCTTATGGAAACTTTGTTATCCTAAGGTAATAACATTGAATTTCATTCATCTAGCAAGCAGGCTGGTGAAGATCTTTAAACAAAAAGTATAAAACAGTATATTTGTGTCTTAGAAAAGTAAGACTGTAATGTGTTCTAATTCAGTCCTCTTCTTGGTTCAGGCAAGAAGCAAAAAGGGTAGGAAACATCAGTAATAGAGAGACTGGCACATAGTAAGGCCCGTGTCTGTGCTGAAAGGATTGATCACTTAGCATCACTTCCCTGTTACTCCTGGGAACCAGCATGGGTAGATCATTTGCACTTTTGAGGGAAACAGGAAATACACATTTTTATAGGAGGTTATCTGATTTTTAAATTTAGGCAGTCCAAACAGTGCTTTAGATAATTTTTTTTAAAAATCATCTGTTGGCTGTGTGTACCCAACAAAACATCATTCTGTCGCTTGACCGGTGTGTAAATAAATAAAAGAGTCTGGAGTCAGGAATCTATTTAGAAGTATAAACTTAAGGCAGAGCTAGTGAGTCATGACAGAAGAGAGATGACTGACTGACAGCTGCAGACTCAGGAAGAGATCTGCCAGGTGAGGTTGCGGGGGATGACCTTGCCAGGTGTCTGGGTGCTGGACTTCGATTTAGTCATTGGTGTCCTTGGTGCGACTGTGGAGGTGGGTTTGATGCTCCTTTCAGCACAGAATAGCAGGTTCTGAAAAACAAGCTTTGAGTACCCTGTGAACTCCACTTTTCCCCAGCCCTCCAATTCCACAGTGGCGAGCAGTGGCTCCGGTCTGGATACAAAGCCAAGTTGGGAAGTCTAGCTTTCCCCTCACTTCTCTGCTCAGTCTCTGCAGCATTCCGCTAATGCTCCCTGCATGAAGCAGGACACGGTTGACCTCTTTTCCTTACCTGTGCTGTCCCTCTGATTTAAGCACTTTTCACCTGCGGATGTCCTTGGTTACTTCTGAACTGCGTCTGTCCCATAAAAGGCTCTGAATTAAAGGCTGCTGTGGCTCAATGTTTTAGTGAAGTCATTTTGAAAAATGCTGCAAGATTGTGCCTCCCTTCACAGACCCAGTGAAGTTTGCCTCAAATGTCACCTCCATTCTTCAGTTTTGGCCAAAACCACACTCCTTTAAAACTGAGTTCAGATGACCTCTCTTTCACAGAGTCTCTGCTCACCGCACCAGTCCCCTCCACCCCCAGGCACCTCCAGATGGGCTCAGTGTGCTGTGACTGTGTAACCCATTATTTATCACTATCTAACCTATGTCCATCCTAAAATCCTGCATGTCTGCTATGCTACACGGCAGACAGAAGCGGTCTTCCATATACCGGGCTGTATGGTCTTCGCTGCCCACCTGAACTGCTTCCCTGACTTCCCTCTCCAACTAATATATGCTCTAAACTGTTTTTTAAAATCCACAAATCCCATCTTACCTGCTCCTGTCTACAATTGCTACCCTTCTCTGATTATGTTCACGCTACCTTGGCCCCCTGAGGGACCCTCAGGCACCACTACAGAGTCTATTCCCTTGCTGTCTCTTGACCCCCATCGTTCTGATCCTTTGGTCTTAGGTTGAATGACATCTCCCTGGGAAACCACACAGAGTCTATTCCCTTGCTGTCTCTTGACCCCCAATGCTTTTCACACAGCTGCATCGTTCTGATCCTTTGGTCTTAGGTTGAATGACATCTCCCTGGGAAACCAACCATCCCTTGTCATCTAAATGTTCATTCTCCAAGGTTAATCTCTCTCAGTAGCAGGAACATTCAGTTGTGGCTGACTTTGAGAATTGCCTTGCAGATCTCCAAATCTTGGGGTGCAATTCCCTCATTCTGCTGTCCTCTTTCAGCCGCACATATTCTCCAACCATACTTCCCAAAGGCTTTACCTACCCAGTGACTACATAGGACAGGACATTGGGGAGACATGGGACTCCTTTGACTGACAACACTGACTAGGAAACTCCAATGAGATTTTCAGAAGCTTTCCTAGTCTTGCGTGGCAGTTGAAAACTTCCCCAACCACCTTTTATTCCTTCTCTTTGAAGCTGAATCAGCACTGAAGTCTAATAGGCCCCTCCACCTCTTTCTCCATGCTCTCTCAGAGACCTGTCTCACTTCTGATTCTCCCAGAACCAAACTAATATAATAGTATTTATGTAAATTATTGGCCATTTCTATTTATTTAATGTCTCCTCAATGAAATATTGTCTCATTTAAGAAAAGCCTCTTGATAGACTTGCTCACTAGTATAACCAGAACACCCAGCACCACCCTGACATGCAGTAGATAAGCCACGGCTTTGCCCTCCTGAGTACTCCTCCCCTGGCTTATACACAGGCCTGTTACCATGAGCATACATTGCATGGACATTGTCTGCATGTGTTTTTGTCTCTCAAACTATAGGACTTCTTGAAAATGTTTTTTCATTGGAGTTTGGTACCAGCATACAAGGATAGAAGTTCAAATAATATTAGCTGAGGTGAGACACGATTTTCTCCTTCCTTGCTCCTCAAACTCTGAACTGCCTCTCATCCAGGCAACACCAGTCACATCCTGATCTGTCTCCCACAAAGCTGTGTACTTTACCCCAAGCACTTCCTTGTCCCGTGTGGTAGATCTCTCTGAATGTCCCTATCCTTCTTCCAGGTTTCCGTAACATCTCCTCCATCCCCAGCTTTCTACCTCTCCTGCACCCTGATCCACTCAATCACCACTGCCTTCCTTCTCACTCACTCATTTGATTCTGTGTCTCTTTATCCCCAATCCTTGCACTGGTCTAAAGCACCATTAACCACCCACTTGACCAACTAAAAAATCCCCTCCATATGGAGGAACAGGAACAGGGGTTCCTCCACATCAGCCTCACTCCTGTGTTCCCCAACACAGTAATCAGATGACCTTTCTGAGGGACAAATCTGATCAAGTGGCACCTATCTAAAGTCCTTCAAGTCCCAACAGACCCAGCCCTCCTGCCTTGTGTTACCCTGACTGCACACACACTCACCCCATCTTCCAGCCACACAGAGCAGCTAAATTTCCTCAAATCTACCTCTTTTGGAAAACTGTCTTCCTCTGACTCTCAGCTCCTCCATGCTGAGAGAAACTGAGAGAAACAAAGGATTTGTTTGGGCTTAAGGTTTGAGACCACAGAGCTCATCATGACAGGGAAGAGATGATGTAGTCCATGCGGGCTGGAGCACGTGGCATTTCTGATGGGGCACTTTACATTCTTCAATATCCGTACCATGCATTGTGTCTTCCATAAAGTCTTTCTGGTCTTTCTATGTTCTAAATAGAACTGATCACCTCTCCCACTGAGGGCCCATGTTGTCTATACACATTTTTGTTATATACCTCACAGCACCTCTTGGCTTGAGATTCTGCAAGTACCAGTGCTGAATAAACTTTGCAAGGTCTTTTTCAGCTTTCTTTTTCTAGAATCTGTTATATACAGTGGGTATTCAATACATGTTCATTGAAAAAAACAAATGAATGAACAACTCTGATGGTTTATTCGAGGCTCGCCGCTTCCCTGGTTACTCTCCTTGCTGTGAGCCACAGGAAAGCAGACTGTTCCTTCCTCTGGACCCTGCACATACATGGTGTTGTCGAGTGTCTTAGTAGTTCTGAAGCATCTAGAGAACAGGGACAAAGCTTGGCCACTTCTTTCTTTCTACCTCTGTGCTCTGCACACAGACAAGGCTGGATATACTTTCACCAACTGACTGTCTTTGTTCTATCTGTCATCCTTTTTTGATTCTGCAACTTCCTGGGGGAAAAGCTTAAAAGAAAGTCTTCTCAGAAATCAAACAACTAAAATCATAAAATGTTCTTTTCTAAAAATAACTGCATTCCCCAAGCACTTGAGGCAGAGACGTGCATTTTCCTCACCTATTAATGGGAGAAAGATGCTGCTTTGTGCGTTCTGTTTGCATTACTGTGCTGCCTGGAGGTTTGCGGCTGTTGTTTCAAGAAAGATCAAATGATGAAAAGAGATGCATAGTCTCCTGGATTAAAAAAATGGCACTCAGAACATCAGTGTCCCCTGAATTCAGGGAGGAGAGGGCTGTTGTATAGTTGGTGCATGCATCCCTGGGAGGCTCCAATGCTGGCTACCACCACTCCCCAGTCCAGACCTCCCACAGAGGACCCATAGCATATAAGGTCAAATTCTAGCCTCCCTAACAAAGCAAGAGTTTGCCAGTGATGGACTTTGGTCCATCCATGGAGAGACAAGACACTGGCATAACATATCAGATCAACATGCATTCAAATGCCACCTCAAACATCTACTTGCTGTGTGACCCTGAGCATCTTCTTCAGCCTCTTTAGCTTCCACAGCATCATTTGCAGAATGTTTATGATAAGGATGCACCTCGGGAATTGCTAACATATTGGGATGAGGTAACACCAAGTGGCACTGCTTGTCTTGTAGGAATCATTTAATGGTAGCAGCTGTCTTTGAGTACCTAGAACCACACCTGTGATGTCACCAACTGGTAAACAATTACTCAGTAATTGATCATGCCAGTTGTTTCTGTAGCAATGGTTTTATTTACAAAGCTTGCGATAACTCATTATGCAGGCATAGTGCCTAAGTTGTACTTGAAGAAGCTTGACTTTGCGTAAGTTAAACAGCTATTCAGCATCACACAACTGCAGAGGAAGTCTGTGTCACAGGATGAATACATTCCTTTGGCATCTCATGCCTCTAATTCCTATCCTAAAAGGGCTGAGAAATGATCAGGACCCTAGATCCCATCAAACTCCCACAACTCCCAGATGGATTTGTGGCCCAAGGGCACGTGGCCACATGGATTTCCATTAATGCGGTTACACTGAGCTTTGACACCGTGCATCCCTCAGATCTTCCCGCTCCAAAGAATAGTGAAAATCAGAGTAGAACATCCTCCTCTGTCATCCTGCCAAAATAGGACAGAGCTAACTTCAGCCACTTCCCATTCCTGTGGACATATGGTCTATAGATTTCTGCCTGCCAAACAGAAAAGACATCCCTCTCAAGCCCTTTAAAGATGAACTGTTAGCCCTCTCTCCTTGTAAAAAAAATACTCTAAGATTTCCTTTTTCTTTCCTATTAAAGTTC
>NW_008331789.1:6276967-6284492 GCF_000622305.1 Nannospalax galili
TTCCAGTTTCAGGGAATACAATGGCCTCTTTTGACCTCCACGGGCATTGCATGACACAGGTGCACTTACATACAAGCAGGCAATACACTTAAACACATAAAAAAATAAAAAAAACAAATAAAATATTTAAAAACCACAGAGACCTGTATTAGACCCTTATCAGCCTAGAGATGATCAAGGAATCTACGTAAAAGCTTCATAACCAGCCTTTACCTCCCATTAGCTTCCCAAAGGTTTGCCCTGCAAAGCAAAGTGCTTTGAGATTCAAAGTCCTTTACCTTCACTTGCCACTGTCTAAAACCTTCGTGGAACCTGCTGTGTGAGCTGGAGTTCTAAGCCATGGCTTTGGGACCTGCTCATCCCCTGTGTATCTCCTGTGTGTCTATGAGATACACATAAACCCCTGCTTGTTTTTCTCTGTTTTTTTCTGTTGTTACTAGGGCCCTGGATAAGAACTTTGGAAAGTAGAAGAATATTGATTTTCATTCCCACCACTGTAGACACATTGTTGCCTTGTTTTCCTGGTGGAAGCTCAGGCTGTGCTTTTGACCTAGTCTTCTCAAAGAAAATTCTAGAGGCATGTGTCCTGTGAGGGCCATATGGCTCCAACACACCTCCACCTCTATCCCAGAGCAGCAGCATCTCCCATCTTCCTGTTCTCTCTCCTGGACCAGGTTCCTGCCCAGTCACAATAGCCTCACAACTGTCTGTTCCTGCTTTACCATCACACAACAGCCGTTTTTCAAAGAAACTGTCCTGGAGACTGAACCTAGAGCCTTGCACAAGTTAGGCACTGAGCTATATCCCAGACCTCTTTTCAAATTGTCCTCATTAAGATACCTAGGCTGGCCTTGAACTCTCTCTGTAGCCCATTGTGCTGGATAGCTTTAGTTGTCAACTTGACAAACCTGGGTAGAGGGTGCCTCAACTGGGAATTTCCTCCATTGGACTGGCCTATGGCTATGCCTATGGGATATTTTCTTGCTTTTTGAGCGATGTGGGAGAGCCTGGCCCACTGTGGGCAATGTCACCTCTGGGCAGGTAGACCTGCATTATATAAGAAAGCAGGTTGAGCATGGGCCAGGGGAGCAAACTAATAAGCAGTGTTCCTCCATGGCCTCTGATCCAGTTCCTGCCTTGAGCTCCTACCTTGGGCTCCCTCAATGATGAACTCTGACTCTGGTAATATAAAATAAACCCTTTCCTCCCCAAGCTGGTATTGGTCAGAGTATTTTGTCACAGCAATGGAGAAACAAACTAGGACAAGGGTACAATATGGAGACTTTGGCTGTAGCTATGCAGGATCCACAGGTCTTCTGCCACAAGAAATATTACCTTGGGCTCCCTGATGTGATGTAATATAAAATAAACCCTTTCCTCCCCAAGTTGGTATTGGTCAGAGTATTTTGTCACAGCAATGGAGAAACAAACTAGGACAAGGGTAAAATATGGAGACTTTGGCTGTAGCTCTGCAGGATCCACAGGTCTTCTGCCACAAGAAATAGAAGAGAGGGCCGAAAAGATGGGCACAGTTCAATTCTTCTAACGTGGGACACAGAGCAGCAGCTTAATCCCAAAATATTTTTGGAAAAAATATATGTAATTAACTAATAACAGCAGGCATGATGCTTCCCAACAATACAGGGCAGTTCAGACTTTGCATGCTCTAGTTTCATAAGCATCTTATCTTTCGCCTTAGGACAATAAATAATCATCATGGCTGATTATTCTCATTTTATACTCATCATTTGTAAGCAGCAAAGGGACTCCACACCTCCTCTCCCCTAGGAAAGGGGCTTCCTAGGGTTCTGCCTGAAGAGTGTCCTGTCCCACTATACAAAGAGCTTCAAGAAAGAGGGATAGCCCATTTTTGGTTATAAGAATGTAGTATCCAATTCCATGTCTGGAATTCTGGAACTTTGCATATCCGTTCACAGCATCTGTACCTCAAAGGGTCAGAACAGGAAAGGGTTCTCCAAAGCTGGTGCTATCTGGAAACGTGAATGCTGTCAGCAGCACTTCTTCCTACAAACATTTATAAAGGCCTGGAGAACAGCATCCTCTGAGTCTCCTTTATCAGTTAGCATCCACTGAGGATTCGCTCCATCATCCTTCTGATCCCACACATGCAATGAGTGGGCTTCCGCCAAGTCCTAATGCTGTTCAAACCCCATATTTAAAAATTCTCTGAGTTTCAGGTGGCAAAAAAGTGAGCTTTAGAGCATTGTTCAACCTACCTAGTTCCAGGACAGTTGCTGCCAATCAGACTGATTTCTTGGCTTTCTTCTCCAACAAACCACTTGCTGACCCTGGAGGCATACTGATATGCTTTCTTCCCAAGTCTTCTGGAAATCCTCACTTAACCTGAGCCTTCACATGCCTGCTAAATAGCTCTCTGTATGCTCTTTCTGCTCTGTAAGGAATCTGCTCAATGGTTCAGAAGTTCCACCCATCCAGCCTGGTGACTGGAGCCTCCACTTGAATGAAAGAGGGAAGGAGTCCCAAAAGGGAAGCCTGCATTGTCCAAAGATCCACCTCAGATGGAGTTTTCAACCTGCCAATCAAGTAGTGAGGCTCAAGTATCTGTTCAGAAACAAAGCCCTTGTCTTCACATCATTTAGGTTATTTAGAAAATGTAATCCAAGGACACAACTGACAGGACCCAACTCTAGAGAACTGTCTTCTGTCATCTGATTAAAACACCAATGATGACTAGAAGAGGGGATCATGGGCTGAAAAGAGAGAATAAAGGAGAAGTGATGGGAATTCGGGAGCAGTGAGTTTTGTAAATAATCCTGTTCAAAAGAAAGTTAGTGAATATGTGCATACACACGCACATACACATATCCATACACACAGATGCACAGACACACACATATATACACACATACATACATATACACATGCACACACATGCATATTTATACATACAGACATACACACAGATACACACATGCACCCGCACATACATACAGATACAGAGACATGCACACGCATGCACATACATATGCACATGTGCACATGCATACACACATGCATACAGACATATGTGCATGCTCACGTGCATACACACAGACATACTAATACAGACACAGACATGCAGACACATAAATACATAATACATATACACACATATGCACACATATACATGCATATACACAGACATGCATACACATACACAGCAACACACTCACATACATACACACATGTGTACACATGCATAGATATGCACACATGCATGCATATACACAGCCATGCCCATGCAATACTTATACACATAGACATACACACATACAAACACATACATACATGTACACACATGCACACATAAACAGACAGACAGACACATGTTTTTTCTCTCAAGTGTCTAGGTTCTAGATGAGATTTACATTAAGTGACATCGTGGCTTGGAAGGAAAGAGTTGAAGTTGATAATAGGTGCAGTTAGTGTAACCCTAGATGGAACTGAGGAAGAGGTCATGTGAGAGCAAGCAAGGACTCACTAGAGCTCACCAACACTGTTCATCATCCTGTTATGATTAGCACAGCACTGAAATCCCAGGTCAGTCCTGAATCAGAATCAGTTCATCAAAATGCATCAATGACAGCAACTCGTACCTACCTAGAGAACGCTTGTTAGGATTCCAACTTGTATCCACCTTGGACTGTTGTTAGGATTCCAATTTGTATCTACCTTGGACTCTTGTTAGGATTGCAACTTGTATCTCCCTAGGATTCTTGTAGTATTACAAGAGAATAGTTGCTAAGCAACTTTGAAAAGCACCAATTCCAAGCAAACAGAAAGTATTACAACTTTCTCATGAAACTTTCACCCACTGCTGGAGGGAGATGGGGCATCTGACTCTGAGGTACAATGAGCAGCTCAGGCACTTAAAGAGTAAAGCTCTGCAAGAACAGGCAGCCCCAATGCTGGGGAGTTTGGGTTTATGAGGCTGTAAGCAAAAGCATGCAGTGAAAGCTGTCTTTGTGGGATGAAAGAAATCCCCGTAGGGATGGAGAGATGGCCCAGGGGGTAAGAGTGATTGCTATACAATATGAGGACCAGAGTTCAGATCCCAGCATCCACAGAACAAGGTGAACATCCTGAAAATTCCTGTAACTCCAGCTCCAAGGGATCGGACTCCTTATTCAAGTTTCTATCCACATGCAGGCACTTGCAATTGCACACACACATGAACATAGCTAATGCAGATACACACATACAAACATGAAGAACAGAGTATTGTTTTGAAGACAGAATCAGAAACTGTGCTGTCATGTCAGGCTGGCCGAGCCTGTGATTTCGCCATCTCTGTGCCTATCTGCTCTGTATTTTCTTCCTGAAATATTTGGCAAGTGAGTGTGTGTGCTTACACAGGGCCTGGCCTTATGCTGGTGCCATGCCTTGGGAAACTTTCTTTCCTCAGCAAGTGTTCTAACACCCTGTAGTACCTGTAGCTCTGCAGAATACTCAGAGGATATGTAGCATGAAGCTGCTATCTTGATTCAGAGAGCATGAGTAGGAAACACCTCCTCTTACACGCTACCTCTGTGTGCTGGGCAACCCTGGGCAAGTTATCCCCCACTCTGGAAAATGATATACAGAACTGCAGTGAGACTTGGGTGAGATGTCCTGTAAGTTATTCAACAAAGTGCCTGAGTCTGAAAGGGGACTGACAAGACGGCATCACAGCAGTAAATGCATCACTTCTGTCATTATCATTGTGGTTATAGACCTCCTAACACATCACTTTCCATGTTGGAATGCAGTCTCCTAATTTCAGTTGAGTATTTACTTGCTGGAATTTCCTCCTAGGTGGTAAACTCCAGGAAGACAGAGCCGTGTCATTCTTCACTCCATCGCCAGTTCTCTGCTGAGCACCTGCTCACTGTAGGTGCACAGTCTTCATCCTACCAGATGAATATAGGACTTAAAGTACTAGTTTTCAGCCCTGATTTCCCATCAGTGAGCAGGAGCTATGGTTTGAAGACTTCCAAAACTCAAACTGGAGTTTAATATCCATTTGGAGGCATTAAGAAGATGGCAGTAGCTATTTAGAGATAGGGTCTTTGGGACATAACTTGGATTGCATAAGATGATCAGAGTAACGCCTCCTGATTGATTGAATTCTGTTGGCTCTATAAGGGGAGAGAGACCAGACCACTCACTTTCTTATCATGTGACATCCTGAACCACGCATAAGGCTGCTGTTCACAAGAAGCCATCCCCAAGTGCAGACCTTCCACCTTGAACCCAAACCATGGTCCAAAACAAATCTCTTTTCTTTATAACCGACCAGTCTGTGCTACTGTGTTATTAAACAACGGACTAAGAAACCTGGATATATTTTTAAATCTCAGTGTCCATCCCCATCTATGGAAATCCAGCAGTTGATCCAGATCAAGGCCCTGGCATTAACAATTTCTCAAGGCTCCAAAGGACTTGAGTAGGCAGCAGGACATGAGACCCACTTGAAGAGCCTCAAAAATCAGCCAGGCCAGTGATGTACAAACTTTTTCTTTTACATTATAATTGTTTTATTTTTTCATAACAAAAGCTTAAGTTGAAACCTACTACATAAAGTCATAAAGTAGGCTAGACCACAACTCCGTGGCAGGCCCGAGGCTCTCCCTCCAGTCCCTGAGGTGGTTGGCTCACAAAGCCCACAGCCCTTGGTGCTACCCCTGCTGGGTTGAGAGCAGTCCTCCCAGAATCCTCTGCTCTCTCCACTCCCTGCACTGCCCTGCCTGCCCTGCCATCTCCCCGTGGAGCATGGTCATCCTCACCCTGACAGCTGGCCCCAAATAGGCTGCTACTGTTTTCGTTTTATAGCCAAACCCAGGTGCTCTCCTCTCTCAGTGAACTCATTCTGAGGTTTTCAGGATAGAGGAGAGAAAATAGCTCCTGAAATATATAAATAATTCAAGGCCGTGTTTATTCACGATGCTGTGTTTTCTCCTGGCAGTGGTTTGTATAATCTCTCTTACACTGCCAGCTGGGCAGCCTCTGTAGCATTTATTACTGCAGACAACCGTTAGAAGCTGTTTTGATTTATGCATCTACATCCTATTATGGAGGAAAGTTTATAGCACACTGCGGTTTTCACTGCAACATTTAGGAGGGAGCAAAGAAAGAGTAGATGAAAGATAGAAAAAACATTCCTGTCAGCCCAGAACAGAGCAAGAACAGCAGGGTCTCCCTATTCAGTGAAATAGTGAATCAGTTTCCTGGAACACAGATATGAACCCGATACATGCACAAAGTCAGGTATGACAATGTATACCTATTGTACCATTATATCTGCATAAGATAAGTGTCTATCAAACATTTATTAAGTTGTAGTTTTCTAGTCCAGGTCATAGAAACACTTCAGTGAATAAAACAGACAGTCCACTCTCAGAGCGTAATGTCGTCTTCACTCACATTTTCCTGTTGAAAATGTGCTATCTCCATCTCTGGCTATACACCAATGCTTAGCAAGAGCGGACGCATGGTGTACCCCCAATGCATGTTGGATGAATAAGTGAACTCAAGGTAAGGAATAACACACTGTTATATTGTCAAGGTCACTTTTCATTTATCTCAGTAATAAAGACAAGAAAAGCCACAGTGAACTCATGTATCATAGCATCTATTGTTCTTGTATTTACGTTGTCAGAGTAGATGGCTCTGCTTCTCTTGCTCACCTGATTCATACAGCCTGGAGATAGCTCAGGGTCTCAGACTTCAAAGGAGTGACTCAGTCCTAGTCCATGCATTTCGCACGCCCAGCATACCAGCATATTACAGCGGCGCGTGTCCATCTAGCCATGCCAGGAGGATGGAGAAAAAAGAGACACACAGATCTCTGAAAATCTAGGCTTGCAACTGGGAAACCATTGTTTCTTGTGGATTCTGTAATAAGTCACAAAGCCAGTCCAGATTTAAGGCCTGGGTAAAAGATTCCATCTTTTGTGAAAGGATCTGCAAAGTCAACATAACAGAAGACAAAGGGATTAGGAGCCAAAGCCACCATTGCAATCTGCCACAGGCACCCAGCATATTAGTGAGAAGCTGGACCAAGTGCAGCCTTTCCGGCAGTCCAGTGCCTCTTCCAGCCTCTAACTTCACTATCTAGCCAGGGCCCAGACAGGGCTTCCTGCTAAGTTCAAGAAGGATGTAGCTATGGCCTGAAAACACTTCAGGGTCCCGAGTGTGCTCTCACGTTTGACCCTGAGCCTTTACCCAGACCACACCTAGGGTTGGCACCCATCTGTGATCCCTTCTTTTTTCTTCTATGAGTTCTCTGTGCTCCCTTTAATCCATCACAGAAAAAAAACAGAATGTGCTTGTGACAAAATAACAAACCAAAATTTTAGCCACCATGTGTTAAGCACTTGCAGTATGCCCAGGCCCATGCTAAACAACTTTGCATACCTTTTCTGAATATAAGGTCAGCTCACATAATAACACCATAGGTTATTCATAATTACCCCCAATTATAGCAATAGCAAAAATAATGAGACTGAGTCATTTGTCCAAATTT
>NW_008331789.1:6284578-6293063 GCF_000622305.1 Nannospalax galili
TTCCCGTTCTTTGAACCTGGCACTCTTCATCTCTCACCACATACTCCCCACTCGTAAGAAAACACTTTCTTAAAGGCAGAAATCATAACCTTTTCTCTCGCTCCTTATCAGGCACTAGAAGAGGATTCAGTTGCCACAAGATCTCCATTTGCTTTCTTTTGGTGGCCAGAGGTAAGGATAAGATGTTCAGGTTTTTGAGCTTTCAGTCTTATGTAATCTTTATCAGCCCCAACCACACTGTTTCAAGCTGTGGTTGTCAGAGAACATGGGCAAAGGACCACAGAGTCTATTCTTCACTGGCCCAGCTGGCCTCAACATAGCACATTGTGTGATTCATTTACTCACACGTACCAGTAAGTCTTCATATAATTCCTGTTGTTGTTCAGGAAAGAAACTGATTCTAGACCACAAAGATAGTGAGGGAATCCCATCAACACTATCGCAAAAGAATCAAGCTGCACCTTGGTATGGATCCATGCGAAAACGTGAGCAGGGGAAGGAATGGCAAGCTCACTGCAAAGTCCAGCTGAGGAGCAGCAGAGAGTCCCATGCATATGTAAATTGACTGCCTAATCCCTGGGCTCTACTAGGTAATGTCCACTGAAAGACAGTGACCAACTAGAAACTTACCACTTGGTCCATAGATTTTCAGACTTGTGACAGTTCCAGTGCTAAGTTCTGGGAAAGGCTGACTTGGAGTGAATAATTTGGGTTTGAAGTCCTGAGAAGAGCACGTTCAGACAAGCTAGTTTGCAGGAGTGGGAAGAGATGTCTCAGACATGCTGAGGAAGAAAAACGACACAGAAATGAGCAAGGCATGGTGGGCCGCATCTGTAATCCAAGCACTGAGGAGATAAAAGCAAGGGGATTAGGAATTCAAGGCCGCTCTTGACTATACAGAGCTCAAAGTATAGGGGCTGGAGAGATGGCTCAGTCATTAAGAGCACTGACTGCTCTTGCAGAGGACCTGGGTTTGATTCCTAGCACTACATGGTGGCAAATAACCATCTGTAACTCCACTTACAGGGGGATCTGACACCCTCTCCCGACCTCTGTGGGAATTGTGCAATATGAGTGCACTTACACACATGCAGGCAATGCACTCGTATACGTAAAATAATAAATATTTTTTAAAAGAGTTCAAAGTGGATACATACACATGCGCCTATACAAATTGGGCAACAGCAAGACTATGCATTGAGCCTTGCAACTGTACAGGTGAGAATGAGAAGTCTGCTTCACCTCACTGATTAAAGAAGCAGAGGTCGAAGTGCACTGAATCTCCTTGGGAATAGATAGACCCACACACACACAGCGGGTAGTGCTAAGCACACTAGAGAGAGCACTATGTTGTCACACAAGGAAGAGTACAGGCTAGACCTCAACTCTAAGGCACCATGAACTCACCCACTAATAACTATGTCTCAGTGAGTATTAGCCTAAGACTTCAAACTAGCTGTTCTGCCTTCTTAACCCAGAGGGATGAGGAGAGGAAAGGGAGCCTATTTTCTCTCCTTACCATTCACCATGTGGAGAGGATGGGCAGACATTGGGTCACTTTTGAAAAGAAACTTTAATATGTAGACAACAGTGTGCCTTCTCTCAGAGAAGCCAATTAGAGGGCTGATAACTTTGACGATACGTCAAAAGACCAGCAGGAAATACGAAAAATAGAGAGAAGCTATATGGATTGAATAGTAGCTGGTTCATCTCAGCCTCGGCCTCCCAGGGAACCAACCTGTCGCTCAGGCACAGCCCTGATGTGGAGGGCTACATTGGGCCCAAGAGAGAATTCAAAGGCAAAGCCAGAGGAGCAGGTGGTGACTAAGTCTCAAAACAAGGCAAAAGCCAGGGTCTGAGCCAAATGGGAAGCAGGGAACAGAAAGGGAGGGAGGAGACCACCAGAGAGGACAAAGGGAGGTGGTGGGGGGACTCAGTGAAGGACATCCTCCCTTGCAGGTGGATCTCTGCCTGCTCCAGAGGGCTCAGGCAAGGATAGGATGGACAGTGTCCAAGGGGGCCTAATGACCTGCTCATTTTGGTTTCTTTGTTCTCTGAAGGCGTGTGCAACCACATCAGTATGCTCAGCAGAAGGCCTCCCTTTGTTGTGGCAGGTGCTGCAGGAATTCAGAACAGCTGAAGCTTCATAAAACCATGAGCCTGCAGAGAGCCCCAGGAGGTCAGAAAACCCAAGCCCCTACTCCTCACATCTGGTCCATCATTGGAATGTGCCACAGCTCAGAAGTATTTTTAAAATCCTGTTTATTGTACTTCATCTTCTTATTTTAAGAGAGATGTGCTTTCATTAGGGAAAAGGTGGAACATGTTCATTAGGGAACATGCAGTGGGAAAAAAGAAGACAAAAAACTCTAATCTTACCACCTAATGGCAGTCACTGTAAATATTTCGGTATGGAGGTTTCTCCCTCTCATTCTTTATTTCATCCATGGGGTAGGAATATAGAGGATGGGTGTGAGAGAGAGAGAGAGAGAGAGAGAGAGAGAGAGAGAGAGAGAGTGTGTGGTGTATGTGAATGTGTGGTGCGTTATAAATATATAAAGTGGAATTTAATATTCCATAATTGACAAAGCTGTCAGTAAAGAGATATGCAACCAAATGCCTTCCTCAAATCTTACTAAGAGGTAAGCAATCCCCTTTCTGGGTATTTATCAAAGAAAATGAAATCAGTATCTTGGGATATTTTTACTCCTATGGATATTACAGTGTTATTCACAATGGACAAGATATAGAACCGGTTTCAACATTCATCAGTGGATTAATGGAAAAAGAGTTCCAAATTGAATATTCTTTAGTTTTATAAAGAAGAAAAATTTCCATTTGGGACAACGTGGAAGAAACTGTGGGATATTATGCTAAGTGTAGTGACAGACCAGGTACAGAAAGACAAATTCTATAAAAACCTCACTTTTATGCAAAATAGTCAAACATATGGAATCAGAGAGTTGACCAGTCATTGCCAGGGTCTGCAAAAATGGAAATAGAGAAATGCTGGTCAAATGGCATGAGGTTGTGTCAATAATATCTCAGTAGAGTAGTATTTTTTGTCACTCTCAATAAAGTAGTATTTTTTGTAATAAATGTATAAAGTTACCAGACCTGACAGCTGCCCTCAACTATTATCCAACCATTATCCATCATTCACAAGACCATCCACTGTGATCTTTTGAATGAGAATGTCCCCAGAAGCTCCAAGTATTTGGAAATTTTTGTCCCCAGTTGGTGGCACTATTTTGGGAAGCCTTAGAAGATGTGGCCTTGCTGGAGGAAGCACATCACTGGGGGAGGACTTACACAGTTCTTAAGCTTGTCGGATTTCCAGTCATTCTCTGCTTCCTGTCCCTGCTCGAAGATGTGAGCCTCTGCTTTCTGGTCCTGCTCCAGCTACCTCCTGCACTATGCTGCCCTGCCATGATGGACTTTGAGTCCTCTGGAACCATAAATTTAAATAAACTCTTCCTTCTCCAAGTTCCTTCGGTCATGGTGTTTTAGCACAGCAACACAAATGTAACTAAGAAAACCATCTCCTGTTATTTCCCTTTATGAAGACAAAGCAAAGAGAAGAGAAAGGAAGAGACTATGATTGTTGGCCATAAATACTTAACCACAGCATAACTAAGAGCTGAAGGGGATCTGTGTCATATAAAAATATCTCATATGACTGTGAGACATTAAAAAATGACACACAAATATGGGAACACTTCGAGAAGTAAATACTGGCTCCTCATTCCCTGACTATGCAGCTGACTGGACAGGAGCCTTGTTAATTTGCTCTGTTAGTAGGAAAGCAGAGACTTAATGAGGGAGAAGAGAAAGCAGGCACTCCTGGAACTGCCTCCTTTTCAGTTCTCATGGCAGAGATGTACCAGCCTAGTGGGGTCAGAGGACACTTTAGACAAGATTCAGTAGATGGCCAAAGAAGGAGACCTGAGCAATAGGAGTGAACCTCCAAGGGGAATCTGAGGGAGGTTGGAAATTACCAACTGGAGTTAGAGCTGCGGTTGGAACACCCTTGAAGAACCTCAGACAAGTGGTAATGTACCTAGGATGGTTAGTGGTAATTTTCAGTTTGAAAGAATCTAGAATCACCAGGGAGATGGGCCTCTGAGTCTACCTGTAGGGGATTATCTTGATTACATTAATTGAGGTGGGAAGAAGCACTGTGGGTGGCACAATTCTCTGGCTGGAATGATATGACTATGTAGATAGAAAAGGGGAGATGATCATGGCCATTCATCACTCTCTGCCTCTTGATTGTGGATGTGGTGTGAACTACTTTCAGCTCCCGCCACATTTGCTTCTCCACCATTAAGGACTGCCCTATTGAATTATGAGCCAGAATAAGACCGTCTCTCTGAAGATGCTCTTGTGAAGGGTGTTTTGTTGTTATAGCAGCAGGAAAAGACACAGACAGAATCCAGCACAAGAAAGCCAAAGAGCTGGTTGTTGTGGTGCACACTGGTAGGATGCTGAACAGCGGAGGCAGGAGGATCACAAGTTTGAGGCCAGCCTGGGCTATACCTTGGAGCTGGGTAGAGGTGCTCAGCACTTAGCTGCTCTTGAAGAACACCTGGGTTCCCTTCCCAGCACCCACATTGTGTGACTTACAATTGCCTGTAACTTCTGTTGCATGGAATCTGATGCCCTCTTCTGGTCTCTGTGGCTACTGCATGAACATGGTGCACACAAATACATTCAGGCACACACACACACAATAATAATAAGCAAATAAATCTTTTTTTAAAGCCACAGAGTTGGAAATCTTCTGCAGAGAGAACCTTGTGACACATCAGTGAGAACCACAGGAGTGATAGCTGACAGAACGCACTGCAGTAGTCATCACTTTAATAAGCAGAGCTTGTCTTGTCTCCTCCTCCTCCTCTACCAACATGCTGGAGCACCTGACACCTCTATGGGGGAGCAAGGAGAGGAAAAGGGTTGAGATGAGAAACCTAAAACTTGCATCCCCCACACCTGGATAGCAATGGAAGGAGAGGACAGAAGCCTTTTAAACTGAAAGAATTCATTTTATTCAAAAGCAATAGGAAAGAATGGGGTCCGCTGCACTATAGGTAAAAGAAATTTATTATAGCATCATTGAAAATACAGTAGGTAGGGTGAAAACACTTTAATGGCTGTAAACCAGCAACCTGATAGGCTTCAACAAAGGGCATGGAATTATATGTATGCAAGTATCTCATCTGGACAAAATGAAAATAAGACCAAGCAAATCTTTGTTTTCATAGCCTTGTTGACCTTTCTGATCTCATAGCCCTCTCTTATCAGCACCTTCAAGAAATAATTTCTCTACCTGCTTTCATAGATAGCATTGCCCACAGAGGCCAGAAGATGGTGTTGGATTCCCTAGAACTGGAGTTAAGGACAGTTTTTAGCCACCATGTGAGATGCATTAATCTATGGGTATAACAATAAGTCATTTCAAGTTAGTTTAATACTCTAAATATTCAGTAAAAAAAAAGTGTTGAGCCGGGCGTGGTGGTGTATGTCTTTAATACCAGTGCTCAGGAGGCAGAGGCAGACAGATCTCGGTGAGTCCAAGGCCAGCCTGGTCTGCATAGTGAGTTCCAGGACAGCTGGGGCTACATACAGGGAGACCCTGTCTCAAAAGGACCAAAAAAAATAGTATTAAGTTCTCCCTTATACCCTGTGATCTGTCTAGCTTCAGGTTCCTAAGCCTGGTATCAGTGTTAACATTGTTTTAATTTAACAAATACATTCTTTTAAAAGGCAGAGCTTATTTCTCCACTTCAGAGTGACTGGGCTTGGCCATGTGACTTGTTTCAGCCAATCAATTATGAGAAGAAGCAAAGGTATGCCAGTCCTGGACCAAGATCTTAAGAGACACATAACTTTCAGTCAAATTTGTAAAACCATATTCCTGGCAGTCACTGGTTTCAGAATGATGAGTTACATGGGATAGATTTGAACTTAATCTGTAGTTAGAAATAAGTTGTATCAAACCAAGTCTGGAGAGCTCCTCAGGAGAGCCCAGTTTAAAACTTCATAACTGCAGTCAACCTGAAAATGCATGAAAGTAAGTGTTTATTATTATACTCTAATAAGAGTGTGGAGTTATTTGTTACATAGCATCACTGTAAAAACTGACTAGCACACATTTCCTGCAATAAGAAGGGAGCATTTGTGTCCAATAATTCTCTCCCAAGCACTTTGTTAGATATCCAATCTCCTAATAATTCTTAACATCTTATGTAGAGGTGAGCAATTAGCTAATACCAAGAACAAGCTGGATGTTGTTTCCTTTGCAAGTACTTAATTGATAGCTTAGCACATCATTTTAGAAATTGATAATACTTGAGCACTTATCATTTACTGTAAGAACTGGAATCAAATCTGAGATGATAGCCAAGTTTCTGGTGTTGACTTTTATGTACAAATACAAAAATGTGAAGTATTCTGTATACACAGAGACTTACAACTTGCTTCTGCCCTTTAACAATTTTCTGTGTCGCTCATCTGTTGGTCTGCCAGCCACTGTGAGCATTTGTAGAAATGGGTGGTGCAGCAGCACAGCCCAGTGAGACCACAGAGCCAGCAAGGACTGCCCTTGTTCCCTCCATGTGCACTATGACTAACAGCATTTAGACCGGTGACATACTCAGTGCACAGGGATTAATTGAATCAGGTTACATCAAATTCAGTGGAATAAAATATATTTAGCCAAAGTGAACTATAGAGAAAACAAGGATGGTGTTGTACATGCACCCAAGCTGACTCCAGCAAAAAGCCCTCTACCCACTCCCCAAATCTAGATGTGGCAGATGTTTCTAAATCAGACATTTTTAACTCTCAATGAAAGGCAAGAAGCAGTAAAGAAAACCCTCCAAATCTCCGTAGGTTTCTTTTTATGTTTTTTTCCTCCTATCCTAATTCAGGTCTTTAGATCTTCAAAGGAAAAAAGAGTAAATGGAGAAATTTATGTTGCATGAGGGTCTTTTTGGGTAAAGTGTAGTTAGATCTCTGAAGCACGTTATACATGAAGAGTCAGTCTCCAGTCCTTCTGATGCTATTATCTCCAAAGAAAAACATATTAAATTTTTCTCTCCAAATGTCCTGTCTTGCTACCTTTGTCTTTGAATTTTTCACAACTCTGTGAGCTCTTTGCATTCAGAGAATCTATATGAAAATTCACGCCTGTTTTCTAAGGATTTTTCTAAGCCTATACGTAATTAGCCACACTACATCCCAGAGCCTGTAGAATGAATGCTAGCAAGCTAATGTGTATAGAACTGATCACCTTACCTCCTTTCCTTCTGATACAGCTGTAGGAGCTGTGACAAAGGAGGCACAAAGCCCCCTTCAAACACAATCATGGTAACATTAATAATAGCAGCAACCAATTGATCAGTTATGGCAAGTGAGCATGATTCCATCATGTGAGTCTTAAGGGGAACATCTTTCTGGAGACATTCTTAATAACCACACCTCACAGATGAAGAAACTGGTTCTGAACATTGACTCATCTTCCTTAGAGTCCCATAATGCTAACTGGTTCTGAACATTGACTCATCTTCCTTAGAGTCCCATAATGCTAAGTGACAGTACCAATAGTCTTTTCATCCCTGACTCCAAGATTCACGCTCTGTAACTGCAAAATTTGGACCCTCAAAACCTCTGTGTCTCCCACAGAGAGTTAGAACAACATTGGCTCTCTCTGCCATCCTCCATTAAGCTCTGTTAACTAAACCCGACTCTGCACGCTGCTCATTGACATACTCAACAGGAATTTATTCCACCTTAAAATGCAAGCAATGCTACATAATTTTATTTGTTTAAGTCAAGTCAAGTCTACTTGCTATCCTTCAAAGAAGAGTGTCAGGAAACCCCACTGATCATCACAGGGGAGGTCTCTCCCTTTTCTCTTCCAAGATGGACAAAGGCCAGTGCCAATCAATAAGCTAGTATTTGAAACTAGTTCTTCTGGGGTTGATAGTTAAAAACTAACAACAGGGTTGGAGAGATGGTTCAACAGTTAAGAGCACTGGCTGCTCTTACAGAAGACCAGCACCCACATGGTGGTGAACAACCATCAGTAACACTGGTTCCAGGGGATCCAATGCCCTCTTCTGGCCTCCCGAGAATATCATGACATGGGTGCACTTACACACATGCAAGCAATACATTCATATGCATAAAATTAAAAAATATGGTTTCCCCAATTAAGGTGCCCCCATTTTTCCCCTTCCTCCCTTAATAATACCCTCTTCTATGGTCCTACTTCTCTTGAGCTCCTTCTTTCCTTTTATCCCCTAGGTTCCTTGTATACCTTCCCTCCCCCCTCCCTTAAACTAACCCAATTTTTATCCATATCTCCCTCATTAAGGCCTGTTACCTACTATTCTTCTCCTTCAGGTTATTTCCTTTCCTTTACCTCACTGTTTCCTACCCCTGTCCTTGGTTCTGGAGTTATTTTCTGTTTCCTTATTTT
>NW_008331789.1:6293914-6300162 GCF_000622305.1 Nannospalax galili
ACCCCAGTCTTATCTAAAGGAGTATCGACAATTGATTCCTGCTAGAAGAGGAAGAGCTGACCCAAAAAAAAAAAGACCTCTAGATAGGCTGACTAGATTCACCAGATGGACAAGCAGTGGGGAACAGCTGGGGGTGCTGACAACACAGCAGACAGTAGCAGGGACAAGAGAGTATAAAGGCTGTAGTGGGGGGGCTATGGATGCCATCTGGGAAATGGGTATATAGTTGAATAAGATGGTTTGGGATGTCTTTCAGCAAATTTTTAAATGAATTATATTTGAGGAGGAAGCATAAAAATTTATGCCATGTTAATTAGTAGAGATGATAAACATTACCATTGAAATCTACAGACATTCACAGGTGCCAAGGATCCAAGTGCAACCAATTATGACTAGTAATACTCACAGTCTGCACTTTGAGGAGCTTGTAACTCTGAATGCTGACAGAACTCTGGAACCTGATCCCTTTTAACTGTCCCAAAGATGACCCTTCTGCAGAAGGTAAAGCTGTCTCAGATGGCCCTTCACAGTAACTCAGGCTCAAACATAGTCAAAGATCTTTGCCCTGAAAACTCTTATTGAGTTTCTTAAAGCTGTAATGAAATGCTTCTTCTAAAAAATAAAATAATAGTAATAATAATAAAATATTTTTTAAACTAACATCTCAAGCTGGGAAAATGGTTCACTGGGTAAAGTGTTTTCCAACAGAAGTGTGAGGACCTAACTTCAGATTCCCAAAATCCGCATGAAGCCAGACACAGTAGTGCACACCTTAACCTCAGCGTCCCTATGGCAAGATGGGTGGGGACAGGAAAATCCCAGGAAGCTTGTGATCCAACCAGCTTTGTGAATGCAGTAGAGAACACCAAAAACATATTGCAAACAAGATGAAGGCAAGACTGGCACCCAAGTTTGTCCTCTGACTTCCACGTGCACACTGCACATACACACACGTACACACACACACACACACACACACACACAGGATTTAAAAAAGAAGCAACACAACATAAAGATCTGGAAACATTGAAGAGGCTGAACACACCATGGAACTGCAGCTCTAGAGAGGGAACAGTATGTGTTAGAGCAACCACGTTATGCTGGACCTGTCACTGCTGCCTGCTCTGCTCCTTCTAAAACCTGCAAAGTCAAATGTGTTGCAATTGGTTTCAAATGAATAAACAACAGATTAGAGAAGTTTTGTAAAAAGTCCCCAAACTGCATAGGCATTTCGTTCTTTGGAAAAAGCCTGAGGAAAACCTGCAGCTAATCTTGATAATAATTATCATGTCTTCATCTCTCTATGTACCATGGCAGTAGAGTAAGCACTTTACAGCCACTTGTTTCCATAACAACCACTAACTTTTGTCATTGCTTCTACCTAGGAGATGAGAACCAGTGGAGCTCAGAAAAGCTATAGTCCTTGGCCGCGGGCTACACATCTGGAAGATGGTGGCACCTGGTTATCAACCTCCAAATTAAATTCAGAAGTCTGATTCTTAACCACTACACAGCACAGCCTCTCCTCGAGTTTGGTAAATGGACTTGCAGCCTGTGGGAGACAGGGACTGTGGCAGGGAGAAGGAGAGAAGGAGAGTCCTCACGATGCGTCTGGTGCTCCCTCAGCCTCACCACCAAGTGTTTCACAGGAATGACTCACAGGACAAAAGGGCAGAGGCTTCGCTTGCTTTGTTTTGCAGACTACACACTGTGGAATGAGAATAATTACTAGTTGTGTGTGAGCTTCCTGATGCCCTAGCTTAGTCATCCAGTAAGTATTAAAGATCACAAATTCCTAAGCCTCTGGGCAAAACCTCAAGGCACCTGCAGAATCCTTAAATGACTTATCAGACTCCGTGGAACAGTAGGTACTTGCAGACAAACCCTAGAAGACACACATTCTGTTATGAAGTGACAGATGCCTAATGGCCAGTAGCATTATGAGAAGTTGTTCAGCAGGATGCCCAGGGAGGCTTCTGCGTGCTCTTCAAATTGCCTTTCCAACCTGGCAGGACACTCCAAGCCTCTAAGTCTCCCTTGAGGACCAGGAGTTTCATCCCAACTATATTTGGTTGACTTTTATGAGAAATGCTGTTAGTGTGAAAGAGAGAGAAGAAAATACAAGATGCATACAAATAGCAACAGATGTGAAATTCTCACATGAACAGTATGAACACACAGCACTTAAACACCTCCATGGAAGATGGAAAGTCCGGTGAGCTGCTGAGCAAGGCTTTTGTTTTGTTTTCTGTTCTGCCTTCTGAGTGTTCAGCTATGGAGATGAATGACAGACACTTGCTATCCCCAAGGCATGTATAGCTTACTAGGGGATGGAAACAATATTTATGCAACAAAACCAAAGACGCTATTATGAGAACTCAGAAGAGACGTGTAATCCAAACAGAGCAGAAGTTTGGGCAAAGGTCAGACAGACCTCCACATGGTAGCAAGGGTAAGTATTGTTAGTTCATAAACCTGTCTTCACTGTCACTCTGCTGATCAGAGACTGTGACATTCCAGATCGGTGCCTCCATGGTGAGGACTCCATTCACATATAAGACATCAAAAAGATGTCTGACACATATAGGCATACAGAAATTGATGACAGCTATTATTTTGTTATTTTTTCATAAAGTACAGGTAACTATGAGCCTCAGACATAAAATTAGTAATGGTCACAGGTGATGATACCACTCCCTGGCAGGTCAAAGTCCATAATGTGATTGTGTGATTTCAGCTTCAAACTATAGAAACTTCAATATCAACTCATTTCAACAATGAGCAAAATGTATCTCATATAACAAGAAGTGAAGAAAGCCTCCAGGATTCAAAACCATAATCCAAGACCCATAATTCTACTCTGAAACCCCCATCAGATTCTCATGTTCCCTTCTCACCCATAGCTGCTGCTGTAACACAGCAGTACCCAAGACAGAAGGCATGTCCTCCAGCATCATTCTTTCCATAGCTGAGAAAAAGTTTCAACCCCTTCTCCAGTGGGTTTCCCGGGGTCTCTTATTAGACAGAATTAGGACCACCTATTTGGACCTGTAATGACCCGAGCAGAGGAGGGTGGTTCCCAGTAAAGACTGAAAATGAGGAAGCACATCTGTTGCATATGTAACTTATTTTGTGGTCACACTAGGGGATAGGAAGGATAAAAAAAGAAATGGATTGAATCAATAAAATCAAACCTCTCTTTGGAAATCCTAGTACAACCTCCTGTGAATTGAGTGATTTTTACTTTGGGGATAATGTCAATCTTCTGTTACTGGAGCTGTATCAAAGTGTTAATATTAGCCCTAGGCAGACAGAAGCAGAGGACCAATCTTAACTTTATAGGATATTTATGCTAAAAATGACCATCAGGCGATCATTTAGAGTTCTGCCCACTGCTTTGTCAGGGGCATTTCTCAGATCCTCCAAGATGTTTCCTTGCTGGTCTCATTGATCTCAAACTCAAATCATGTACACATACACATACACAGACAGACAGACACACACACACACACACACACACACACAGACACACACAGACACACACACACACTAGGGATGCTCGGAACAGTTTCAGTCACTAACATCATGATATCCTACAGGTTTTGTTTTAAACAATCTCAATAGAACGTGAATTTTTTAGTGAGCTGAGGAGAACTTGATAAACTATAAGTATTTTTAAAAAACTTGAAGTTCATTTTATGTTGCAAGAGCTGGAAAGTCTGTATGACCTCTTAATTTGATAACAGACCTCCTAGAAACTCATCCTATAAATAGTCACTTAAAGAGAGCAAGAAGCCCTTGCCATGCAAGTCAGATGAGCTGAGTTTGATTCTCAGAGCCCATGTAAAGGTGGAAAGAGAGAACCAACTCCACAAAGTTATCCTCTGATCTCCACACGTGCTATGGCACACACATTCATTCTCTCTCTCTCTCTCTCTCTCTCTCTCTCTCTGTGAAAAAAGTCACATCCAAGCATGGTGACACGTACCTTTAATCCCAACCCTCAGGAGGCAGAGACAAAGGGATCTCTGTGAGATCAAGGACATCTTGGTTTACATAGCATATCCATTCCAGCTAAAGGGAGACCCTGTGTCAAAAGAAAAAGTCACTTAAACTTTCAAAAAGTCTTCAACCACAAGATTCTCATGAAAATATTAATTATCAACATGAAAAGAATAAAGTATAAGGATGACCAACTCAAAGATCCTGATTGCATGGAGTATGGTGTATTCAATCATTGGAATGCAAAAGTTTTACTTTTTGATTGGTAACTTCATGTAGGACCTTGTGTATACTACTCAAATCCCATGACATTGAGCTACATCCTAACCCAATGTATAGTCTTTAAAGACCTTATAACATGTACAACAGTTATATTATACCAGAGGGAGTAAAAATGGAACCAACTGTTGTGTACAATAATCATCATCACATAAGCCAAACATTGAAAAGAAAGAGACCCACTTGTGTTTGGGGAAGTGATTTGAAGGTCAGTTCTTCTAACTTCTACTTTTTGGCATTTTCCAAAATGTTCATAATGAGTATATATTACCTTTATAGTGTAGGAACACAATAAAAATCACTGATGAATTGTTTGATTGATTATTCTTATTAACTCAGTCCTACCTACAATTAATCCATATTACAGTTGGTGACAGCAATAAATCCAGGTGTTTAAGAAGAAATCCCAAGGCACCACTTGTCTTCCAAACATTCTCTGTTTCTCAAGCTCATGGCTCTGTCCAAACCCCTTCACGATGGCCCAAAACACAGGGACATAACTCTTCACAGAGCCTGGTAGAGCTTTCTGCCCCCAGCTTTCAATAAGCCAATCTATCTTCCCAGAGTGCCTTTGCTTATTTATCCTATGCACTTTTGGGTATCAAAGAGTTCTGACCAAATACCATACCACTTTTTGCATGATTTTAGGCAGAATATTTCCCTCCCACAGTTTGAGTTTCCACATTTCCATAAAACAACCATAAATTGTGCTGTTCTTTTCTCATGAATATATTACACAAAGTATGTGTGTGTTGCACATAGTAGGCATACACAAAAAAATTAATGACAGCTATTATTTTCATTATTCTTTTCCTGAATCCATTTATCCTTGAAATACAATCAACTCAGAGTTTGGTAAATAGAAATCACTTAATTCATGGTTATCGGATTGATAATTGTCACCAGTGGCATTAGTAGACCCTGGCAGATAAGGATCCACGGCTGTGTGGTTTTTAGATGACATCTCCACAAGAAAGCACAAAGTTAGAAGCTAGTTTTGAAAGAGAGCTTCCTTCCTTCATAGAGAGCTTTATTGATTTTGATCAAAAAGAGGCTTTGGAGAACTGCCTGCAGGCATCTCTGTAAGTGTTCACACACAAAGCAAAGAAAATCAGAAAGGAGATGGAAGTTTTCTTATCCTTTCTTCCCCACACCCATGCCAGGCCCCATCTCAAAAGGAGGATTTCGTTCTGTTTTGAAATGGGCTTTTGCACTTTTTCAAAAATCAGCTAGATACTAATGCATCCTCACAGCTGAGTAAGCACAATTAAGATGAAAGATGTGTCCTGGGGGGCAGCATAAACTGTGATCCAGCTGCCCCTCCAGCTTGTATAACTTCCCTTGTTTGCTGAGGACAGAGGAGGGACAGTGGGTCTTCTGCAGTATGCAGGGTTAGCAGCCTCCTGCTCACTATGAAAGGAGAGCCATGGTGCTTGGTGACTTGGCTGACTCTGTCTTGTCCTTTCAGCTGCCATAGAGATGGGGTGCCTCTTCCAGAAAGTCGATCAGCTCCATGGACCATCAAAATGGCTTTCTTTCTATCTGTAAATGCTGGAAGCAACTCCACAGCACAAAAGAGTCCCTTTTAAAACAAATAGAAGTAAAATCTTCCATAAGCTACATCAATTTTGGAGGATGGTTCTAAAAGACGAGTATGAAAGAAGGCAGAGTTGAGGACACCCTGAGTGTTACATATGTAGACCATCTTTAAGTGCAGCAAAAACAAGTGTGCTCAACAAATTTTCTCCAAATCCATTAAATTATTCATCTGTGCATTCAACAAACACTCAGCAACGAACTATTTCTTTTCATTTATTCATTCAATAAACATTTACTGAGCACAGGATAGATGCCATGTACTATGCTGGCTATCATGACGAGTATAAATAGCAAGTTGAATATTTCCAGTGTGCAGGGATTGCCTAAGATCACACAGCTGCATAGCAGAACTGAGATCGTTTGCCAGA
>NW_008331789.1:6300284-6303239 GCF_000622305.1 Nannospalax galili
GTAGACACACACACACACAATCTGCCTCATTCTACCTCTGAGCTCCCCAGGAGGTACTTCCACTAGAACATGCCTCAAGACGCTGTTCTATTCAGTACTGGGGGCGGGGAGGGGGATCAGTAGCGAGTAACTACAAGAAAATAGATTTTAAATGTGCATTAGGAACTCTGTCAAACATAACCAAGGGTCTTATGTTCACTTGCTAGACCTCAAATCCCCTCAAAAACAGGAATGATATGGGTAATTCCCTTATACTGCATCCACCAGTAGCTCTCAAAGTCTACATGACTTGATTGGGATAAGTGGAAACTTCTCTACGAGGAATTCGCAGAACCAGTGAACCAGTCCTGCTCACCTCTCCTCATTCTCCGCCCACCTGACCTCACATCCTCTCTTCTAAGCTCTACCAACACCGCTCCATCCACGTGGACAAAATTAGATGGTTGCCCTTCCTATAAGCTGATATTCTTTAAATATGTTTCAGAATGTATTTGTCCTCAGTAGAGAGGAAATATTTTCCTAGTCATTAAAAGGTCAAGTGCATACCGTCATCTGCAGATTGATATATAATGTTTATTATCTTTCTTGCAAAAGGCCTGAGCTAGAGTGATGGCTCTGTTGGTAAATTACTTGCCTTGCCAGCACAGAAATCTGAGTTCATTCTAAAGAATCCATGTAAAAATGCTGGGTATAGTGCACATACCTGGAATCCCAGCACTGGGGAGGTAGAGACAGAAGAATGCCTAGAGCTCAGTGGCCAGTCAGTCTAACCCAATTGGTGCTCTCCAAACCAATGAGAGACCCTGTTGCAGAAGAGGTAGACTGGGGCTGGAGAGATGGCTCAGCAGTTAAGAGAACCGGCTGACCTTACAGAGTCTATGTTCGGTTCCCAGCACCCACATGGTGGCTTAACAACCATCTGTAACTCCAGTTCCAGGGCATCTGATGCCCTCTTCTGGCCTCTGTGGGCATTGAACAACATGCGCTTCCATACATACAAACAAAATAAACATACACATAAAATAAAAATAAATCATTTTTTCAATATATATTTTATTGAATTTTTATGCATTTCATAAAATACAAAATAATCATGTTTAGATCCTGTCTCGTATCTGCACCCTTTATAGTCCCACACACACTAGATTTCATGCATTCTTTCATATATGTTAAGGCCTATCGAGTCAAGTTTGTGCCCCCAGATGTCCCTTGATGCAAGTTCATCCACTGGAGCCTGGTCAACCTATCTAGTGTCACTCCTTCAAAGAAGATAAACTCTCCCTCACCCATCAGTGATCAGCGGCCAATAGCTCCTCCACTAAGTTTGGGGACTGCTGCCCATTTCCCCAGTTCTATGCTGGCGTTTTTTGTCTGATTGAGTTTTCATGGGTCTTGTGCATGTTGTCACCATTGCTGTAAGTAGGTATGAGCAAGTTCCTAGAGGCCTGGAAAACTCCATTTCTATAAGATCATGTGGCATCCCTGGCTCTAACAATCTTTTGGCCACCTTTTCCACACTGGTCCCTGAGTCATGTGGGGGTGAGGTTTATATAGGAGTCCTATCCAGGAACATGGTTTCTGCAGTCTCTTATTCTCTAACTTTGGCCAGTTGGGGCCTTCTGTGTACACAGTAGTCTGTTGTATGAAGAACCTACACCAGTAAGAGTTGGGAAATACATTAGTATTCTCTTTACCCCCATTCTAGTATGTTCCATGAGCCTTAGGTGTAGAGGTTCCATTGTAGAAGTGTCACTTAGGGCTGGGCATCTAACCGACACTTATTCTCTGTGTGTGGACAGTTGTGGAACTCCGTACTAGTCTCCGTCTGTTGTTAAAGAAGCTTCTTGGATGTGTGGTGACAGGTCTATTTGTAAATATAAGGATCCATACTTAGCATGTAGTAAGAAATTGCTTTTGTCTAGGGATGTGACAGACATAGCGTTTTCTCTAGAATACATGACCTGTCCAGCCACGTATATTTTGCTATTGCTATGTTTTCAATACCACACATGAGTTTCTGCCCATTGAGTAGGACTTTGGTGACCTCTGTTTCCTGCTATTCCTTTCTCTCGGGCTCCTTCTTTCCCTTCACCCCATGGTTTCTTTCCACTGTCCTGACTCCTGCAGTTACATCAGCATATATAGTCACATATAAAGATTTGGTGCAAAAATCTACAAATGAGGGAGAACACATGTCATTTCTTACCGAGTCTGTGTCACTTCACTTATACAGCAGTCTCTAACTCCATCAATTTACTGCAGGCTTCATGGCTTCACCTTTCCTCACTTCTGCGTAGAACTCTATTATGTAAAAGTACCACATTTTCCTTACCCATTCGTCAACTAAGGGATATTTAGGTTGTTTCTATTTCTTAGCTACTGTGAAAAGAGCAGCAACAAATATGGATGTGTAAGTATCTCTGCAGTAAGATGGGTTCTTTTGGTATATTCCAAGAAATGGAATAACCAGATCATATGATAGATTCATTCTTAGGTTTTTAAGAGTTCTCCACACTGCTTTCCATTGTGGTTGCTCCAGTTTGCAATCCCTCCAGCAGTGAATGAGTGTTCCCCTTTCTCCATATCCTCACCAACATTTGGTGTTATTTTTTTTCTTGATCTTAGCCATTCTGACTGGGGTTAAGATGCAATCTTAAAATTATTTTGTTAATCAAATTTTTTTAAAAAGAGGTAGACACTACTCCTGAGGATGACATCTGCGGTTATCCTGTGGACCCATACTCTCTCCTCTCTCTCTCTCTTAAAAGAAAGGCTTAGGCCAGCAAGTGGTCATGCCTATAATTACAGCATTGGGAGAACTGAGGTTCCAGATGAGGATAAGGCCTTGTCTCATAAAAGAAAAAATAAAGAAAGGGGAGAGAAGGGAAGGAAAGGCTAGGGAAGGAACAGGAAGGAAAGGGGAGGGAGGGAAAGGGAAAGGAAGGAATGAGGAGA
>NW_008331789.1:6303299-6420672 GCF_000622305.1 Nannospalax galili
GGAGGGAGAAAAGTAAAACAAAATTCAAAAGCATATATTCGTATAAGCATATCACTGAATCTATTCAACAGTTCAGCATCTCATAGAGAAGATGGAAAAGCAGATTTCTGTTACATAACAGAGCAGGTTTAGGAAATAACTCCATGCCATGAGTTTCTGATCTCTTTTCTCAGTCAAAGCAGTACTGTACCTTCTCTCAGCTCATCTCCTGTCCCAGTACCCAGGCCAAAGCCCCCTGGCTCTCCCCTTGCCCCTCTAATGCAGAGCAATCCACCCACCTTCTACCCCAAATATACTTTCCCATACTTCTTAATACTATTTTTCAAGGGTCAAAAGCTACTGTATTAAGAATGAAAATGTGTTTATGACTAGCAAAGAGGATTTTTTTCAAATATTAAATTCAAAACAAGGACCTTATTATATATTAAATAAGAGAAAACAATGTGCATGCCTTCAATCACAAGAGGAAACACGTTGGAATGTGTATCAAAGGTCATCTCACACCAGTTTCTTGTAGAAATATTTTATGTGTCTCATAGAACAGAGCAGTGGTCCTGCACAGAGCAAACTCTTGCTCACACTTCAAACGAAGCTGAAAAATTCTCATCCTTCAGGAAAGCCTATCCTGACTTTGAACCATTCCTAACCACAATCCCATCTCCAGTCAGTGTTCACTAATTACCTTGTGGAGTTGAATAGCATGATCATGGTGCAGCATCCGCCCGTACAGAGGTAATTATCAATTTATCTATCTGTCTCCCTGCTAGACTGAGTGCTCCTAAGAATGCAAGCACTGTGTAATCCATCTCTGACTGTGTGCATAGTCTTAGGATAGGGACAAAGAGTCTGTTTTAAAGTGTTTGTTGTGGAAAATTGAGCATGTCCCTTCCAACTGCTATTTAGATACATGCATATAGACACATATGTAGGTACATGCATATGCACAAAACACATGCATATACACACAAAGATATATACATTGTGTGTACTTTAGTATTACATTTTAGATACTTTCTCAAGATCTTGATTCAAGGTCAAGTTGAGAATAAAATTGATTTTGAGGACAAAGCCTGCCCCTTATTCCTCTCTTCTAGCTCAAGCTGTTCTTGACCCAGTCATGAGTTCTGAATTCTCTGTAGGTGAGAGAAATGTGAAGGCTAGAAACCAGACGATGATTTGTAAGGGAAAATGAAGCACACAGCAAGTTAGAATCCCCAAGGTCCCTAAACTGGTAGTTAATTGAATCCAGTGTTCCAAGACTTTAATTTCAAACAAGGTCTTTGGGAGAAACAGTCAATTGCTCTCCCTCAGGCAAAACGAAAGCCCTTTTCCTTAACTCTGACACCTAGCAAAGCTCCCACTTCTGCCCTCATCCCCATGCTTGTGGGCTCAGGCCTTACACTGGGGGGATTTGGAAGGCGGCCTCTGAGCCTCTGTCCTCCAGCCACTCCTACCCTCAGTCTATCTGCAGACCTCCTAAAGGTGTTCTTTAATTCACAGCTCTCTGCATAAAATACTAGACCTACCAACTTCGAGTCCTAGCTGACCTGAGTCAGTCCATGGGTTTTAGTTTGGAGCCAGAGCCTAGAATGAATATTTGCTTTTCTCTTATCATTTCCATGTTCCTTTCTGTATTAGAGTGCTTCCATTCACTCATTCATTCAAAGGGGAGTATTTACTGAATAGTCACTGAATAATAATAACAGTGGCTGAATTTACTGGATTTAACATAGTTAATTTATTGTGCATTACAACAAAAATTAGACAAAGTGAAAGAAATGTGGATCATCCTGTACCTAACTGAGCCCTCGAAACAATCCTACACTGCAGATTCCACATCACCGTCCCTTCACAGAAGGAGCAACCTGGGAAAGTCAGTATCTTTCTGAATGAGTTGGGATGATTTTGTGTACAAGTAGAAAAATCAAGCCAAGATGGCTGAACAAAGGGTCAGATATTATCCCACATGACAAGACGAGAAGGAGGCAGCTTCAGGACTGGTAAGCTCAGTGACCTCGCAGCTGCCAGTGGGTCGGTTCCCACAGTCCACATGCTGGGTCTTCAGAACGGCAACACGACAGCAGAACTTTCAAGAGATGAATCCAGACATCATCCAAAGGAAGATGCCAACATCACATCTTTTCTTTGTGCCTATATTTTACCTTTCTTGGGACAGCCACTGACAAAGTGCTATAAGTCAGGTGACAACAGTTTATCCATTTACTGTTCTGAAGGCTGAAGTCCAGGATAAGGACTTTGTTCTTCTAAGCATCTGGTGATTGCCTGTGATTTCTGCACAACACTCCAATATCTTTGTAACTGTGTGTGTGTGTGTGTGTGCACATGCCCGCCTATCTGGATTGAGTGATTGTATGACTTTTCTTGAGGAATTGTGAAAAAATGTCTATACAGCCCAGATAGGGCACCGACAAGAGACCAAAGTAAATGATTCTACTGAAGTCTGGTTTAGTGAACCCGTGAGTGTATTGGGGTTGTTACAGGAGTATGGGTGAGGGGTCACTTACAGGAGCAGGGACGCCTCAAAGACAGCTGCATCACCCAATGCCCACACTAGCATGAGTGTCCACTTACAAACCTGGATCCCTGGAGCTCCCTGTGGACTTGTAGGCATCTGGGCTGCTTTCTTCTCCGCCCAGCCATAGTGCTGTTTGTGTAACTGTAGAAAGAGTCTTGTAAATCTTTGAAGCTTTAGCTTTCTGAGACTTACAGGTTGTGTTTACTCCTGAGTCTTATGAATCTCCATCCTCCCTTCAGGAAAGAATGTTTCAACTTGGAGGAGATCATTATACAACATGTCTGTCTCTTCTCCTCTCCTATAAGAACAACAGTCATACTGGATTTAGGAGCATCCTACTCTGACATAATTTTATCTTCATTACATCTGTAAACTTTGTTTCAAACAAAGTCATATTCACCAATCTCAGGGTTAGAAATGAATGTATCTTCTGAGGTGGTGGTGGAGGGGACAAAATTCTACAGCAGCAATATCTTGTTTTAAGATCTAGAAAAGCCTAAGGGGATGGGAACTATTGTGAGTGGCAGTCAGCATATCCAACCTTTTCACCTTATGAACTGACTCTGCCATTTCCAAAGTTCATGCTTCAAACTGCACAGTCACATTATGAAAAAAAAATATCTTAGAATGCTTTAAGTAAGTTTACAGTTTTCTGTTAGTTCACTTTCATAACTGCTCAGAGGCAGGGAGCCATGAGTGACATGCCTGGTAAACCAAGCCAAGCCCACCCCTGCAGACACTGGGAAAGAAACACACTATCTCCCCAAAGTAACATGGGGCTGGAAGACAGGAAATACCCTAGCAACACTAAAGGAAGAGGAAGGGAAAGAAACTAATGTCTGTAGGAAAGAGAAACTCAGGTTATACCTCACATCCCCTAGTTACACAAGGGCGTCTGATTCCAGGGTCTGAGAGCTCGTCAGCACAGTCCAAGCAACCACTTGGGATATTCTTCACGCCCTCCGGGTACCGAGCTATGCTTTGTATCTTCTCATTTAACTCATAGCACAGTCTGAAGATGTGAGTAGCATTAATCATGCCTACTTTAGAACTGATAAGAGCTGAGGCATCGTACCCAAGTTTGCACAGCTCTTCGAGGTTGGTATCTATGAAATGCAGCAGTCCACAATACACAGCTATGATCAACTCAAGGCCCAGAGACTACAACACATTCGCTGTTGTGAACTCAGTATCATATGAAAAAATTAATAAACGAAGATCTGAGCCTTTCCCTCCCATAAAATCATTTTGTCTGTTCTCAAGAAGGTGTTTGAAATCTAGTTTCTGCGTAGCATTATATTCTTGATCATGTGCATCACCACGATTAAAAACTGCTTTGCTCACCTAAATGCAGCCTTCTTCTTTCAATCAGTAGTAAGTAATGCACAAAATGAGATGCTCTCTTTTCTTGCCTTGAAGGAGCCTAAAAGGACACATGTCCTTTCTGTCAGAGGTAATCACCCAGTCTTTCCTTAAATTTGAATTTAAGGAATTTCCTTAAATTTATTTTTTTTAATTCTTTTTTATTTTTATGGGTAAGAGTGTATTGTCTGTGTGTATGTAAGTGTATCTGCATCACACAATGCCTGAATAGGCCAGAAGAGGGTGTCAGATCCCCAGGAACTGGAGTTACTGATGGTTGATAGCCAACATGTGGTTGCTGGAAACCAAAACCAGGTCTTCTGCAAGAGCAGCCAGTGCTCTTAACTGCTGAGTTATCTCTCAAGATCCCACATTTAAATTAAATTTCAACTGGCACATGAAAATATAAAAATTAGGCATCTTAATGGAGATCATGTGATGTTTGAATATAAGCATTGTACAATCTCTGAATTAGGGCAAACACACATATCTTCATCTATCATTTCTTTATGGCGAAAACAGTCAAAATACTATAGAGTCTGAAATATACAGTACATAATTATTTGCAGTCACCCTATTGTGTAAGAGCCAACCAAAGCTTGTTATTTGATAATCCTGCCTAATAATGTTAGTACCCACTGATGAAACCTCTCTCTCTCTCTCTCTCTCTCTCTCTCTCTCTCTCTCTCTCTCTCTCTCCTCTCCTCTCCTCTCCTCTCCCCTATCTAGTATTTGTCTTTCTGTGTCTGACTTATTCCACTTAACCTTATTATCTCTAGTTCCTTTCATTCTTTTATGACTGAATATTATTTTATTGTACCTACGTGTCACATTTCTGATTTATTCCACTTAACCTTATTATCTCTAGTTCCTTACATATTATTGCAAGTGACAAGATTTCATTCTTTTATGACTGAATATTATTTTATTGTACCTACGTGTCACATTTTCTCTACACATCCATCAAACAATGTACATTTATGTTTTTATTTCTTCATTTTTGTGAACAATGCTCTAATAACCATGGAATAAAAATGTCTCCTTGAATGACTATTTAAGTTTGTATTCATCAAATTTGTTCTCTTGGGATTTCATCATGTATATAATGCACCCTGATCACCTCTCCCTTACCCTCTCATCTCCCTCCCCTGCTTTGGGATAGATACCCAGTAGTAGGGTTGCTGGATGGTGGTAGTTCTGTCACCATTGTTTGAAGGAACTCCATACGAATTTCAACAGATGCTGTGCAGGCTTAAGTTCCCACCAGAGGCGCTCCCTTTGCTCCACATCCTTGTCAGCACTTGCCATCTTTAGCCTTTTGGATAACAATTATTCTTACCAAGATGAAGTGCTATCTCATTGCAGATCTACTTTGTATTTCCCTGATGAAATGTTGAGTGATTTTTCATGTACTTGATGGCCCTTTGTATGCTTTCTTTTGAGATAGTGCCCATTTTGAATCAGGTTGTTCATTGACCCGCTACTGAGGTTCCAGGTTCCTTGGATAATCTGTGTAATAGCTCCTGTGAGTGGTGCAGCTTGTAAACACGTTCTCCCATCTGTATGCTGCAGCTTCGTTCTAATGATTTCTTCCTTTACTGAACAGAAACCTTTTTAGTTTGATGTCCTCCCCACTTGTCTATTTTTGCTTTTTGACTTTGCTTTCAGAGTCTTGCTCAAAGCTCCTTGCCCACTCCAGTGACCTGAGTCACTTCTGCTATGTTCTTCTGGGCTTCACAGTTCCACCTCTTACATTTAAGTCTTTAAAGCATTATTTATTTATTTTTGTGACTTGTTATAGATAGGGTCCTACATTAACTGCTCTTCAGGCAGATGTTCCATTTCCTTAGCACTTGTTGACAAGGGTCTTATTTCTCCATAGGTTTTAGCACCTATATCAGTAATCAGTTACAGAGATGTGGGTTTATATCTGAGACCTCTGTTCTATTCCAAAGGTCTGTATTTCTCATACCAATACCTTGGGGAAAGAAGGCTGCTGTAATTTGCTGAATGTGTTCCCCAATGAAGATTAGCAAGATTGTTGTTGTGGAATTAGGCTAGTTACTAAGGAAGGAAGTGGGCTTGTTATGAAAGCCAGCTCAGCCCCTCCAGATGTCTTGTTTTCCACTGTCCCTGACCCTTCAGCCGCTGGTAGAGGACAACACAGCAAGAAAGATTTGACCAACAGCATGATAGAGTACTTCCCAGTCTCCAGAAGTATGAGAAAAGTAGCTTCTTTCCCCATAATGGAGCAAGTCTGTGGTATTCTGTTTTATCAACACAAATGGAGTAAAATCAATGTCCACCATACAACCTATTCTCTAGTTCGCCACAATGAGAGCAGAGACGGGAAACCATGTGTCTCACCGCTGGAGAAGCTGAAAGACGTGGAAAGAGCCTTGGAGGGAACAGCCAGGTGTCTTTTTTGTAAAATGAATTAGGAGAAAGACATCCTTATTGAGCATTAGATTAGATCCTTTCTAAGTTAAGCAACTCAATAGCTTTGCTCATTAGCTAGGGCTTCTGGCTCAGTTTTCTGATCAGTGAAATAAAGGAGTTAAAACAGATTGTGTTTAAGTTCTTTTTAGTCAACGCATTGAAAGCTTGAAAATGGAGACTGGGGTCTACTGTGAGCTTTTATTCTATATACAGTTGATAATTTGGAGAGTTAAATGGTGATAGAAAAGTAGAAAATGATGAGTTAAGGGCACGCTTCCACTGAGCAGTTTGGTTTGCAACTGCCTTCATGCTCACTGTCTTGATTCTTTCATATGGCAATGTTGTGAGGGCACCAATTTTCCCACTGCTAAACATCAAAAAACTAGGGAGTGGGGCTCGCCCGAAGTTATTCAGCTAAGTGGGAAATACAAACTTGAAGCCAAGTGTTTCGCTGGTACTCTAGAGTCTGCCTGCACAGCACCCAGGACTCCTCTGATTCGTCAGTGCTGCAAGAGCTTTCACACTGGTTACCCAAGTGGTAAGAGAACAGGTGAAGTCATCAATTTAATTCATAAATGCCTTTATCATTTTATAATTAAGCTTTAGTTTCACTCACAAGGAATCCAGCATAAAGAAATACTATCTAAAAACAAAGTTGTCCAAATTAGAATGTGCAGCTTTGAGAGCTAGTGAGGGCTTACTGTGTCAATAGTCAAGCATCTAATAGAGGAGCTTCTGATGAGATTGAAGGAATCAGGATCCAGGTAAGTATTATCCTTTAGTATCTACTGAGATTTTATTTGTACTAAGTCAATTTAAGCTTGCATGTGGAGATTATTTTCTTTTCAGACAAAAATAAATAGATCTATATGCCAGTGATGAGCAAATGGAATTTAAAATTATAGACACAATACCACATAAGTTAGCCTCCTCCAAAAATAAAATTCTTGGGCCCAAACCTAACAAAATATGTTCAAGATATATGCAAGGGAAAACACAAAATTCTAACAAAAGAAACCAAAGAAGACTGAATAAATGGAGAGATGATTCACATTCATGGTTAGGAAGACAGCAACGTGAAAGGTCAATTCTTCACAACCGTGTCAGCAGATTTAATGCCATCCCCTTCAAAATTTCAGCAAGTTATTCTTTAGATATCGAGGAACTGGAACTAATTCTAAATTATATATGTAAAAGTGAGACTCCACATAGCCCACACGGCACTGAAGAAGAAAAACAAATGCGGAAGACGGATGCTACCAAACCTCAAGAGTTAATACAAAGTTTACGCAGAGCTACTGCAGAGACAATGTAGTTTTAGCAAAAGAACTAGAATGTAGTTGCATGAAATGAAATCGTCCAAAGGTGAATCCAAAGAGTTACAGTCAAGTGATCTTGGACAAAGAGGCAAAGGCCAGTGTCAATGAAGAAAAACAGTCATTACAGCAAACGGAGCTGGAAGACCTAGACACTCACATACAAAAGTAAATATGCAAATCACAGACACTGTTAATTTATTTACATAAATTAACTCAAAACTGAACATAGATCTAATGTAAAACACAAAACTATGGAGGAGAACATAGGAGAAAATCTACTGACCTTCATTTTGATGATGGCTTTTTAGGTACAACTTCAAAAGCACAACCCCTAAAAGAACAAATTGGTGAGTTGGACTGAATTAAAATTAAGGATTCTGTCAAGAAAGTAAAAAGATGAGCCATGGACTGAATAAAAGTATTTACAAGGCTCATATCTGATGAAAGATGTATAGTAAAAACACACAAAGAAGACTTAAACCTAAAAAATGAGAAAACAACTTACCCCATTTAAAATGGGCCGAATATCTAAACAAACGCTCCCTGAAGTTGTACAGATGAAAAATAAGCAGATGTTTAGAAGTGAGTATGTTTAGGGACTACAAATTAAAATACTGAGAGAACCGCACAAGATACTGCCGCATGCAGGTGAGCATGGCTGGAGTTGGAAGAGCTGGCCACAGTACAAGGCCAGAGGGCAGAAAGGAGGGGCAGCAAAGGGGGGACAGGAAGGTCAGGGAGCAGGAATGACCCTCATTGGTCACTTCAGCACTGCAAAATGGCATATCCACTCTTAAAGACAATTTGGCAGTTTCTCACAGAACTGAAGATACTCATACCACACAACAAACATCCATGCTCATAGGTATGTATGCAAGTGGGTTGAAAACATGCTCACACAAGAACCCACGCACACACATTGATCTTGGGTTCACTTATAATGGTCAAAAGCTGGAAGTAACCAAGTTGCCTTCAGTAAGCACACAGGCAAACTGGAGGGTATCTGTACAATGAAATCGTAGCCAAGGACAAAACCACGAGCTCTTCAGCCACGAAAGGACATAAAAAAGTCAGTATGTTTTTAACCCTATGACACTCTGGAATAGGTTAAACTATATAAACAGCAGACTAAAATGATTGATTATGAGGTGTGAGAGCTGGTACATAAGGGGATTTTAGAGCAGGAAAATGATTCTGTGACACACTATAATGATAGCTTATGCAATGTGCATTTCTTTTGTCAAAACCCCGTGAGCCATACAGCAGAAACATCTGAGGTAAGTGACAGATTCCAGTCAATAGCTGTATCAGTATCTGTTCATCAGGTTTATGCAGACTGTGATGACTGTGTAGAGACGGGAGAAGATGGTCGACTTGCTCTGTGCTGCCTGTGTGTTTAGAAATCCTGACAGCCAGAAGTATGCCCCTGACACTTCAAAGCTTCTGAGAAGCCTCAGATTCCTCTATGATGGAAGACACAATTTAGGAAAAACTATTCACAGGCCATTTTAATTAGAAAAAGGTAGAGAACCTCTTCCAAATCTCAGAAACAGAAAACAAGGAGAAGTGACATGCATCCAAAGAATGTTACAAATGTCTGAACAGGTCCCAGAGGGTTTTTTTTTAATTTTTTTTAACTTTTATTTTATGTGTTTGAGTGTATTGTCTGTATGTACGTAAGTGCATCCATGTCATACAATGCTGGTAGAGGTCAGAGGGGGCATCAGATCCCCTGGAACTGGAGTTAGGATGGTTATTAGCTACCATGTGGGTTCTGGGAACTGAACCCAGGTCCTCTGCAGAGCAGCCAGTGCTCTTAGCTGCTAAACCATCTGTCCACCCCCAGGGACCAGAGTTTAGAGCGAGCTAAGGCTATTCTCTTTCAAGGCCTCCAGTGGGGTCCATGGTCCTCAGTTAAGGACCCATACGTCCAGGCCACTCCCTTTTTAATGTATATTTTAATGAATTTTGTGCATTTCATAGAATACCTCTTTAATCATATTACCTCCTCCACTTATCTGTACCCCCATAGCATGCCCATCGAATTTCATCCATTCTGACACATATGTTAAGGGCTATCAAGTATGTGTCTCCAGATGTCCTTTGGTGTGATTTTTCCCACTGGAGCCTGTTCAGTCTATCTACCATCACTCCCCCAAAGAGGATCAACTCTCCTTCACCCAGCAGTGCTCAGCTCAGACCACGCCCTTTAAAGGCAGTAAAATATCTGGTCATCACATCTGGGAGACAGATGAGAGCTTAGGAGAATATGACAGTGCAGGGCTCCACTGGAAAGGGCCATGGACTGAGGACTCTAGGCCCAAACGTATCATACCCATCCTTCTAGCCTGCTTTGTAATCTTTCTCATTGCACAAGCCATCAACAATGTTTACAGCTTCACAATGGAGAATTTAGGGGCAGACATTACTTGTCTTTAAGAAAAAGCATTGTAGAAGAAATTGTAGCACAAGGACGATCAGACTTGAAGCCAGAGGCAGCTGTGGTAATCCTCCAAGCTCTGATGGGCAGGGTGAAATCCACTGAATATTTGTACTTTCCTCCCAATTCACATATTAAAATCCTATATTGGTTACTTTTCTCTTCACCGAAACAAAATGCCCGACAAAAGTAACAGGGGAGGAAGGGTTTGTTTTAACTCATGGTTCAAGGATGGAGTACATCATGGTGGAAAAAGCCTGGTGGCATGCAGCTGTGTGGTGGGAAGAGCTTAGGGTTTGTTCAGAAGATGTGAAGATGTGTAACCAGGAAGATGAAAGCTTAGGCTATAAGTAGGACTAAGCTGTAATGCTCAAAGGCCCACCCCCAGTGACCTACCTCCACCAGCCATACCTCCTGCCCCAAAGGGCCAACAACTTTCAAGACAGAGCCACAAGCTAGAGATCAAATATTCAACACATGAGCCTGTGGGGAACATATTACATTTAACCTCTAGCAAACCCTAACAGGTAAGACTATGGATAAGCAGAAGTAGGGCCTTTAGGAGGTGATTCGGGCATGAGGGTGGACCTATCACAAATGGGATTACTGTCCTTGTAAAAGGGACTCCAGAGAGCCTTAGCATCCTCTTTCTGTTGAGTAAGGGCACAGCATAGGGCCAGTAGTCTACATTCTCACCAGATCCTGCCCCATGTTGGTGCCGGATCCTTGATATCCATCTCCAAAACCATGACGAATAAATTTCTAGCCACTCAGCCTATGGTGTTTTGCTATAGAAGTCCAGGCAGACTAACCCAGCATGAGTTTAAGTGCACAGATAATAAGCCCTATGAAGGATCTGTAAAGGCTAAGATTGGTAGAGAGTTCGGGGAAGTCCTAGTGCTCTGAGGGACTGGGACACTGGGGGACAGAAAGTTTGCCTGCCTGGGTTTAGAGATCCACAAAAATGTCCCATTTCATAAAAGTTCCATTTTTTAAAATCATTTGGGATATTTTAATAGTCAATTTGTTAGAAAAAAGTCTCCTGTAAATTTTTAAACCAGCTTTTCAGCCTGGAGATGGCCATGCCCCCCCCCCCACACACACACATATGAACTCACACAAACACACACATGCTGTGTAAGTCTTGCCGTTCAGGGGTTGAAGAGTTCCAAAGCATGTTCGGCTCCCTCTGAAGTTATTTTCCTTCCCACGCTGGAGCACAAAATCCTGTTTTCATACTTCTTTCTACCCCGTCCTGTGGATCTGCTTAATAAGATTCAGACTTTCGTTTTTTCCATCTCAGGAACTGAAGAAAGAGAAGTCTCGGGGGTCAGCCCTGCTGAATTCTCAGCAGACTTGACAATGGGAAGTTCAAACATTACGGCCTCCAGTCATTTTCTAAAACAAACCAAACCGGAGCAGCCTGGTGGGCTCTTTCATGACTCACAGGACTAAAATCACTCTCATTTTTTCGCCTCTTTTTCTTTTCTATCTTCCACCTCATATCCTTCAAAAGCACATGAGCCATGGGGTGGGTACACGTGAGACCTGACTAATGGTTTCTGGTTTATCGGTATGAAATGTCAGTAAACCACGTGAAAGTTCTGCTGGGTGGCTTAGTTCAGGACAGCAGCAGAAGTGGCCTTTCCAAGCCGGACCTGGTTCCCAAGAGATGTGGACACGTGTGAGATGGAGGCAGAAAAGTGAGGAGAAAGCTTGAGGTCAAGGCTAGAAGACTGACAGGCTACAGGAGAGCAAATGCGACGAGCTGCGGGCTGCCTGCTGGATCCCGAGACAAGGCAGAAAGAGAGCGCGTGAGATGCGGTTTCATCTAGTCAGAGCATACACCCAAATCATCTTTGTGACACAGCTAACTAGGCCACACACCCACACCCTCCTCCCGTAGTCTCCTCATCACCTCCTTTCCCCACATGAGAACTAGCTTCCAAGCAGCACTGACTGCCTTGCAATCATCTGAGACGGAATCTGCCCATTCTCAACATATCTCGCAATGTTCTATGAAGATTGTGGGCTGCATCCCCACCCTCCATCGTACCAGTGGCTTACATTCTTAATGTCACGGTCCCTCTCCTCGGAGTCTGTAAATGTGATAAGGGATTCATAGGAGGTTTGTATCAGCCTTAAAATCATAACAGAGTTTAAGTATGTACACATGGACCCAAGTTTCCTTATTTCCTACTGAAATCAAAGTCAATTCAAGGTGTGAACGCCAGTCATGTGGAATAGAAATCAAATTTGTATTGATTAAGTTAAAATAGGAAAATGGATCAAATATTATTATTAAGTGTAGTTTGCTTAACAAAAATCTTTCTAAACATACTGTACCTTGAGAGAAGTTAATTAAAAAATGTCTTTGGTGTACAAAGTTTGCACATCATTTGGCTAGAAGCAACACTTGAATGATTCATCAGCCCATTACGTGGAGCCAGAGGCATCTCTTCCCCTGGCAAGGAGAGACTCTGTTAATTCCCACTCTTATTCAAAGAACCACATGGCCTTGGGCAAAAGGAGCTGGTGCATGGATCACATACTTTTCTCTCCTTTTCTGTGTGGAAAGTGTCTGAGGGTAATTAGTGAGGGGCTTCTCTGGCTAGAAGACTCAGCTATATTTCTTTCCCATGGTTCTCTATATTATTTAGTAAGACGACATAAGCATCATATATCATCAAACCTGTATTTGAAACACAACTCACCTACTTATTAGGTGCACGACTTTGGACAAATATGTCAGTGAAGTCATGCTGATAAATAGTGGCTTTAAAAAAGAGAGTTTTTTGAAATATTGTAACAAGTAGTCAGGCACAGTAATCTTAAAATGAAGTAATTCACTAATGGCACCATCAAGGACCTGAGTTTCTCAACATTATTTACTCTGTCATTCAAGTGTGTATATTCACCTCCTGTGACATGTCACTGATATCCCTCCGTCTTATAGTCACTGCATCTGCATCCAGGTATGAAGAAAAATAAAAAGGTATAAAGTATGTTTCGATTCTACCTCCAAGAAAACACGCTTACCCAGAGTCTTCAGTGAGATTTTACTTATGTAGATTCATTGGCATATTATAGGGTTAGTAGGTTTAACTAGTCAAAACTATAAAATCCCCAGTCTAATATGTTGGAGGACACACCTTTCCAATCTCACTGGTCAATCACCTGGTGATAGACCCACCCCTAAGTTATGCTAAATAGATGGGCAGAATACCTGGTGTGTTAATGAGGTAGCAAATTTTTCCTGCCTGGAAGCCCGTCCTGTAATGCAGAACTCCTAAGAACTTGTGAACACCCACAGTCATGTGGGTCTCTGTAAGTCTGTCTGTTTTTTGCTGTTTGGTTACATTCTTCAAATCTTTTATGAAGGAGACTAAGAACCCTCTAGAGGACCCTCTTTCCCTCCCATTTCAGTACAGGTCCAAACTATGGACATACAGTGCCTTACTTTAATTAAGAGACCTACAGTAACAGTATGTGAAGGTGCTTTGCAGACAATGATAGATCAGCACCATCCTTTGAAATATTCTGGAAAAAAAATCATTTTGTACCCTTTATATATTTAGAAATGTAGTATTATCAGAAACCCTCAAAAAATAAAAAAATTTAAAAAAATCAAATGACAAAGAACTAATATAACATTTAAAGAGCATTAATCACATATATGTGTTTTAATAATAAAAACACACATTCTAAGATGAAAAACTAAAAACTCTATTGAAGCCCACAAAAGTGTTTGAATTAGTAAATATGAGTTTGTTATAAACACAATAATGCCTACTATTGTTACTTTCCAGGTTTTGAAAAATAATAAAAATAAAAATATGCATCCATTCTGACTTTTCTATACAAAGAAACCCTTTGAGGTTGCTCAAAGGGGTAATGAGAGAGGCATTCTCTTTACAAAAATAGTTAAGTCTAAAAAAATAAAAAGCAATAAAATTAGAAACACATATTAGTGAGTCTTAATGAAATAATGGGTCTAGACATGACCACAAAGGCTCCTAATAGGGCACAAAGAAAGAGAGCTCTTTAGACAAGATGGAAACATGTACTACTTGATGATTGAGGAATTCTTGCCCAAAACTCCAACCTAAACCTATCAAGTTTCAAACTCCAGTCACCAAGTTACAGAAAACAGAGGGGCAGCAGAACATGTTGAATGATGCTGCTGGGCTTCAAGCAGCAAAGCCCAGAATGTGGGAAAGGTTACAGACAAAATAAGCTATTTTATTCCTCAAGTAAGTTGCCCGGTTGGCAGGGAGGGAGACTAGGGGAGGAGGAGGAAGAGTTTCTGAAGACCTGGAGGCAATGTAGAGAATGTGCTTCATTGATAGGGAAAACTAACCATTTGAAAATGTAAAAGAGGAAAATTTGAGCACTGTCTCCTCAACATCTCATTATTTTAAGAAATTATTTTTAAATATTCAGATATAAAAATAGTACTATTGTTTGTACTTCTTTAAGAGTACTTATTAAATACATGGCAAAATCCATATGGACTAAATTATATGATGTCTGGGATTCACTCCAAAGTAATCTAGGCAAAGGGGGAGGTATACAGAGCAACAAATGACAAAAGGTGAGTCTTGAGTTGATAATTGTTGGAATTGGATCACGGGTGCCTGGGAGTGCATTATACTACTCTAAACTTCTGATAGCAATCTTAGAAATGCTAACTGATGTTCAAATTAATTGTGTCACATATAAATATTCAATTAGCTGACAACTTCCCTCATTCGAATGCCTAAGACTCCCTCCCAGCATGTCACTGAGGAGGGCCAGACCTAGCATCAGAACCGCAGTACTCTTCTACTGAAGTTCAAATACAGCAAAAGCCCTTGTATCACAGTCCAAAACTTCGAAGTCTAAAAAAACTCTTCAGTGGAGAGATGGCTCAGTGGTTTAGAGTACTGACTGCTCTCACAGAGGACCCTGGTTCAGTATCTTAGCATCCGCATGGTGGCTAACAACCACTGTAATTCCAATTCCAGGGGGATCCGGGGCCTTCTTCTGACTTCCACAGGCATTTCATGACATGGATATCCTTACATATATGCAGGCAATGCACTCATACATGTAAAATAAAAACAAAAATGATAAAATATTTTAAAAAGGCTATTCAGGGGGGCTGGAGAGATGGCTCAGTGGTTAAAAGCACTGACTGTTCTGGCAGAAGACCCGAGTTCAAATCCCAGCACCCACATGGCAGCTAACAACTGTCTGTAACTCGGGTTCCAAGGGATCCAACAGCCTCTTCTGTCTTCTGCGGGTATTGCACGACATGGGTGCACTCACCTACATGCAAGCAATACATGCATACACATAAAATAAAAAGAATAAATAAAAATTTTAAAAAGCTATTCAGATATTATTATAAAGACCTAAATTATATAATTCTACTTACCATAAAAAGCACTACATAATTGCCTCAACTGAACAGAAGGAAGTAAATAGCAGTTTGTTAGTCTTTTGAGTTAACAAAACTTTTTCTTCCCTTTCTGTGCATGGTCCCAGTTACACATACCCATATAGTTTCATATAATTATCATATTTTCACAGAAAAGTGACTGTGGATAATTAAGAGGTCTCAAACAAGGTGCCCTGGCACCTGGTGGTTCATGGGAGGAGGGATAGAATACAGAGATGTAAATGGGAACATGGAGTTATTGGCAGGATGGCTTTAATGGGTTTGGGAATGGGAGGCCAGGGCCAAAGAGGGAGTAGAGGAGGGATAACTAATACTAAAGGCTTTTGAAAGAGTCCTGTGGAAACCTGCTATGGAAGCTCTCTCAATATATACATATATTGAAAAGCTCAATAAAAAGATTAAACTAATAAAACAGTTTAAGATAGTTACCCTAGAACAGGGGTCCAATGGCCCTAATAGACTAGCAAATGCAAAGCCCAATGCCAGGAATGGACACCCTCTTTTGGAAATGTTGACCAGAGTGGTCCCATAGATCCTCAAACAGTATTGCCTTTGCACTTGGTTACCCACCAGAACTGGACAGTAAGACCCTATTACTGAAGACTCTACATATCCGAGTCTCAGAACAAATAAGGAGAAGTCAGTCTGGTACTGACTGTGAAGCTGTGTCTCTACTGGCTAACTTACATAATACTTGAAGGTGCTCTGCATGCTACTGACAGAGGAAAGTAAGAATGAACCTCTCCCAGCTGTAAACGCTGCTACAGTGGCAACTGGCTTGGCAAAATATGCCCCATGCTGCAACCGTGGCGTGAATATTATAGGGGCAACCAATCACCGACTATTTGGATTTAAGGCCTGCTCACAATATGCAGTTGTCCTGTTGTGACACTGTTACCAGAGAAAGAACCTGTGTCTAGACAAACCACAGGCCACAGGGGAGAACCTACTGTCATTCTGCTAAATAGACATGATATTAAACTGACTCAAATGACTTACTGTTATATGTATATCCCTCAACTCTCACCAGAGGTTCTTCTTGCAGCAGATAAATGTTAACACATACACACAAATGGTCAGTGTGCAGAAAATAAGAGATTTCGAAGTGTTCAGACCTAAATGGGACACCTATATCACACCCTCCACTCTGTAGGCTCAGGGATCATTGAAGGAGAGAGAGTGGAAAGATTGTCAGAGCCAGAGGTGGTAGAGGAATATAAGGAAACTCTTGTCTAGATACCACAGGGTAGTTACACTTAGTAACCCATAGTACTTATGACAACATGCACAAGACCTGTGTAAACCCAAGCCATGGAAATCAAAAGACTTCCAAAAAACAAAAATTGAGTGAATGAAAGAAAAATATAGATAATAATGGAGGACATAAAATTGGGGGGCAGGTAGTGGGGATAGACCAGAGGGAGAGGAAGGGATCTGACTGTAATCAAAATGCATTGAATTGAAATTGTGAAATCAATAAAATATAAAAAGTATATCCAAGTTCATGCTTGTCTGTTCGCTTAGTTGATAAATGGCTGATCAGCTGCATTCTGCCATTCAGTGTCCTGGATCATAAAGAGACAGGAGAAGGAAATGCAGGTTTTACCTGGTGGAGCTCAAGGCATGGGGGAGTCGAGGGAAACAGAGCACATCCCATAGACACCCAGGAATAGTTAACTGCAATGTGGGCTCACAGCTGCATTGTTCACACCAGCCAAATGGTAGAAGCAACTCAAGTGTCCATCACAGATGAGTGGGTAGAAAAGTGTGCTGTACACATTCAAAGAACGAATACATTCAGACTTAAAAAGGAAGGAATTTCTGATACATGCTTCATGGATAAATGGATGAACCTTGAGGTCATTATGCTAATTGACATAAGTCAGTCATAGAAACACAAGCAGTGTATGAATCCATAATATGAGGTATTTGGAATAGTCAAGGTCAGAGCTATAGAAAGTAGGATGGTGATTACCAGAGGCTGGGGAGAGGAGAAATGAGGACACTGGTTAATAGATAGCTTCTATTTGGTGGGATGCAGAGTTTTTAGGTGGATGGTGATGACAGTCACCCAATAATATGAGCATACTTAATGCAGTGACACACCACATCCAAAAGCAATTAAGATGGGTGAATTTTATGTGTTTCATCACAGTTTTAAAAGTTTGTATAAGCACGTATGCATAGTTGTTCAAATGGACATTGTTGGCTGCCTCCCTGCATCCACCCCCCACTGTCTCCTCCCTAATGTAACTCATTTTATTGTGAAGTATATTTCTCTTCTACAACGTCTTTAGATTCAGAAGATGCTAATGTCTCTTCCACAATAATTTGTGGAAGATAAGTCCAAATCACTTACTCAGTATGTTCCTGCCAATTTCTATTAGCCTGGGGAGTGGTTTGGTCATGAACTCTGCTGGACCAAGCGTACTGAAGACAACAGCGATATTGCACATTGGGGGAAATGGAACCAAGAACACATTCTGGTTCCCGGCTGCTGGCACCACATTGTGACCATGAGCTCTGGGCTGAACACAATGTGGGGGAAAAATTAAGGAAAAACTCAAAGATCCTTATCACAGAAGGATTTTGGTGGCATTGCTAAGTCACCGAACAACTCTGCCACCCTTCCGACATCCGGGCTTACTGGTGTACCAGGTAGCACACGTTGGTATTAAATAAGCCTGCTGCAGCCAAAGAAGAAGTAAATTATAATTCATAGTAACACCTGGCCTGGTTGTAGAGGTCACGAGAAGCAGCATCCAAGCTGAGACACCAGAACACGGAAAGGCCTTGTAGTTTCACAGAATCCTGGAGTTCTGGCCAGAAGATTCAGAAAGGAATAGAAATCCAGCCTGGCTGTAAGCCCAGAGGGAACAAGGAAGAAACAGGACAAGATTGAAAGACAGGAAGCCAGCCCCTGTGTGCAAGTGCCATCGGGGTTTGGATTTAATCCTAGTGAGAATCAGGTATCTTTGGAGTGTTTTCCCTTTCAATATTGTGAATACATGACTGGGTTTGTTTACAAATGAGCCCTACACTGGGCTGGAGGAAGACTAATTCTAGGAAACAATATATCAAGCAAAATATTATGGCAGCTTAGTATGGAGAGGTAGCTGTGGAGATGGAGGAAAGTGGGCAAAGTGTGAACTTTTGGAAAGGCAAACTTAATGGAGCTTGATGCTGGATAGGACTTAGATTGTGGACTAAAAGGGCTTGAGGCAGAGGGAGGTGTCAGGGAGGAGTTCTGGGCATCTAGATGTAACAGGGTAACCCAAGAGCTTTTCCATGTGGTAAGTGACAATCCCTGGGCTTGGGGAAAGAGAGGGTGAGCTGTAGGCAAGAATAAAATACTACTTAACTGAAACTTGATTCATAGAACCAGAGATAATCAGTGTTTACCAGGCATGTATGACAGCACACAGTCTACACAGTGCCTTACATTTGCATTCTGCACAGTGGCAGACTATAACATCTCTACTATCCCATGCTCATCTATAAGGTGATGGTGTTCTAAACATCACAATGCAGTTTGCACAGTATTCATGCCACCACCGTGAATCTGGGAAGACTTTAGCTGCTTCCATCAGTGGAATATGTCAAAAGTGCTGCTGTTAGACTTCTGTGGTAAAGTCATAAAACACCACTCAGCTTCTGACAAATTCTCTTTGGATGTTCATTACAAGGGAAGCTGCAACATGTACGTGACCCAATGACTGGAGAGCACTGAGCTGGGCAGTCCACACGCGGAGTCCTTCATTGTTCACACGAGGCTGAGATCACTGACAACAGTCAACGCCAACTCACCAGCCAAATGAAGAGTACCATGTTGGTAAAGTATCCTTGAACCCCAGGCTCATCACTGCATTTGCCGCTGTGAGAACCAGAAGCATGTAGAATTACTTTCATTTTCTGTTGCTTTGATAAAACACCATGGTCAAGGCAACAGAGAGAAAGAAGTGTTTATTAGGCTTATGTTCCAAAGGGATGAGAGTCCATTGTGGTGACAAGGCAGGGGGCAGCAGGAGGCAGCCAGAGCAGAAAACAGGTACTCACATCTTCAAGCAGGCACAGGAAGGAGAGAGAGAGAGAGAGAGAGAGAGAGAGAGAGAGAGAGAGAGGAGACTGGAAGTAGGAGTGAGGTTTATGAATTCTCAAAGCCAGCCCCCAGTAATGTACTTCCTCCAGCAATGCCATACATCCACAAATAGTGTCACCAATGGTGGACAGTGTTCAAGTACTTGGAACCCATAGGGGCCATACATTCCAACCACCACACGTCAACTATATTGACACCTAATCAAGAGGAAAAACATACTTTGAGCAAAGTAAGTAGCTGTTGTTTCTCTTTTATGGCACTAAGTTTCAAGAGTGACTGGTCCCAGTCTCCTGTTGTCAGGTTACAAGGCTACAGAACACTGAGGTGGGATTCAAGAACCTGCACTGTTTTATAAACCTCAATGCTTCCCCCTTTTGTCTCACACACACCTCAAAATTCATTGTTATTTCTATTCAAAGTCTTTCACCTTGTCACAAAACACATCTTCAAACCCTAACCTCAAACAAATGCATTCAGCTTAAAAACAGCAGCCCACTAGTAGAATAAAATGTAGATAATTACAAGTGCTTGACGGTTTTCTTCTATGCTCCATCTCTTTTCCCAAGCAGTAGGGAATTGATATGAAATTAAAACAGACAATTTTCGTTTTCTTTCTAGAGAGATTTATGACCACTGTCTACAGAATTTCTAGCTGGGAAGTGAACTGTAAAACAAAATGTTTTAAAATAATATATTTAAAGCGAAGCAATGTTGTGTACAATTAATGTAAAAATGATCCAATGTGATAGCTGCTGAGCAAAAGTAAAAATAGTGAAATGTGAGCTACAGGGGTAATGGCATTTCACGAGGCGCTGATCTGTCTGCACGAAGCACAAATCAAAGGAATAATCAGGCATAGTAATGACTTCAGGGAGACTCCCACTAATCAGACATCTTAAAGTGGAACTGGGTCCTCTCCTCAGCCTCTGTCCAGGTAACGCTAACCCTTCGAACCCTACCCCTGCCCTGCAGCCATCCTGAGCTGCTCCTTATGCCCTTTCTGTCCCATATGAGTGTCTCACCAACGTCCCACACACCAACCAACCCCCCTCCCTTTCACTAGAACTAACAGACCACGTGGACTCCCCGCCACCCGCCTTAGCTGGGATAAAACTTGCTTGTGCTGACATGAGTGTCCACCCTGTCAGCTCCATAACATGATTGCTACCTCCCCTTTGGAGTCTTCAAGGCAGAGATGGAGCATTTCACCTCATAATTTCCATAGAAGATAGAACAGTAAGCCTAACTCTGGTAATACTTCCATCGATTCAACAAACCCAGGTTCATTTAGTGACTAAGAACAGTACAGCAGATACTGGAAAGACAGTACACAAAAAGACAGATAATCACTGCTTTAGGAAACAAGGCTGCTGGCAGGGCGCCCCAACTGAGGAAGATTTTTCCTCCAAGGGACATTTGGAACTGTGTGCTCTCTTACGGTCATGGCTGGGGCGAGTGCTGCTGATCTAATGAGTAGAGGCTAGGGCGCCTGTCACACTTTCTACAGCTTCTAAGATAGCCCCCCACAAAGTACTATGTGGCCTTAAATGACAACCCTGTTGAGGACAGGACAGTCTACTCCAAATAAACAAAAAGTAAATAAGAACATTTCAGGGACTAAGCCATGTGGAAAATAAATAGAAGAATGTAACAGACCCATCTAGAGAAACGGAGGACAGAGCAGAAGGAGGTTGAGGCTCTACCAGTCAGGCTGTTCTAGAATGACATTCCCACTGCTTGTGTGATGTCATCCACAGCAACACCCGATACTGAAGAGTGACCCAGATGTGCTTTCCAGCCCCTATCCCCACACCCACTCTTCTGTATGCATTTCTTGTCACCCCAAATTGGAGTTTACTTGAGGATGCAACTTGAGTTTGGACTCCTTCTAAAGTGCCAAGCTCAGCTACATCCATGAAAGAATGGTAAGAATGAGTGACCTTTGTAGAATGTGGATGAGAACAGAGTTGCTGAACTCTGCCAGACTAGGGTGATGTGAGATGGCACAGCAACTTCCTAGGGCTCCTAGGACAACAAACTGGGCTGTTCTGTCATGGTTCTAGAGGGTAGAAGTTCAAAGCTAAGGTGTCAGCAGGCCATGCCATTTCAGAGACCCAGAACAGAATCCTCCCGTGTCTCTTCCAGCTTCTGGTTGCAGCTGGACATCCTTGGTGGCCCTTGGCTTGCAATCCGTCTAGTCTGCCTCTGTTGTCCTGTGCTATTCTCTCTGAAAGTCTCAGCCCCTTCTTAGAAGGACACTAGTCATATTGTGCTTGGGTCACTCTGTGACCTTCCATCAATGTACCTGACTGCACCTGCAAAGACTGCTTACAAAGTCACAATCACAGATGGCAAGGACTAGAATGTCCAAATATCTTCTTGGAGGAAACAATTCAGTCTGTACGAGGTATAAAGGATAAGGCCTAAAGAAACAGTTTAGTCACAAAGGAGAGCCAGGCCAGACAAGTCCCACTCAACAGAAGTACTCAGTAACACTAGAAACAGCTGCACACTGCAGTATCACCACTACAACAAGCTGGTCCCTGCAGCCACAGCCTCCCTGGCATGCTTCCCTCTGGCAGAAAATAAAATAACGACCAGAACCTCTTGCATTTTCTTGCAGTGACTGGGTACCTTCTTCTACATCATAAAGTGTGAGCTACCTGGCAGCCTGAGGAGGCAGCCCCAGGACTGTCACGTTTCTCCCCAGGGCTCTGCTTCCTCTTCTGCCAAGTGTCCGTTGCACTGCTAATCTTTCCCTGAGAGGCGAGGACCCCATAAAACAATGCATGGAAAGTTGTCTAGCACAGGCCGAAGACTCAAATCTTTCGTGAACAGGCCAGCAGCCCAGCTAACATGGATGTAACTCAAATTATCCTTCTGAATTCAATTTCTTCTCCTTTTTAAATGAAGTAACTTAAGACCTATTGGGAATGTTTCTTCATGAAAGGTAAGACTCTGAAATATGCCTGTGAAATATTCTGGGTAAGAAAGAAGCTAGTGTGTACAATCTCCTGGCTGGAGCCTCTCATCTCTTGCTCCTACACTCCTGCTGGTTGATTCCTGTCCATCTCTGTATCTTTACCCCATACATGGAGTCCACTTTCTTCATTCCTGGAAGTACTCAAACACAGTGTTGCCATGAGAGAGATTTTTTTGGAAAGGTTCAAGATCAGGAAAAGCATTGCAGCATGATCTAGAGAAGAAATACACTCACAGACCCACATTACTGCTCCCAAAGATCCACAATAAAGTCTCCAGAGTCAGCTCTCTTCTGGAGCACACGGCTGCTGCTGTGCTGCTGGGCCTGAGGTCTCCAAGCTGATCCTCACTCCCTTTTCAGCCTCCAGCCCCCATAACCAGGCTGCAGTTGCTCAGATCCCCAGGAATAACCCGAAAAGTCATATTATTTTATTATCCCTTTGATCAATCACTCCACTCCAAAGCAGGCCCAGGAGCCTTATATTTTATAGTCCAAGGCTCACTGAACACTAAAGGAGCAGAAATTCTGCCAGTCCTGCCTGCCTTCTCGGAATTCATAAATGGCCACAGTACGACTGTGGAGAAAGCCTGCCTTCACCTTAGACAGAGCAGGCTTTTGATGCCTATTAGCTTCTCACATCCAGACTGGACAAGTAGGGTTAGAAGGGTTAGTTGACTTGCCAAGGAGCTGTTCATTTCAATATGATATCACAAATGTGATACATCTGCTTACCTGGAGCAAGGCTCAGGTAACTGACTCGCCTGGGTAAGAACACAGGTCTGATGATTCAGCACCACTTCCTGTGTACCTGGAAGTACAAAGTGCTCTCAACAAATTGAGGGCACTACATGTTGGGTCAGTGTCCAAGAGATGGTCATTCAGATGGCAAAATTCCACTTCAGCGTTCTGCTGTGGACCTTCTTTGAATCAATATTACTATTCATCACTGCATTCTGTAGTCATCAGATTTCTCTTGTGTGTGTATGTGTTTGTGTGTGTTTGTGTGTGTGTGTGTGTGTATGTGTGTATGTGTGCAGCCGCATATGTGTGCACAAGCATGTGGAAGCCAGAGGCTGATGTTGGGTATCTTCATCCATCACTCTCCACCTTATTTTTTGAGACAGGGTCTCTTACTAAATCCATCATTCACCAGTTGGCTAGGCTAGTTAGTCAGTGAGCTCAGGGATACATTTGTCTCTGAGCCCCACTGCACTGTGCTTACAGATTCACACAGCCATCCTGCCATCCCTAACGTTTACAAAAAAAAAGAATATATATATATATAGTAATACTTTGAGAATTTCATACAATGTGCTAGATCATATTCCCCCCAACTTTTTAGCTCCTCCCAGATCCAGTCCGGCCTGCCTTCCCACTCCCTCTCCCCAGCCACCAACTTCAAGCCTTCTTTTTAAAATTTAATGACTTATCTACTCCAATTTTTGCTTTTCTACACTTCTGGGTGTGAGGTCATCCACGGGAGCACAGTCAACCTACTAGGGGTCACACCCCTAAAGAAAACTGACTCTCCCTCACTCAGAAACCATCAATTGCCCATGGCTCTTCTGTTAGTCACAGGGGTTTATGGACCTCTTCCCATTCCATGCTAGAACGCTGACTGGCTTGATCTTGTACAGGTCTGTGTAGTCAGCTGCAGCTGCTGCGAGTTCACAAGTGCAGCAGTCCTGTCATGTCCAGAAGACACTGTTTTACACTGGCCCTCTCAGACCTCTGACTCTTGCAATCATTCCATTCCTTTTCTGCAGTGTGTGCCCAATGTTTATGTGGGTGCTGGGATCTGAACTCAGGTCCTTATAGTTATACTGCAATCTCTTTACCCATTGAGCCATCTCATCGGCCCCCACCAGGGTTATAGACACCAGCGAAAGAAGCAAACACTAGACACTTTAGACAGAAAAGGGTCTTAAAAGATGCCAACAGCTAGTAGAACTTTGGGGTGGGCTGGAGAACTGACTTGGAGGCATTCTGGTAAGAGCTTCATCTCAAAGAAGACTCAAAAGATAATAAATAATTAGTTGATCAAATATGGTAGAGCATAGGGAAATGAACCACCTCTGTAAGTTTAAGACAAGATGTGACAATCTATGCAAGAGATTCTGAGTGTCTGAACTAAAGCAGTCATTGATATATGTAGACAGATTCAAGAAACAGATGGAAGAGAAGATTCACAACACCTACAAGCTGATTACTGGACTAGAAGGAAGGATTTGGAGATGCTCTCTAGGGGACACTTGTATAATGGAATGTGTGTGGTGCACTGGCTATAGCAGGAGACAGGGGTGGATGGGGAAGGAGGACTGAAGCAGTCTGGGCACACCAAGATGCAGACATTTGTAAGGTGTCTACCAGCAGTTAGACGGAAGCAGTCGTCTGGGCACACCAAGATGCAGACATTTGTAAGGTGTCTACCAGCAGTTAGACAGAAGCTAAGAAGTGTTGGGAAGGAAATGTAGAATGTGTGGCTACAAATGTGAAGAAAACATCAGAGGCCAAGGAACATGCCACAGATCCATGTCGGAGATCCGAGAGCATGCCACTCCACTGAGAAGTTGGCAGACTACATAGAGCAACTTTCCCAGAAGAGATTGCAGAGAAGGGAAAATGGCTCAAAACCAGACTGAGGTAACTGATCTGTCTCAGCTTGTATGGGATTATTCTCTCAGGGGCTACCACTGGATGGCCAGGCAAACCCCAGTGCACAGAAGGTAAAATAAATATAGGGCGGGAGAGTTTGCCCAGGTGATTTAGCATGACTGCAAAACCACAGCTGGGGTCCAGATTTAACAACTCCTAGATCTTAAGCCATTGCACCCTCTCCACCTTCTGTGAAACAAAAGCCAAAAGCAATACAATGAATAGAAAAGCAAAATGCTAAAGTCTAAGTCCTAGATTTCTGATCCATAAGGTATATGATCTCGGGCAAACCAATTCTCTCTCTCTCTCTCTCTCTCTCTCTCTCTCTCTCTCTCTCTCTCCACCCCCCCATCTACCTTTCTTGTCTGAACCTTATGTAAGGTATCTATCATCTTTACCATATATATGTATATATGTGTATATATATATGATTTCTGTAATTCCAGGATTTGTAGCACCAAATAAAAACATGGAGTCAGTGTAAAGCAGACATTGTGCCAACAAGCTCACAAGAGATGGAAAGAGCCATAGATAGATGGGCCTCTCCCCTGATTTTAGAATCCAACCCCCCCGAAGGTGCCTGATCTCCCCATGCCAGGCCCTCACACTAGTTTGGAGAGTTTGACCTTCTCTAAAGTGCCCTCACACTCCTTCAAAAAATACGGTCCCACTACTAAAACTGTCTAGAGTGAAATATAGCTCCCCCAGAAAATGCTGGTGGATTTATCACAACTGGGCCATTCATCTGTTAAAAAGCAGAATGGCATTTATTACCAATTGCTAGCTTTATGGGAGAAAAGAAACAGCGAGCTAATAAGCTTGGTTAATTTTTTTTCTTTTATGGCTCCAGAAACTGCACTAAATATTCCGTCTGCTTGTCTTATGCAGTTTGGAGACTGCTCTGAACTTGAGGCATATCAGAAGATTACAACCAGCTCATGTGTTCCTGCCTCAGAAGAAGTTGGTTCTGAGAACCAACTTCAGGAATTGTCCCTGCTAGGGTCCCATACAATTGCTGTGTGGTTTACAAAATCAAGGATGCGACTTTCAAAACGATCCATCAGTGTTGAGCAAGTTACCTGGAATAATTGGCAGAAATGATTTTTAAATACCCTGGGATTTCACTGCACTTTTAAGACTACTATAGAAACAGATGCATGTCCTGAAGCGAGGGGCTGTAGAGTTGTACCCAGGTCTGAACTCTGATATTCATTAATTGTGTGAACTGGTTACTATCTGGGAACAGGCAGAGGGTCTATATCAAGTACTGGTCCCCCATGATCCAGCAGCACTCACACCCATCCTGACCTTCCTGCTAAGATCATTTGCCAGCTAGTAAAGGAATTGGAAGTATCTGGTGTGAACAGATAAGAACACAGATTTCTTCTGAGCACAGCACAGCTCAAGAGCACTAAAGTTTTGGAATTTCAATCCAAGAACTACAGTTAAACGACCTTCTGAGTCAATGCTGTCCAAAAGAACTTCCTAAAATGGTGGGCGTGTACAAATCCCACTGGCCAGTAGAGGAGCTGCTAGGAACGTATGGATTTGATTTTATACAATTTTAATTAACATTCAGAGATAAATGTGTACCTCTGTGATGCTGATAGCTCAGATCTTATGCAGTTGAGCCTTGGTTTCTTCATCTATAAGGTGGTGCAGGAACTCTGGACCTCAGTGAAACAAGCTGAGCGATTAGGCGATCACAGGCTCTGATACAGGGGAAGCACTGTGGCAGCTGGTCTATGCTTCTAATTCACAGGCAGTGGAATCAGGGTCAGCAACACAACAAAATGAGACTACTCGAATTCTGTGTATATCTCCTTTGGCCCCAGGATCGGTGTTCTGGGGTCTGATGTTAACTGGAGGTGTCAGGTGGCATAAGGATTCCCATCAGCACTTGTCCTGAGGCCATGGGAATACAATCCATCGTTTAGAGAACTTTTCCATTGGTGGCCAAGAATGTTCTGCATGAGGAAACCTATTAACCGCTTCATGTGAGCAGACATTTACAGGAAGGTAGAAAATGCTGAGTTTAGCTAAGGAAACTGCCCCTCTGTGGAGTTTTATGGCCGATTAATGCCCTGGAATTTCATTGAGAGGATTTATAGATAACAGTTACTAATTAACTATACAAATGTATTATTGAACATGTTCTCACAAACTGAGGGTTTTGTGCAAGGGTGGCACAGAACTTCCCAGAGTCAAAGGTGAGCTCTTTTAATTCAGAACGATATGAAAAACAAAAACTTCAACACCGTCAGCCAAAGGCATTAATTCATAAAACCTCAGATTCTCGACCTCTGAAGACCATAAAGACAGTTCTGTTGCCATCCTCGCTTTGTGCTTAAAAATTCTCCCATACTTTGGTTTTATCAGGAATGAGTTCAGAGATAGGAATCTCCCTGTGTCCTATGGAAGTTCACTAATTTCATATGGAATATAGTATATTGTCAGAAAGAACTCCCTATGCTGGACAAAGTCTAGGGAAGGAACATGGTATCTTAGAAAAGTTCTGCCACTTTTGACTTTGTGAGATGTAAAATCATGCAACTGCAGAGTAAGGCTACTGGGGAAGCTGAGCTAGAGATTTAGTGTGGTATGGTCCCTTCCACTCCTTTCTGCTTCCTCAGCTCTGGGGGTAAATGGATGATCGATGACCTCACACAGTGCCTGTCCCTACAGTGGTGACAGCAACAGCTGTAGAAACAGTCTTAAAATTTTGCTTCTATAAAAACTTTTAACTAATATCAATATTCTTAGTTCTTCTTCCAATGACTTGTAAATATATGGACATGTGCCATGACACGTGCCCAGGCTCATCAATTTTGTTCCCTTTGATGTCTTTCACCTCTTGAGAATTTCAGGTGCTGGTAGCATTCATGATTGAAAAACAATGGCTCAATGTTCCCGCAGGTATCCGACCATGGAAATAGCAAAGCAAGCGACATAAACTCCTCACCCATCACTTTAGCCCCACTTTCCATGATGGTGTTGATGCTCACCAGTCGTGGCGCTATTACAAATAATACAGTGTTGATTTTTAAGGATGGCCATGAGTCTGATGCTATGTTAAAAAGCAGCATAGATGACTGATCTTCACAGGAACATTGTGAAGTCATTGTTATTATTATCTACATTTACCAAATAAGAAAACTGAGCAAGGCAAGTTAAGCAACTCCTTGCAAGAACCTAAGGTTGATCTGGAAATCACTTAGCAAGCCTATCTTATTATTGCATAATAAAGATGCTGAATGCAAACTCTGAAACCACAGAGGACTCCCATCTCCAAGGCAGGTAGAACAGTAGAACCAGTTCCTCTGGGCACAAAGGACCATTGACCTGAAGTGGAGAGAGAAGGGAACAGGGATAGATGGAGATATCTGGAAGGGAATCAGACATAACCTGGGCTTGCTTGGATATGAGGTGGTGAAACTGTCCTCTGAAGGAAGGAATTTGGAAAAGGAAAGCAAACACCATTAAGAATGAAAATAAAGTCTCAGAAAATGTGCAAAATGCTGGAAATCAAATCGTTGAACAAATAAATGCTTTTTATTAGGAAAAAATGTATTGATTTCCAAAAATAATTTTGACATTTGGGATCATCAGAATGAGAGCCATGTGAGAAGATGCTTCCCAGGGCCATGACAACCAAGTGCCAGGGTCTTTACTTGCTTTTCATCTATGCTATAAACAGGGTCATACCAAAGATAAGGCTGAAACCTGACCTAGTAGTCCTTCTCTGGCCCCTAAACATGGCAGTATGGTCAGAGGTACTGTCTCGGCTGACTTCTCCTTCAGGCTCCAGATACAAAGCCATGGGAACACACTGGGGTTCTGCATTTATGTGCAAGTGAGCTCCAAATTTCTTAACCAACCAGAAGTGGCTAGTGTTACAGAGCACCTATGAAGGTCCAGGTGTTCTTCAAGCAGTTTCCATTTATGAAATGACTTATCTTTGCCTCTCACTGATCTTATGAGGTAGGTACCATTATAACCCCCAATTTACAGATGCCAAAATGGAGATCAAGGAAAGTATCTAGTAGTAACTAGTCAGGCTAAGATTTTAATGCCAGCAACCTGATGACAAAGCCTATAATTTAAAGCACTTAGTGTATTTTTTTAATTCAGTAAGTCTTTATTGAGTCTCTAGTCTGTAAGAGCCTATAACATCTCATTTACTTTAAGGCAAAGCAGTAATACACCATAGAAAATTATACTCCAGGTCAACCAATTGTGCTCCCAAATTATACAGGAAAATTGGTACCAAAAGAGGAACAGTGACCTCTCTAGGGACATTCAGTCATGACATTGCTTGATTCAATCCTTGGTCTAATTTTGCTGACCCTTCAAAGCTATGATGAACTACATAAAAATACTTTGAAAAAGATCTGCTCTACAAGAACATGATGTATTTATTATTGTTAATATCATTCCTATCCCAGCAGGCAAAATGTTTTTCACACAATAGGTGGTTGACAGACATGTTTAGGCTATAAAAAGTGGATCTAGGAATATAATTTAAAACTCAAGGTCTTAGGTAAGACAGACTTTTTTGGAAATATATGTGAAAGGCATTTTCACAGGGCCAACATTCCATTAGTACATCCAATCATTAATCATATTTTGTGCTTAAAGTCAACTCAATGCCTTTGTCTGTAAACTTTTAATAGATTGGAAACAGGTGACCTGCTTCCTAGACTCTCCTTCAGTAGCAGGGCTCCTGGGGAAAAGCAGAAGCAGATTGGCTCAGCCAGGCTAATGAGGGCCTGGGCTGCCTGTGAGCTGTACCTTGGAATCAAGCAGGTGTGTCAAAGGAGCTCAAGACTCAGAATAAAGAAGTCATCCAAGGAAACAAGACTACCACTTCATACAGCAGGAAATGGGGCGGAGGTCCCCTGGAGACTGTGCGCACAGTGACTGAACTGAAAATAAAGTAGACACTAAACTCACATTCCGTAGTTCTGAAATTATAGAGCATAAATCAAATCTCTTCATCCAATTCCATTATTGGAGGAAAAATACTAGTAACTTCCAACCCACATATATAGCTGCCTCTGAACCAGGACTGAACTGCTTTTGAGATTTCATAAGAAGTATTTAACATGATTTCAGTCACCGAGAGTCTCTGCCACTTATTAACCTAAGAAATATTATGAATATACCTTTAAGTTTCTGTTGAATTTTTTTCTTGATTTGGATAGATCCCAAAGCAGTCTAGCAGGGTGATTAAGTGAATGGGCTTATCCTGACTCTGACACTTAGGAGTTAAAAAGCTACTTAATCTCTCTGAGTCTCAGTTTCTTCTTTAAAAAGTATGATTATCAAATGATTACTGTGGGTGAGGGAGAGTAGGTCTTCTTTAAAGGAGTAACCCTAGATAGGCTGACTAGACTCCAGTGCATGAACTTGCACCGATGGACTTCTGGATAGAAGGACTTGACTGGATACAACTTAACAAGGAAACAGTTTTCCAGATAGCCAGGCAGTTGGTCACATAAACTCACCATGGTGACAGCATGCACAAGACCCTTATAAGCTCAAGCTAGGCAGAATCCCAGCACATATGGGGGAGGCAGGTTGGAGGTCCCAGCACTGGCTGATAAACTATTGGCAACTGGTAGTTACAGGAAGAGGAAGAGTCAGTTTTCATTAAGGGTGTGATACTGGGTAAGTTGACCAGGTTCTGGTGGATGTACCCATACAGAAGGGCCAGAAGGGCACTGGGGACACAGGTTTGACTCAATTAGACATATGCGTGTGTGTGTGTGTGTGTGTGTGTGTGTATAACAGAGTATATGGAATCAGGTAGGGATTATTGAGGGAGGTGAAAATAAGGGAATGGGTCTAAATACAATCAAAATATTATATGAAATTCACAAAACAATCAATAAATAATGAAAAATGATTAGGCTAGGGAGATGGCTCAGCTATCCGCAGAGCCCACATAAAAAGCCAGGCAATGATGACACATGTCTGTAATCCCAGTGCCCTGGAAGGAGGGAGTGGAAACAAGAGGGTCTCTGAGGCTTGCTGGTAGTCAGCCTAGCTATGTGTCCACTGAGAGATTCTGTATCAAAAGAATAAAGTGGACAGTCACAGAGCAGGACACCCAGCATTCTCCTCTGCCTCCATGAGCACAATTACATTTGCCCACACATATATGTGCATACACACACACTCACAACACATGCACACACAAACTGGAGGGAGGGTTAACCAAAACAAAGGGTGTATGACAAAGCCATATTGAAACCTAATATCCTGAAATCCAATTTAAAAATATAATTGAGGGGATGTGGAACACAGGTGATGTGAAAGACGAGGGGGTAATATTTAGGGTTAAACGTTTAAGTGAGGTTGGGAGTCAGGGGTCAGGGAGTAGAGGAGGTAGGGGGTGGGTTAACCAAAACTAAAGATGTGTGAAAATCCTTATGGAAATCCACTAATTTGTAAGCTAATTACAAAATATTTTTAAAATATTTTGAATGTAGGTGCCCTGCACAGGCGGACAACACTGCTCCCAGAAGATATGGGTTATTAAGCAGAATTCTCAGCGTCAGGCATCGGATACCTTGCTACCAGTTAATGGTCATGGAAGGCATGGAGACCCACAAAACAAAACAGCCTATTGCCATTGCTCTTGGATAGCCCCTATGACTAGATGAAAAGACCTTATTGCTGATGACATCACACACTTTGGTTGCAAGACGTAGAGAAACTAATCTTGAACTGACCTGAAAACTTCCTCCCTGCAGTCTACTTTTATAGTGTCAGAAGGTTCTATGCAGACTGCTAGGCAAGAAAAGATATCAGTGGTCTTACCCAGTGCTGGACCATGCAGGCTACCATGATGACCTTCCAGGCAAAGATATGCTCACAGGTGAAATAGTGGCATGACTGTTATGGAGGCCAATAACTACTTTTTGATGGAATTTGAGACCTGCTCCACAGAAGGGAATTCATGCCTGGTACACAAAACTTGATCAAAGTCCATGTCTTCAGAGGTCATAGGTCATACAGAAGAAACTACTATTATTATTTTGCTAAATGGCCATGTTGCCAAATCAACTTCTAAATATTTGTGTTTATTCTCATAGATCTGTGCTGCTCTCAACCTTGGTCTGAGAAACTCCTTTTTGCAATGGGCAGCAGTCAATGCAGAGACTCATAACTGATTTTAAAAAGTGCTGAGCTCTGGGACAATTCACCTACGACCAGGAAGGGGACTTGCTGCAGATGTTCCCCACACTGGAAAGACCTGACTGAGCTTTCCAGATAGTGGAGCTCCAGATCCTGTCCAGCTGGGGCCACCTGGAGTACACCTGTCACTACTGGTTCAGAGTCCATGGAGAGCCCAGACAGTAGAGCATGCCCAGCCTTGTACATGTCTATATATACCAGGATGCCAGAACACTGAAACCCTTTGGGGAAAAGGGAACAGGAGCAAAGGAACCCATCACCCTTCAATAAATAGCATGGCTGAGGACACGTGTTGAGTCTTCTGAAGCTGTGCATGTGTGCTCAGAGCCCCACAGTGTGGTAGGGTCCATGGCTCCATTTGAATGTATGGTTCTCAGTCACTTCCTTTGTTTTCGGGGTTTGCTTAAGAGCATAAAGAAGCCAAATAGATGGGCTGGCAGGATCCTGGCTCCTGATGCTTGGAGGCTGAACCCTGCCCTGCCTGTCCTCTACATATCAGGAGGACAAAAGCCTGTTCCATTGCTAAACCACATTTCTTTCAGGGAAAACTGTTGTCCCCTTTTCAGCCTGACCCCTTAGGTCCCCAGCAGGGGCAGGGCTAGGTGTGTACTGGGCTGTCTACTTCTAGCTGGGATCTGCTGCACTGATAACCCATAGGACATGGAGTGGGCGTTTGCTGAAGCGGGAGTAATCTGAAAAGTCCTGACCCAAAAAGGCAGTTGGGGTCCATGCACATGTGAATGTCACTCTCAGTTCGCAGGCTAAGCTGCTCCTGTTGGGATTCACAGTATGGACAAGAGATATCGCCCCCAGGATCCTCAAGCTGTGTTGGGCTCTGTTGAAGTGGGAACACTAAGGTGCCATGCTGCAGGTGGCTCTGATGATGTCACTTGTTCTCTCCCACAACAGCACATCTGCTCTTGGGTTTGCCTCTGTGCCACTGTTGGCCCCCTCGCCTGACTCAATTTGGTTATAATTAATATTTAATATTTAGACTATTTTATGAGCAGGCTTTATAATTGATATGTCTTCTGGGAACTTGAAATGTTCATATGTTTTACCTAAAGAATTGTTGTGTTTCATTGGTTAAGACAGCCCTAGTGGAGCACAGGCTAGAACCCTCCTGGGGGCTTTGGGTTCTGAGGTTTTGTGCAATGGCTGGAGGCAGCACATCCCATTCCCTGGGGTTAGAGTTGGAGCCACTGCCTACTCGGGCAGGTCGGGTCACATGCATGCATACTGTAGGTTACACACTGAAGTCAGAACTTCCTATATTAAACTATATTTGGGAGTTGCAGGGGAGATATTTCAAATATTTATTTTTAAAGATGCAGATAGAACTTTGTGCAATGCATTTTTGTAAATGCTTCTCAGAATATTGGTCCCTGGCAGTGCTTCTGCCTCCAAATTGAGGTGCTATTGAGATGTTGATGTAAAATTTTTAAGTTTTAAAAGCACATGTGACACCCAGTGAGTAATAAAAGTGTGTATTTTTTTTTTTTAATGCTGAGAACCTAAATAGTTGGTTAAATCCCACCTATCAAACGTCCACACCCAAGTCTCAGGAAACATCAGAGAAGAGGGTGTAGAAAGAATGTGAGAACTGGAGGATGAAGAGCTGTGCTGTAAAATAGTGTCTAGTGGACACGACGTGGTTGTTGTACTCGTGAACCTGCAGGTATGGTTACTTGCACAAGACCAACACTAGATCAGGTCAGCCAAACTTCCAAGATGAGAGAGGAGCTCATGAGGCCTCACCCCTAGCTAATGACAACTGATGGCTTTTGCGGGGAGAGACATTCATTTGTCTTTGGTGGTATGGCCATTGATAAGTTGTCAGTGCTCCAATGGAAGGCTACAAACTCATGTATTTACAAGCAGTAATAGACACAGTGGGATAAAAAAAATACTGGCATGCTGAGAAACTAAGGAGAGTTGAAGGGGAAAGTGGGGAATGAATGTGATTATAATACACTGTACACATGCATGGAATTCTCAGAGAAGTTTTTAATTAAATTAAAATAAATAATACTACACAACTGAGGAATGCTAGTGCCAACTTCACAGGCTGCTGTTAATTGAAATAAGGTAGCACATATAAAGGCCCTGTTCCAGATCTGGCCAGATCCTTCATTGTCTACAGATGAGACGCTAACACTGGCAATGTGTTAGTGTGCCCAGAAGCAGTCCAAGCAGCAGTCGATGCAAAGGTCTCATACTGAAAGCCAACCGCTAAGGTGGCACTCGAGTCCTGTCACTTCTTCCTTTGATCCTTCAAGATTGCAAAAGCTATCATCAAGGGTCCTACCAGTGCTGGAAATGGGCAATTCTGTTCAGACGGTCTGGTATAAGTAGTTGTTTGGAAATAATAATCTGTTTTTAATCTTGTGTGTAAATGAATGTCGAAGCTAGTCCATGGATGCATACTAATCTAAAATAAATGAATACATTTGAATTAATCAGATCTTCAGTCTATGTAAATCGATGATTTATAATGATATTAGCACAAATTGCAACGATAAATCATTTCAAAATTAAATCCAGTGCCCCTTAAGGTAGCAAGGACTCTGGAGACTTGAACATAACTCTGAGACAAGTTTAAAATGTAGATTGGTCTGCTGTGTTTTCAGGGTGGGGGCAGAGGATAGGAAGACCTTAGGTCAATGTTGAACTACATTCTATTCAGGGGGTAATGGTAATTGGATCTGCAAGGTCATGAAAACAAGAAAAGAACAAGATAAAGCCAAGGGAACAAGCACATTCCACATCTCTCAGTTCATCTTCTGTCTCAGACAAACAGCCTTCAGACTTCTATTCACTGCAGCAAGCAGAAATTAAACTAAGGTAGAGAGGTAAGGAGGAAAGGATTGGCTAGGTTTTCCAGGTGTGGGTGGCCTTGGGTAAAATAATTTTACTAAGGCTGGTGATTTCATCTGAAAAATGGGCTTGACTATCCTAACCTTGAATTGTTAGGCTCAATATGAGAATTAAATGCAAATATGCATTTAATTGAACTGATGAGACACTTAGCAACTGTTAGTTATTAGTATAAATGATTGTTAATGACATTATCTTGGTTTTATAGTAGTAACAGTTAATGTAACAGGTTGAGAAAGAAGGAAGGGAAGACTGAACCTATAGAAAAGGCATCCGTGGGAAGGAAATTATGTAACCAGAGAGAGCGTCAAGAAAGAGGAGGACAACAGTAGCTATGAGGATGCTTGCTGGCACCCAAGCCTCAACTCCTCACTCTATCCTGAAAGGCAGACATTGCTGACAATTCACAGCATCTCCTCTATCCACCTTAGACTTAACCATGGCCTGTTACTTGTGAGATTGGAAAGTGCCTTGCAGAGGGTTACCTGAGGGTAAGAAACTCATCCTTACTAGAGAAAAACGAGAATACAAATCCAGGAAATGAGGAGTCCTGTGTAGGGAGCTGATTACCAACCTTGGTTATCCAAAAGATGAAGTAAGAAAACCTTCTCCAGCATTCGAGATTAGGGTTTCTTATCTGTAACTTCAGAAATAAAGTACTAGTTCTCTGGAATTCAATCACAGCGTTTAAATATTGCATGATGATATTATTTGAAGACATGAGAAGGAAATCAGGGAAGTAGGAAGGCCCTGAGGAGATGGCTCAGCACCCAAAGCATTTGCTGGACATCAAGAGGACTGTATTTTGGATCCCCAACAATCATATAAATGTTGGGTGGATGTGTCAGTCTGCCTGTAATTCCAGCCTCTAGAGGTGGAGACAGCAAACTGGCCACATCCTCTAGCTCTGGGTTCAATTGAGATACTCCACCTAATGAATAAAATGGAATAGCAATTGAGAAAGATTTCCAGTGCTAGCCTTGATGCTACACACACACACACACACACACACACACACACACACACACAAATGAAATAAAAATAAAGTGGAAAATTCCAAATTCCGAAGAGATTGTATAACATTGTTTTATAACAATCATGGTTGGAACAGAAGATTGGATAAAAGATGGAAAAATGCTGAAAAGAAACAGTCAGTAAATTCAAGTGTGTGACCAGGAAGACATGATCTGTGCTATATTACAGAAGGAAATACAAAGGCCGTCCCTCTAAGGTTTGGGGATAAAGATAATACTTAATCATGAACTTAGTGTTTGTGGCCTTCATCCACGTATTGAGGCCTTAGCCTTAATATTTGGAAATTGAAGACAATTTGGTTCAGATGAAATCATGAAGGTGAGGCCCCATGATGGGATCAATGGCCTTGTAAAAAGAGGAAGTTGTATGTGCCCTTTAAGGAAATATTCACTAGCGCTTTCTCTCCAACATGTGACGACACAATGAAAATACAATTATCTCCTAGAGAAAGAGAGAGAGTAAGACCAAGAGTGAGAGAAAGACAGATGAGAGAGAGAGAGAGAGAGAGAGAGAGAGAGTCCACACCAGGAATCAAATCAGCTAGCACTATGATCTTCAACGTCCCAGACTCCACACTGTAAAAAGCAAGTCTGTTGTTTAAACCACACTGCCAGTATCATTTTTTATACCACCCTGAATGGACTCATACACACATATCCTATGACTAGCACTTTCCAGAACTGGGGAAGAAATTCAGGATCATGGAACTTCATCTTTAAATTGCCATTATTGTCTAATAAAGGATCCTGTCCAAGGACCAGCATTCAGCAGACTCTTGATCTCTACACTTTGGCTATTTGTGACCTTTTGTGTTCCTGGCCCTCTGCTGCACGAGGGACCTTCATTAATGAGACCTGACAGACTCATTGGTATCCTCTGCTTTATTCCTGTTCTATGTCCCATGAGCCTTAGGTGTAGAGGTGGAAAGATTGCAAGAGCCAGAGAGGAGGCACATGGCACATGGAAACAGAGTCCTACAAGCTCCTGGGAACCTGCTGATATGATTCTATGGCCATGGTGTCAGCATACACAAGTTCCATGCAAACTCACACAGACAAAAATCCTGCCTAGAACTGGGAAAATGAACAACAGACTCCAGTCTTACCTGAAGAAATAGTGGCAACCGATTGCTGCTAGGTAAAGAAGAGTTGTTCTTCTTAAAACAAGGGACTTCTAGATAGGTTGACTAACCTCAGTGGATGGATTTGCACTGGGGAAAGGCTGGGGACACTGACAACACAGTGGGCAGTAACAGGGCTGACAGAATATATGGGTTCCAGTGTGGAAGGCTGTAGGAGGGTGCCGGGGGATGGGGGTATAAAGATGATTAAGACTGATTGAGATGTTCTGTATGGAATACACAAAAATTCGATAAAAACAATTGTTTTTTAAATTGCCATCGTTCTGTTGAGTATGTAAGTCTAGCTGCATGTACACACACACACACACACACACATTGTAAAACTCATATCTAAAATATTCAAGCAACTTTCTCTGCAAGTTATAAAATCACAAACACTGTCAAATGTTTAGTCAGTCTCCTTAACGTCCGTACTTTCTGAATGTTTACAATTTATAATAAGCCAAAATAGAATGTTCACTTCTAGCCAAAAAAAAACTTCTTCCCCTGCTGGTAACTTGGCAGGTAGTGGTCTCTCTCTCTCTCTCTCTCTCTCTCTCTCTCTCTCTCTCTCTCTCTCTGAGTTGTTCCTCATAGTTACCTGCTGCAAGAACTTCTGAGCTTTGACTTTAATCAGCAAGCTATCACTAAATAAATTATTTTAATAGGGGAAAAATACAATTGAAAGGTGAGTCAAATTTCCAAAGGCACAAAGCAGATTTGTTCAAAGATACCTTCCTTAGAAAAACATTCATGCATCATCAAAGGAAGAATGTATAAAATGCTTATCATAATTTGAAGTAGAAAGAAATCTAAATGTCCATCAAGAGGTAGTTAGGCAAAGGGGGTTTTGTTTATTTTTAATAAGGAACTATAAATATTTTATCTACAAAAATTATTTCTGACTACAAGAAAATAAGTCACTTTTGGATAAATAAAAACATACATTGGTTTTCATTTTAAAAGAAAAACAAACACAAAATAACACTATATTGCCCTTGGAGACATATGTATCTAAATGCATTTTAAAAGAGTAGAGAACAGAGTGTTTTATCTTAAAATAAATGGAAATTAAATTGAGGAGAGGATAAACAAAAAAATATTTAACACTTCTAAAACTCCAGTTTTAATAAGGATATATGAACATTATTATGCAATTAAAATACTAGTTTTTAAGTAAAGATCACATGGACCATCTAAACCAATTAAAACTGCATGGTAGATACAGCGACACAATTCTGATGCTAAGCACAAGGAGGTAGCACCAAATTTTGCAAATCACAGGAATAGCATCCACCAAAACAGCCCCCCATGCAGACAGCAGCCAAATTCAGGAATGCTCAGGCTACCTGCACTTCTGGTCAGCTGGCTACAAATCCAGGCAGTTGTCATGGCACCCCTGAGACTTGCTGGAGCAACTCAAATAACACAGAAAAGTGTTACCCTTATACCACAGGGTGAAGTCTAAGAGGGTCCTGGGTGGAGTTTGCTGCCTTCTGCCTGTGGAATCAGGACACACATCCTTCTGACTTAAATATGTGTTCCACAGTCAGGATACATCAATAAGTCTACTGAGCCTTATTGTCCTGAGTTTTTGTTGTGTATTCATTCACATGCATGATTGAATTAAGCTCCAGCCATAGGGTCAGACTCATTCTCCAGCCCCCTTAACCCCTCAGAAGTGGACTGTCCAAACTTATGTCACACGACGCAAATTCCAAAGTTGTAACTGGGATGCTGTCATTCCCTCTCCCTTCTATTGACCAAAGCCAGCCACACACCTGAGTCACTACAGAGTTAAATGATAAAGGGTATCAGTATACAAGGAAAAATTGGGGTCAATTTGTTATTTACCGTAACAATCAAGACTTTTTGAGATCATACAATACACTATGGTCTTTGCTAAGTACCCCATTACCGCATCTAACTCTCCATAGGTCAGAGTGACATAGTCTCCTTATTATGCATCCTATTTATCCAAAGCTCCTGGTTCTGAATTCCAATTCTATGTGGTTAACATGGATAAATCCCCAGACCCTTCTGTCTTAATTTTATCATCTTTAAAGAATAAACTTAAGGGCTAGAGAGATGGCTCAGCGGTTAAGCACAATGGCTGTTCTTGCAGAAGACCCAGATTCAACTCCTAGCACCCACATGAGGCTAAAAACCATCCATAACTCCAGTTTCAGGGGATCCAACACCCTCTTCTGACCTCCATGAGCTTTGCACAACATGGGTACACTTATGTATGTGCAGGCAATACACTCATACACACACAAAAATAAAAATAATAAATAAATTTTTAAAGGAATAAACTTACAATATCTGAAAATGTTAAAAACACCTGCCCTGAATATTATATAGGATGAATTATGAGATGATTAGTAATTATCGTAACAGAGTTACCTGACATTTCTATAGGGCTTACCACGTACCAGACAGTATTCAAACTGCTTCATGTAGAGCATCTCATTTAATCTTCATGAGAATTGCAGGGTCAGTACCATTCTAAGTTTAAGGACTTAGAGACTGATACACCAAGAACTTAATCAATTTTCCTCAGCTCCCAGAGCTGTAAATGGAGGAAATGGGATCCTAACTGAACAGTTTGCTTCTAGAGAAAAACTTCCAAATAAAGACAGTCTGATTTCACACTAGTAATGATTGTTAGTATGCTTGATATCTTGCTACTTTCTAGAATGCACACTGGGTGACACCCTCAACAACATTCTATCACTGGGCTCCTTAACTCTGAGGGAACAGTCTAATGACCCACACAGAACCGGGTGAGGACCTGATAATGCTCTTCCCTGAGAAGCAGAGGAAACATTGGACTATGGTTTTCCACTCAAGTCATTCTTCTCACTGTGGATTAAAACAAACAGCTCTCAAGAAATCCACTTGAGAGGCCCTGAACTGGATCTTCTGGCAGGGAGCTAAGAAGGCACTTAACACTTAAAGTCATGTCACTCAAGTATCTGCTCCTTTACAAAGACAGATCTGAATGGCTCCACATAAACAAAAAGGAACTGGAGATGGAGGAGTCCTCAACTGCCCAGCCTGACATGTGGAAGTCAGCAGCTCATTCAAAGAGAAAGCACTAGAAGATCTGATTCACTTCTACCCTTTGCCAGGTAGTATTTTTGTTTAAGCCAGAGACTAATTAGAAATCACATAATAGAAAACACCGCATTCTGCCCACCACAGCATGATTTATTCCTGTGCACTGAAATATCTGCAGTTTGCAGTGTACCTTTAAGATTAGGTTAAAGGTACAGAACTGAGTTCTGGGCAATAGAAAATTATTAAATATGATGTAAAATGTGTCCAGCCACTCCACCATCAACAATTTGTCCTATGCTTGCACAGAACTGTGTTACTAGAATGTCCACGCAACACTATTCATAATAGTACAAAGGCCAGAGAAGTCTAACGGGGAATAAATAATCATGTTTTATGGTCAAAATGTACTGTTCTGTGTAGTCTTAAAGTAAATAAAATAGTCCCAGTGATTTTGAGTGGCATGTTTGCACGAATCCTCCTGTTGAGTACAATCTAAAGCCAGATTGAAATATTTTAAAAGACAGGTTTTTTTCTGATTCTTGATATTTATCTAAGGGGATCGATGAGAGAGTTGAAAATTTGTGTCCACACGAAACTCTTCACATTGATACTGGTAGCAGCTTTATTCCTAAATACCAAAACTCAGAAACAACTAAGACGTCCTTCAGTAGTCGAATGGATAAACAAAATATGGCGCAAGTATACAGTGGGATATAGTATTTAGTTCTAAAAATAAATGTTCTATCAAATTCTGAAAACACAGAGAACATTTAAACTGCTAAGTGAAGGGAGCGAATCCAAAAGTGCTGCATTCTCTACAATTCCAACTACACGATATTCTGTAAAAGGCAAAACTAGAGATGGTGGGAAGATACATGACTGTCAGGAGTTGGTGGGGAAGGAGAGATGTGCAGGTGGGACACAGAGGATTTCCAAGACAGTGAAGCTACTCTGTATAATGATAAATGGTGGATACGTGTCATTGTAAATTTATCCAGCCCCATGGAATTTGCACACCAAGATGAAGTCCTAGTCTAAGCACAGGCTCCGGGTGGCAAAGATGTTTTTGTAGGTTTAGCAGCACTAACTCTCCAGGTCTGTCGGGTTTGTTGATAATGGGAAGGACTGTGCACATGTGCGGCCAGCCACATATGGGAAATCTCTATGCTTTTTTCTCTGTTTTTCTGTGTTTAAACTGCTTGTATGTTTAAATATCTCATATTTTAAGAATGCAAGAACATCAGAGAACAAGAAGACAGATGAGACCTCAGGGATCAGAATTCCAGAGATGGGAAAAGCACTGAGATGAATCCTGTTTCCAAAGCCACTGTCTTCTTTTGGGGCCTTGCCAGTCTGCAGCAAGAAGACAGAGGCCAGAGAGAAAGCAGCAGCCTGGCTGCACTAGGGAAGAGAAAACAGTTAATAGTGGTTAAAGCTACTCAGAAGAGCCCTGGTCACAGAGGAAATGGCACTAAGGAAAGGGGGAACCCAAAACTACGCACGTGATTTCCCCTAAAGTTGCTTCCTGACCTCTAAACCAGGCAGTCATGCAGATCCACAATGAAAGCTCTAGTAGAAAGCAACCACCAAGAGGCCAAAAAGCCAGATGGAGATCTAGACAATCTTTAGCTGATAGGGAAATTAAAACTGGGTCAAGTCATCATAGAAGAAAAACCCTGATAGGAAACCCAGGTCTTTTATATTGTTTGAGAATTTCATATATGCAAGTAAGGCATTTTGGTCAAATCCACCCCTTTCTGCGCTCAAATTCATCTTTACTCACCCCCCACCATTTTTCCCTTCCAACCTCGTGTTCTTTTTTAATTTGTTTTTGTTGAAATTTTGTGTATTTTATACATAATATCTCAAACAATCTTAATCATCTTTATACCCCTGTCCCCACTATAGATATCCCATGTAGAGCTTGGCACTCTACAGTCTCTTATCATCTGAATGTTGACCAGGTGTGGGTCTCTGTGTTAATTGTTGTCTATTGTAAAAAGATACATATCCCCTCCAACTGGAACCCAAATACTCTGTCATTCCTGTTAAGGCCCAATGTGTCAAGTCTGTGTCCCCAGATGTTCCCCAGTGCAAGTCCACCCACTGAGGTCTACTCAGCTATCTAGAGTCTCTTGTTTTAGGAAGATCAGCTCTTCCTCACCTAGCAGTAATCAGTTGCCAATGTTTTTTCAGCTAAGATTGGAGTCTGATGTTCACTTCCCCAGTTCTAGGCAGGGTTTTTGTCCACCTGAGTTTGCATGGGACTTATGTATGCTGATACCATTGTCATAGAATCGTATGAGCTGGGTCCCAGGAGCCTGTAGGACACCATTTCTATATGGTCTCCCCCTCCTTTCTGGCTCTTACAATCTTTCCACTTCCTCTTCCAAGATGGTCTCTGAGCCCTGGGTGAGTGAAATTTATTTTATTTTATTTTTTATTTTTATGGGGCTTTTTTGCTACTCTAACTTTGCCCCCTCCAAAGAGGTAACCCTAAAATCTTTTAGGGATTAGCTAAAAGTCAAAATGTGCTTGGACCTCTTAGCAACATACTCTGTTCCAAAGGCCAAAAATGTCAAAAAGTATTTGGGAGCTCTTATGTATTCTTTTTTTCAACACATAGATCCCACTCAACAGAATGCCTATCTGTATGTGCACATGTGTTGGGATCATCTCTTGGAACATGGTGGCCTCTGAGAAGCCACATCCCTGGAGAAAACTGACTCTCCCTCCCCCAGTAGCCATCAGTTGCCAACAGCTCCTCATAGGGGTAGGACTTCACAAGCCCACTGCCCCAGTTATTCTGGGGTTTTAGCGACTTGATCATGTGCAAGTCCTGTGCAAGCAGTCACAGCAACAGTGAGTTCATGTGTGCAATAGTACTGTCATGTCTAGTAAATACTGTTTTGCTGAATATGTCCACTACCTCTGGCTTTTACAATCTTTCTGCCCCCTCTTCTAGAATGATCCCTGAACCATAGGGAGAGGGAGATATGACATAGATATCCCATGTAGAGCTTGGCACTCTACAGTCTCTTATCATCTGCATGTTGACCAGGTGTGGGTCTCTGTGTTAATTGTTGTCTATTGTAAAAAGAAGCTTCTCTGGTGAGGATTAGGAGGAAAACCCAGATCTTCAGTTAAGAACACTTATAGGCTAGTCCCAAAAGTAAGGGAATACATGAAAGATGCACCTGAACAGAGCCACAAATCCAGGCTTAACTGAATAAAGAGGATTCTTGTCGCAGTTTATATGCTTGCCAGGAAAAAGTAAATGTTCTCCAGAAAAGTAGGCAATGACAAGCGGGGCCTCTAGAATTGTCTAAACACGCTTTGGGGCACTTAAAAAATAGATTAGATAGATGATAGATACATAGATTAGATAGATAGATGATAGATAGATAGATAGATAGATAGATAGATAGATAGATAGATAGATGATAGATAGATAGATAGATAGATAGATAGATAGATAGATAGGTAGATAGATAGATGATACATAGACGATACATAGATTATGCTATAACAAAAGAATGAAGAAGAACTAGAAAGAAGAGAAGGATGTGGAAGAGGAGGAAGAGAAAGAGGAGGAGGTAACATATGCCTTTAATCCCAGCAGGCAGGCAGCAGAGGAAGGCAGATCTTGTGTGTTCAAGGCCAGTCTCGTCTACATAGTAAATCCCAGGCCAGCCAGGGCCACATACTGAGACTTTGTCTCCAATTTTTAAAAGAGAAAAAACAAAGAAATAATAGACAATAGAAAGTTATGCAAAGATGATGACACAATTGTATTTTTCAGAAGGCTCTAAGGAAATTGATGGAGTCACTCAAATATATGACAGGACTGAGAGGATTGCTGTCTCTAAAAGTTCTATAAAAAAATAACCAACAAAACATCTCTCAACTCTCATCAACGAAGCTCCCTCATGCAACGGAGGGACATGAACACAAAATGGACACAAATGGCCAAAGCATAGAGTCTGCAGAATGCTGATCCTGGGACAAGACTCCTATATTAAAATCTACCCACCCAGGGCTCAGGGACCATTGCAGAAGAGGGGGCAGAAAGATTGTAGGAGGCAGGGAGGAGGTACATGACAATTTGGAAATAGAGTCTCACAGGCTCTGGGTCCCTGCTCATATGAACTTAGAACAATAGTGACAGCATGCACAAGATCCATGTAAACTCAACCAGACAAAAACCCAGCATAGAACTACGGAAATGGACAACAGGACTATATTGTAGCTGAAGAACTATTGGTAACTAATTACTGCTGAGGAAAAGCTGATCTTCTTAAAGGGAGTGACTCTAGATAGGCTGACTAGACCTCAGTGGATGAACTTGCACTGAGGGATGCCTGGAGACACTAACTTGATTCAATAAGCCTTAACAAAAATGACAAAAAATGCATGAAATCCAGTTGCGGGGGTTATGGGAGGGTGCCAATGGGGGAGGAAGTATAAAGATGATTAAGATGTTCTGTATGAAATACACAAAAATTCAATAAAAAATTTACAAAAAAAGAGAGATTTCTACAACTGAACTTAGAAACCAAAGGAACTTGAATAACCTTATAATGAAAGAATCTATACAGAATCACATAGTTAGGAAGTTAAGGAGCACATGTAGATTAAAAAGTCAGAGCAGCATCTCACCTATGGAGGGAATGTCTGATATGTACAGTATGTCATAGAGAAAACGACAAAATTGTTCAGAAAAACATTAAGACAGTCTGTCTCAGGATTTTCCCCAAACAATAAAAGTCAAAGCACAGATTCAAGAGTATGTCAAACAGAAATACAAAATACAATACATAAATATAAAAATATATAAAAATCACAAAAATAACATCATTGAACATTTTCAGAAAACATAATAAATGGAAAATCCAAAGAACAGAGGTGAAAAAGGTACTGCTCTAAGTGTTTAGCAGCAGCTATAAAAGTCAAAAACAATATTATGGAATTTTAGATCTTGAACAAAGTTTAAACTAGAATGCTTTATTTAATAAAATAAAATATTTTTCAAAATGAGGACTGACCAAATACTAATACTTTTTTTGAAAAATCAAAATATAAAGAATTTGTCACCAGGAGATGGGTAAAGAAAGACTAGAATCACTAAAAGTATTCTTCAAGCAAAAGGAGGGGATGAGGGAAGGAGGAATGGAGGAGATAAAAAAGGAAAACCTTCCTACAAAGAAAACTTCACTCCAGGATTATGCAGAGAGGGAATTCTAAACATTGTGGTGGTTTGAATTAGAAATGTTTCCCATAGGCTTACATATTTTGACACAATGTTTTGGATATTTGGTCAGTTGGTGGCACTGTTTGGGATGGTCATGGAATCTTTAGGAGGTGTGCCTTGCTGGAGGAAGTGTGTCATTGAGAATTTATAGCCCTGCCCCAGTTTTCTCTCTCTGCTTGGTGTTCGTGGTTGAAGATGTGAGTTCTCAGATTTCTGCCACTGCCATGCCTCCCTGCCATGATGAACTCGGCCCTCTGGAACCATAAAACAGAATAAACCATCCCTTCTATAAGTTGTTTCAGTCATGGTGTTTTTATCACAGCAACAGAAATGCAACTGATACAATACTGAAGTACAAATGTCTAACTTATACCAGCTCGTCCCAGGAATAGAAGCAGAGCAGTATTTCTTATTAAGAAATTCTCATAACTGCCTCCCAAATCTGTCAATGACATCACACACATACAGAGAGATAGAGAGAAACAGAGAGAGACAGAGAGAGACATATACAGACATACACACAAGGAAACAGATACATGAACATATACACACACACGGAAAGACACACATGGACACACACATAGACACACATATACATGGACATAAACACAAACACAGACACACACACATACAGAGACACACATATACAGAGAGTTGAGCATCTACTTATCACAGAGATACATTCTGAAACACACTTGTTTAAAAAATCTACAGTAATAATGGTATGAAAGAATTTCTGGATGAAACTCTGGAAACCTTCCCTAATACTGGAAATAAAGTGATAATGTCAGGATTCTCTCCTTGACCAGGTTTTTCTAAGGTTCTTTTGAGCCCTCTGCTTCTCTAAGCTCAATCTTGGGCTTTTGTCTCTGTCCTTGGAGTTCAGTTACATCAATTTAAGCACCCTCTGCTCATCTACAATATGTGAAAACTAATCTCACACCTCCCTCCCTGACCCCAGGTAATATCTAATCCTTCTTCAAGAATTCCCTCACTTTAATTTACTATTACTCTGGATTTAAAGCAATTTTCCATCCCCTGGCACCCCCTCAATACCACACACTGCTCCCTGTCTATAAGCGCCACTTTTGCATGTTTTCCCAGGAGTTGAGTCCAATCTTTTTTGCGATAGTCCCTGTACCTTTGGGGATAGTCCATAATAAATTCTGCTTTCCGGTTTTTACAAATGTCAGTCATGGAAATTATTTTCCTTAATGATTCCAATATTTATTCTACTTCTCTTCTATTTATCATTCTAGCAAACATTTTAGCCAGAATAATAAGATTTAAGAATTTTAATTACATAAGAATAAATTGAAGAATTATTTTTAAGAACATAATAATTCAAAGGGAAAAATCTAAAGCCATCACCTTAGTTTCTTTTCTTGTTACTTTGATAAATACTCTGACAAAAGCAATTTAAGGGAGAATGAGTTTATTCTGGTTCCCAGTTCAAGGTGCAGTTCATCATGATGGGGAAGTCGAGGCAGCAGGAGCTTGAAGCAGATGCTCACATGACATCCACAATCAGGAAGCTGAGATGATGAAAATAGGCAGACACTCAGCTCCTCTCCACTTGTACAGTCCGGGGTCCCAGCCAAGGAACGGAGCCAACCACAGTGTGTAGATCTTCCCACCTCAATTAACACAATCAAGACAATCCCCCAAAGACGTGCCCAAAAGTCCATTGTCCAGGTGACTCAAGATTTTGTCACGCTGACAACACTAACATTTACAGTCGTACTAACAAATTCCTTTTTAAAAGAATGGATTTAGCAAGTTTTTACACTACAAAGACAAATACTTTAAAAAAATTCTACTTGTATATCCAATAAAAATTTGAAGTAAAATGTGTAGAAATATACCTAATAATTCATAGCATTAAAATACATCATGAGTACCTAAGAATAAATCACAAGACTTCTACAGAGAAAGCTGTAAATATTACCAAAATAAAATGAATGAAGTGGAGGGTTCTATCCTATTTAGGCATGATAAGTATGAAAATTCTTACATATCATCTCAACTCCCCAAATGGAATTACAGATTCAGTTCTGACAGAAATGTCATCAGAAGGTGGACAAAGTGTGTCAACAGGTAAAGGCCTTTGCAGCACAAACCTGGAAACCTAAGTCTGATCCCCATAATTCACATGAAGTTGAAAGGAGACAACAAGCACTACAAATTGTCCTCTCACCTTCATATGTGCATAGTGGCATGTGTGCCCACACATAGGCATCATGAACACACATACACAATAATAATAAGGATTAAATTTGTGAAGATAAACATGGAGAGACTGGAGTGACGACTCAACAATTAAGAGTTCTTCCTGCTCTTTGGGAGGACCTGAGCTCCCAGCACTTACAACAGACAGTTGACTACTGCCTACAACTCCAAGTCCAGGGAATCCAGCATCTTCTTCTGACCTCTGTGGGCACCAGCACACACGTGGTATATACTCACACAAATGAACATGTATGTATTATTTTTAAAAAGAAAGTAAATGTGGAAATGAAATGAGTTAAGCAAAGTGAGTATAGTCCCAAAGAAGACCAAAGATGAGGGACTTAGATTATCAGCTATCAACTCTTGTAAGACTGCCACCCTAACTGTAGTGCTGATAATACAGTACATTAAAAAATGGACCAGAGCTGGTTGTGGTGGCACACCCCTTTAATCCTAGCACTTGGGAGGTGGAGGCAGGTGGATCTTTGTGAGTTCGAGGCCAGCCTGGTCTACATAGTGAGTTCCAGGACAGCTGGGGCTACAGGGAGACCCTGTCTCAAAAAGACAAAAAAAAATGGACCAGAGAATTCAGAAATGCTGATACATGTATAGACTTTCAATTGATCACAAAGTTTGTCCATAAAAAGCAGCGAGAGAATTCAGAAACGGTGATACATGTATAGACTTTCAATTGATCACAAAGTTTGTCCATAAAAAGCAGTAAGAGTACCATGGCCTTTCAAGAAGAGGTGCTAAATTAACTACCATGTCTGTTCCCTCATAAATAAATTAAATAAATAAATAAATAAATAAATGCATCATAGAGCTAATGAGGACAAGTAAATTAATAGAACTTATAGCTTCTTTGGGGAAGGCAAACATTTCCTAAACAGAATACTGAAAATATTAACCATAAAAGAGTATACAACAAATTGTACCTGTCTAGGTACTTCTCAAATGCATAATGAGTATATGAAAAGGTGTTTTGCATACTTAATCATAAGGAAAATGCAAAGTAAAACAACAATGAACTACAGCTAGATCATCACAAAATTGCCTTTTAATTTTTTTTAAAGCTGAGACCAACTTTTATTTTTAAGAGTAAGACATTAATAGAGAATTAAAATTTTTCTTTTTCTTAACACATAAAACTGATGTTAAGTTATATTAAATTTTCAAGACACGTTACTGTACCCATTCCAGGATAGCCCTATTTTTAAAATTAAGGTAAATTAAAATAAAGCATGTCTAGAAAGAGATAAAGGGGAAGGCAATTAAGAAATGAACGAATATAATCTAAGTATGATACATGCATCTATGAAAATGACACAGTGGGCTGGGTGTGATGATGCTTGCCTTTAATTCTATCACTCAGAAAGCAGAGGCAAGTGGATCTCTATGTGTTCTAGGCCAGCCTGTTACACAAAGCAAGTTCAAGACCAACCAATGTTACCTATGAGACCTTGTCTCAAAAACAAAGTCACGATGGAACCTCTTGTTTTGTACAATTAATATATACTTTAAAACGTCTTTAAGTTTTTGTATTTTGGTTTATTATGGGGAGACTGCGCTGGGCTCCCGAGCATGGGGTGCGCTCACTCCCTGTGGATCCGCAGACTGCTCTGGGAAGCGGCGGTTCCAGGAGCGGCAGCGGGCGCGCAGGCTTTTCCCGCCGGCTGCTTCGGTCCCGTCTCTGGTGCTGGCGACAGCTGGTGGCTGCTGCAACTTCTCTGGTGCTGAGAGTTTACTCTGCTACTGGAGCATTGTCCAGCTGGAATCCCGTCTCTATTCCACCCGTGTACTCTTCCTCAGGATGCGAGGCTCCTGGCCACTGAGCCACGCAGGGAAGGGGTACGGAGACGGCGAAAGCTATTTCGCTAGAGTGTCCGTGGGTCGGTAAGGGAGAGTGCTGCCCTCCGGGGGGAACACAAGACTCAAGGCTCGGCTCAGTCTGTGCTTACAGCTTTATTCTCTCTGAGTGTCCGTGGGTCGGTAAGGGAGAGTGCTGCCCTCCGGGGGGATCAGGTCCCCGGTACACAAGACTCAAGGCTCGGCTCAGTCTGTGCTTACAGCTTTATTCTCTCTGGGACCCAATCTCTGGGACCCAGTCTCTGACCCAATCTCCCACTATTAAGAGAAGGCTAGGATATTTTGTACCATGGGGGTAGTGGTAAAAAGATTTGGCTGTTAGATGCTTTGTGAGACATTCTATTTGCATGTGGAAGTGGATTTCTGCCACACTGCTAGACTGCTGGCCGCCTGGAAAAATCACACAGGAAGGCATGGTCTGCTTAGAGCCAGAGGCCATGTTTATGTCAGGGCATTTGTGGCGGCCACTTCAAAGGGAGAGTCAAGAAAGATGTCAGGAAGACATCTTGCTATGAAAGGAGCCCGCAGCACATAACCCGAGCTGCATGAGCTGTCCGGTGTGAAGGGACTTCCACTTTGCATAACAGAGGTCTCCAACAGTTTATCATAAGCCTCAACTCTCAAATCGATGACTTGTAATTGGTTGTCTGTCTAGTGAGAACTGCTGGCATCTCACCACTCATAACCTTTAAATATTTTTAATAAATTCTCCTCCAAGTGTAGGCAAAGATGTAGAGAAAATGGAATCCTTAGATCGTGCCTATAAAACACAAATCACCTACAATTGCTTTAGGAAAACCATGGGCAATAGAAATTAACGCCAAATGTGCACAAGATTGATGCCCTTAGCTCCAGGAAATGTATATTAACAATTAGATGTTCACACAATAAACATCAATATGTATTTATCAAAAGATATATATGTACAAAGGCATGCTTCATTAAAACCCAAAACGACAGTCTAAAAGTCCATCAAAAGTCTAATAAGGCATCAATATTTCTCCTCCGGGGTTCAGGGAACCTCACAAAGGTGGACGTGGAAAGAATGGAAGAACTGGAGGACAAGAGGCGAGCTGTAGAAAGACGTCTTCGGGATATCACACAGATGTGGCACTCATGAGCTCACTGCAGCTATGGTGACCTTCATAAGCCCTGCACAAGATTCAGCCTGTCAACATTTTATTATGGATGAGACAGGAGCTCATGAAGCCCTTTCCCTCCACAAGAAACTATTGGCAGTTAACAGTTACTGGGGAAGGCATTGTCATTTTCATTAGTGGTGCAACCACTGAGAAGTTGCCCATGCTTCAGTAAATAACTTCCCTGCGCTCATACAAGCAACCCTAATTACGCTCAGTGGTTATACACCATCCAGAAAAAGACACGAAAGAAGGAAGGAAAATTTGGGACAGGACGAAGAGGGTTTCAGTGGGAGAGGGAGGAGGGATGAGAATACAGACAAAAACAACTAAAATTCATCATATGCATGCATGAAGCTGTCAAAGAATACAAACAACTTTTAAAACAGTCTAATAAGAGTCAAATGTGATGTTTCATACTTACTATTCTAGCACTGGGACAGGAGGATCACTGTGAGTTCAAGGTCAGCCTGGACTACAGAGAAAGACCCTGATTAAAAGCATGGAACCAAAAAAAAGAGTCAACTGAACATGTAAATTATGATGTAGTCATACAATGCAATGCTATAGAATAATGAAAATAAACTTCTGTTCAAGTCAATAAGGTAGACTAATTTCATATCCACAAGAAGCAAAGTATTTTAGACAGAGTTAATATTAAGTGAGTCAATCATATTAATTTCAATAAAATGAGAATCCAGCTTATGGTAATAGAATTCAGAATAGTGGTTGCCTTCAAGAAGTTTGGATCAATTGCTAGAAGGGGAAGGTGAGAGAATTCAAGGGTAGCAATGATCTGTATTTTAATTTAACTGGAAAGCTATGTGAGTATATTCTCTTGAGAAGAAAATCATAAAAAGGCCAGATGCTCACGAGTTATAGATGCTTACCATGCAAGCCTGTTGACCTGAATTTGAGAAACAGAACTCACATCAAGGGACAGGAGAAAACTGAGTCCACAAAATTGTCCTCTGACCTCAATACACACACACACATACACACACACACACACACTCACACATTTTATTTAAATCATAAACATCTCTACTAAAATTTGGTGCACTTTATAACATAATTTTAAAATATTAAAATAAACTTTTAAGAGCTAAATATTAAAGTTTGGATTTATATTGTAGACATGAGGGAGCATTCACACTATCACACAAATGAAGACAGTAACTTGTGTGTGATCGATGAAGGCTGTGTGTGATGAGGAGGAAACTTCCTCTCAATGTAAGTGACCACTGTCATCCCAGTTTTCAGAGCAAGTATTAATCACATTTGGATTTTTTTTAGAGTAAAAGGTTTAGGAAAGTGAAGACATAAGGTAAGTTGTAAGTGAAATAAAGCTTAAAGAAACATTTAAATTTTTTTTAAAATTGAATTTTGATCCTTGAGCCCTGATGACCTGTCACCAAGTACAAGGAATAGATGGAATCTAGGTGTCTACGCTGCATCAAGGAGGGGCCATAGGGACTGGAGAGATGACTCAGTGGTTAAGCATTCATTGCTCTGCAGAGGAACTGGGTTTAGTTCCAAGCACCCACATGGCGGCTAACAACTGGCCATAAATCCAGTTTCAAGAGATCCTACACCCTCTTCTGGCCTCCATGGGCATTGTATACATGTAGTACACTTACGTACATGCACAAATAACACATAGAGAAATAAAAATGAAAATTAAAGGGCCATATTACTCAACAAGTCAAAGAAATCTCAGTATCAAAATGGTCTATTTTAACCCAGTGCCCAACACTGAAGTGTATATTCAGGATTTTCTTATCTCCTCTCTGTCCTGCCTCCAACTCTTTTCTATAGACTCTATTTTAGCCTGCTTTGTTTCCCTCTAAAGACCTCTGTATTCTACCCCTCAAGAGTAAAATGTATTCTGCCATATTACTTTCAATTACCATTTAATAATTTATGAAATTACTCAGCATCGTACCTGCGATATTTCAGTCAGGCCTCATTGCATTGTAATGAGGTTTGATTTAACATAGTCATTATAAATGCTGCTAAAGGTTAATAGGGAAAGAAGCTTCATTCCGATGCATTTGATTTCAATCATTTAGGAATAAAATAAGCATCTGCCACTAAGCAGAGGAATCCCTTCCCTTACAAGTGGCAGGGTATGATTACAGCCTGCACAAAAGTTCAGCACAACATGAAAGACTACAGTCTGGAGGAAAGCCAACCTGTGAGAGAAATGAAAAACAGAACTTTCCAAGACTGTGCCATATGCTGTTTTGGACAGGGTAATTCTTTGTTCAGGACTATGGTTCACACGGCAGAATAATGAACATTACGTTCATTCCTGACCTTTGCCTGCTAAATGGCTGTGGCATTCCAGTTACTACCACAAACAGAAACAGCCTCAGAAATCTCCAAATATCCTGGGGTTGGAAGCAGTGCTTCTCTCAATTTATTACATAAACGTGAATTTCCAACTCCAAAAGTACATTTTGAAAGTCTAGTTTATGTTAGATCATATTTCTAACAAGGCAACAGAAAACATTATCTTTTTGTGATCTTAACCTTTCCTTTCTGAGACCCTTCAGTGACATGCCCGAGCCAGATCACAGTAGCTCCCAAGAGCTGATGTTCAGCGACCCTGTGGGAATACCTTGAAATCAACCATGCTGGGAAGTTTTGGAGACACATATACCATTTGTGGTGGTTAATATTGTCACCTTGATAAGATTTAAAATCGCCTAGGAGAGAAACTCTCTGAGGGAGTTTCCAGATTTAGTTAATTGAAATGGGAAGACCCACCCTGAATTTGGGTGGTAACATTCCACAGGCTGGAGTCCTGGACTGAATAAAAAGGAAAAAACAAAGTGGACTAAGGACCAGCATTCATCTGTCTCTGCTTCCTCACTGCAGATGCAATGTGACCAACTCAAACTCCTGCTGCTGTGATGGCTTATACCCTCAAAACATTATACCCTCAAAGCATGAAGCAATAAACCCTTCCTTCCTTAGTTTCCTTGTCATGGCAACAAGAATAGTAACTAACGCACCATTGTTCTCAAATGGGAGAACTGGTTACAATTACCTTTTCACAGTCTTAACTGCATTCAATTAACAACTGACCTGGCAAGATATGCCCACTGGTGCAATAGTGGCACAAGTGTTAAGGGAGAAATTTTCTGACCAGATTTAACCTGGCACTGATATCAGGTCTAAGAACTTGTGACTAGACCGGTCACAGACTATAGAGGAAACCTACTGCAATTACTCTGTTAAACAGATATAGTATTAAAGTGGCTCCTAATGACTTATTGTTAAGCATATAGATTAATGCATCTCTCAGTTCTCACCAGAGATACTTCCTCACACAGCATATGGTGATCAACATAGAAACCCACAATTGGTCAACAGGCAGAGAATAGGAGACTGTAGAGTGCTTATCCCAGAACAGACCCCATATCAAACCTCTGCCTCCCAAGGCACAGAGATCATTGCAGAAAAGGGAAACTAAAGAGTGTAAGAGCCAGAGGTGATGGATGACCACAAGAAAACAGTTTTCCAGATAACTTGGCAGCGGTTCATATGAGCCCATAGCAACAGTTACAGCATACGTAAGAGCCACATGAGCTTAAGTCAGACAGAATCCAAACATGGCAGTGTGGAATTAGCTAGGAGGTCTCAGCCCTAGCTAAGGAATTATTGGAAGCTGGTAGCTACTGAGAAAAGGAGAGTCAGATTTCTTTAAGGATGTATTGCTGGATAGGCTGACTAGGCTCTGGTGAATGGACCTCTATCAAGGTTTGACTTGATAGGCCTTTATATATATATATTGTTATATAGTGTTTGAGGTATTCTCTAGGACCTCCCTGACCTAAAGGTCCTACAGAGTTCCCGTACCTGGGCATGAAATACTTGTTTCATGACCCATCACTTCTAGGAGTGGCATTGTCTAGCTGGGTGGGGTTCTGCATTAAATTCTTTTTAAATGCTTTTAAAATTGTCTTACAAGGTAGTAGATTTCTCTGTGGCTTTTTCAGACCCCCTTCACTTTGATTAATCCTTCCCTTGTCCCCTCTTCTCCCCAATTCTCATACACTCTACCCTAATTAAACCTTTCCACTCCCAGTAGGTCCCCCTCTCCATCCTCATCTTACCCAAGTATTACTGTCACCCCTCCCTAAGGCTCCCTCCTCCCACTCTCCCTTCCAGTATCCTGGCTTCTGGAGATACTCCAAGCTAAATAGGAAAAAAAATTCAAGAGTTGTGGGTACAATCCATGTATGAGGGAGAAAATGCAGTGTTTGTATTTCTGGGCCTGAATTACCTCATTCACTATCATTTTTTTCCAGTTCCAATCGTTTATTTGAAATTTTCATAATTTTGTTTTTGTTTACAGTTTAATAAAATTCTATTGTTTATATGTATCACATTTCATTATCCTTTTATCAACTGAAGTGCATCTAGGCTGATTCCTTTTCCTAACTATTGTAAATAGAGCTTCAGTGAATATGGATGAGCAAGTGTCTCTATAGTGGGATATAAATTCATTTGGATATAAGCACAGACTGAGATTATTTCAAAGTTCCACAACTGGTCAAACAAAGAGATAAGTGACTGTAAGTTTACCAGCCCTAAGTGATACATCTACAATGCAACCTGTACCCCTAAAGCTCGGGGAACATTGCAGAAGAGGGAGTGGGGGAGATAGAATGTAAGAGTCCAAAGAACAAGACACCCGCCATTAGTTAATTATTTTAGACATGATAGGGAAGCTATACCCATGAAATCTCTACAGCATGATAGCCTAGCAAGATCTGCATAATGACAAAACCAACTGACATGCCAAGATGGAATGGGGGAAAGTTCATAGGGTCCTACCACAGGATGAAGAATTGCAGGCAGTCAATAGATGCTGAGGAAGGGAAAATCAGTCTTCTCTGGGGACTAGCTCTCTGAGAGGCTACCTAATCCCAAGGGGTCAGCCCTAAACACAGGTACACATGAGCACCACCAAATGAATCAGTGTTATATATATAATACACATACACACACATACACACACACACACACACACACACACACACACACACATATATATGGAAACCACCAGGGCTGCCTCTGGATATATATATCCATGGACATACATATAACATATTCATGTACATGACACAACAATTATAAAGAGTATGACAATAAATTGAGACGGAGTGGGGGGTCATGGGAGGAGTTGGGAGGGACTGGGAGGATGGAAACAATGAAAATGCAATACTCAGGTATGAAATTCCCAAATTAAAAAAAATAAAATTATAAAAAGAAAACTCTGGGATATATTTATGATATAATCCTAATAACAACTCTATGATGTTATAAGGAGACAAAGGTACTTTCCTACATATTAGGAAATTAAAAGGCCAAGTAATTTTTCCAAGTTCACACAGTTAATATTCGCTAGAGGTTTATCTCAAGTCCAAGTCTTTGGCTTCTAAAGTCAATGCTCTTTTTCTCAGCAGTATAAAAGATTTTCACATTGCACACCAGGGTCCATCAGACACACATCTGGGATGGCCAAAAAGTGCAGAACCAGAGTACAGGGAACAAGTATACAGTGCGATGTAACACATGATACCACAAGGACCAAAGGCCCCACTCTTAAAACCGTCCTGCCCCTGCACTCAGGCTGAGAAGAGGCAGCCCTGGTGGTTTCAGAATTGTCTTCAGTGTCACTACTCCACTGGGAGAATGCTAAGTTTCTAGGATCTGTCAATGATGGTCTACGTGAACCTCCATACCAAGCCGTCCCTGGACCACACTCTGCACCCTTTCTCACACAAAGTTTTCCCACTGTCTTCATTTCTGAATCTTACCATTCCATATTTCGATAATTTGTCTCTTCTCACATTTTCCTACAGTCAGTCAAAAGGAATGAAAGCACTGTTTCAAAGCTTTGCTTAATTATACAGCCTCAGCTAAATATACAGTTACATTGCTCTCATGTTCTATTTCCAAAGATACTGGGACATAAACAGAGTCTAGTTATTTGCCACTCTATAACCGTAGCAGCCTCTCTTCTGTGCCCAATAGCGTGCTCCACATGTCCACCGAGATCTCTGTATAGATACACCCTAAGACTATTGAAGTCTTCTCTATAGCTCTTCTCCATTCTTTCAAAGCCCTTAGCAATCTGTTCATGGAGATAATGGGCCTCTCCCAATGTGCACTTCAAACTTTTCTGCTTTCTACCATCATCTAGATCCAAAGTGGCTTAACTACTCCCAGTACCAATATTCAGTGACAGTTTGAGCTGTTATAACAAACTGGACAGCTTAAAAAACATTGAAATTTGTTTTTCACAGTTTGGAAGCTGAAATGTCATTATCAAGAAGCCAACCAATTCAGTGTGTAGCTCTCCAGGCTCGCTTAATGGATTGCCTAGGCTAGTAGCCCAGCTTGCCTTGAATTCACTACATAGTACAGTCTGGCCTTGAACTCACAGTCTTCCTACCTTAGCCTCTCAAGTGCTGGGATTACAGATGTGTTCAGCCATGCCCACCTTACAGGATCTTTTTCTACAAGGGCACTAATTCCACTCAGAAAAATTCCATGTTTATGACCAAATTGCCCATGAAAAGCACATCTCTAAATAGTCATACCATAATATTGGAGATTAAAATTATGATATATAATCTTCAATTGACATAGTCAATGGCTTGTACAACACTACTAATGTTTCATGATAGCAAGTGTATGCTCAGTATTCAGCTAAAATTCATGATATTGGCAGCTTACCATTACAAAGACCCTACATCTCTGCATCAGACTTTGAAAGCTGGGATTTCTTTCACATCCATTTCCTCCTTGAATTTTAATTCAGCCATCTTGAAAAACGGGCAAAGCAAAAGGCTTTAGATGTTCACAAGATTATAAATTTTCCAAAAAGGGAATATATATTCTACAACATTCTTGATATTCTATAACATTCTTATAACATCAAGCGTGGAGGTTTTTTAGTGTATTCATTTATTACAGAATTTTATGCAAGCTATTTTGATCACATTCAAACCCATCTCCCCTCTCCACCTCCTTCCCACTAGCCCCACCTTGACTTCATGCCCTCCATTATTATTTGTCTTTTTCTTTTTTTAAAAAAAAAACTGACCCTGCGTTTATTTTCTAAAGTCATATCAGTTCTAATCTGTGCCCCTCAAGTGCTCCTGGGTGTACATTCCCTAAAGTCTGATCCACCCACCAGACATCACACCAGTAAGGAAAAGTGACTCTCCCTCTCCCAGAATCCACCAATTGCCAAGAGCTCCTAAGCTGGGGCTAGGGAACTAAATTAACAAACCGCTGAATTTGAATTTTAATGGATATATATAGATATATATGTGTGTGTGTATATATATATATACATATATCTCCATCTCGTCCACAGCATGAAGTTTTTCAATCAGACTAGAGTTCTACTTTCTCCACTTTAATTCAGTCATTCACATGTGTGTATGTTGAATTATCCTCTTTTTTTAACAAGAACCATACTTAGGTGGTAGAATGAGCTTACTAAAAGAAAGGAACTGAACACAGAAATCCTTGTGTGCAATATGCTTGAAAAATTTTAGATAATAATGAGAAATTTCACTCCTTCAGCTAGAGAAATTCACAGCCTTTTGAGCATGTAAGACTGTTTAATATGAGATGCACATTGTCTAAAGAAAATTCAGCCCACGTCAGAAATAAAGTATATTATTATGGTTTTCAAATGGTGTTTAGAGTTGAAAAGCAGAGGCAGCCTTTGCTCCATTCTCTACCTGTTTAACTCACTCTTTAATTAGGAAGCCAGGAGAACAATGACAACCACTGGATTCCAAATAAAAACACAGATAAAGGGCTGGGCACACTGTTGATATTCTCTAAATCCTTAGATTGAGAAATAATTAACTTTTTGGCTGGAATAGAAATAGGGAGATAATTAAATGACCTTGAATTTTTCCTAGAGCTATGCATTGGTGGCCAGTTGTCCTAGTTTGTTCTTCATTGCTGTGACAAAACACTCTGACCAGTACCAACTTGGGGAGGAAAGGGTTTATTTGTCTTACGTCTCCCAGGTCGCATGCAGTTCATCAGGGAGCCCAAGGTAGGAACTCAGGGCAGAAACCTGGAGGCAGGAGCTGGAGCACAGGCCATGGAGGAATGCTGCTTACAGGCTTGCTCCCCTGGCCCTTACTCGGCCTGCTTTCTTATGCAACACAGGCCCACTTGCCCAGGGGTGGCACAGTGGGCTGGGCCCTCCCTCATCACTCAAGAAGATGCCCCTCAGACATGGCCACAGGCCAGTCTAATAGAGGCAATTCCCCAACTGAGGCTCCCTCAACCCAGGTGTGTCAAGTTGACACTAAAGCTATCCAGCACACCAATGTTTTCTGAAATAATCCACTAACCAGAGTTCTCTGTCTTTATCAGTAAAAGAGAGATACCTGTGATGGGTAATCTTGGTTGTCAACTTGACTGGATCTGGAATTAACTGAAAAGAGAGGTTTTTCTTGATTGGATCATTGGAAACTGGAAGACTCCCTGTAAATATGGCGTTATCTTCTGATGGCAGCTGGTGTAAAAAGGTCATGGCAGAAGGGAGCTTGTGCTTTTTGCCACTTGCCTTCTCTCTCCCTGGTGAGTTCATCTTATTACTGTGACATTCTTCTGCTGACAGTAGAACCAGCCTCTTCAGATTCCAATGTAGACTGAAGACTAGCAGACCTCCAGGAATCCTCTAGGCCTCCAGCACCAGATTGGGATTGCTGAGACATCCAGCCTCGTGGACTGAGCAATTATGGGATTCTCAGTTGCTCCATTTTTGGACTACTTACTCTATTCTGTAAACTAATATAATAAATCCCTGTATATATTCTTTCTTCAGAGAACCCTAATTAATACAGTACCTTCTAAATTTTTATACAAGAAAACCTAGTTTCTCAGTAAACTCTATTCTTTCTTTCTGGATGTGGAGTCACTGAATTTCTCCACCTCCTGAAATTCACTCAGGGTTTGAGCCAAAGGATTCTAGGTGAAAGTGACATATGCAGTGTCGAGATCTGACCCATAAAAATGTTCAGAGTGCTTCACGTTCTTCTTTCTTTCAACTAGCAGCCAACGATAATCACGAAGGCAACCTTGCAAACGACATCTTGAATATGGTGAGTCTACTGTCACTCTAAGTCCCTGAGAGGCTACAAGGGGTGGAAACTTTTTGCTTATTCTCAAACACCAGCCACCTCTGCTGATATGGGATATCCCTGCTGGACTCGTGGGTAAAAGGAAACACGTTTTCATTGCATTTCAGCTACTACATTTTTAGTACCTTCCAAGCAGCAATTTAGCCCACATAAACTAATATAAATGATATGGTAATCTGCAGCTGTAAAATATTGCTTTCCTCTGATATCATTATTCGAAACTCAGCTTGCTGGTGGTTTAATTTTTATGACATATGTCATCTTTAATGTCAATCTGTTTATTTTAATGACATGTTTCCAGTAATGCAGAAATCTCTGCTTTATCACTCTATAATTTCTCTTAAACTATAGCTTTCACCACATCAACCCAAATCAAGGAAATTCCATGGTTCTTAACACCAGCTTCACAGTCTGTCATAATATGGTATGAGTTAAATCCTAATCACACCCTGTAGAAAGGAGGCAGGCTATTAAAATAGGCAAATTCTTACTTAAAGTCAAGTAAACTGAGGTACAGACGGGTACTTTAATATTGTGTAACTTAAGATCCCCAAGGAATCCATCCCCGTTAGCCTGTCTATCTTGTACAGAGCATTGGGGGACACGGGAACACTACTGTAATTTTCAAAATATGCTAATTAGAAACATCAATATGTTTAATAAAATTTCCAGTGCTCTAGTCCATCACAAATACCACTTTCAAATTGTTCTTTGTAAAGTATCACCTTATTCTGATTTTCCCAAACTCAGGAACTTACAACACTGCTCTGCTTTCCTCTGTCCTGTCCTTGAACAATCTCTTCCATTGGGGGAAGGGCTCATGAAGTCCCAAGCCTAACTGATGGGTTATAGGCAACTGATGGCTGCTGAGAGGGGGAGAGTAAGTTTTCTTCAGGGATATGGCCGCTGAAAAGCTGCCCATACTCTAATGGATGGTCCCACGCCAAGGCACATACAGGAGCACAAACTGGACTGAGTGGGTCTAAAAACAGAGTACATGAAGTTGGGAGGGAAAGGGGGGATGGGGGGGAATTGGAGTTGGTGGGGGGACCAGGGAACCAGAGGTAGATTTGATCAAAATACGTTATATGTATGTATGAAATTCTCAAATAAGAAAAAACTTGAAAATAATCCCCTCCACAATCTGTCTATACTTTTTCCTGACCTTGCAACCCACTGCTCATCAGTTTCTTCCTGCTTTCAACACTCAACCTTGTCTTTGCCCTCTTAACACCAGTACAAATGTCCAGAATTCGCTCCTCTCTGCTCCTTGCCCTCTAAGTAGTACTCAGGGCTATTCTACCCATTGCTATAAGAGAAGCGTATGCCAAAACTTCTGGCCCGCATCAATTTCTGATTTCTGAAATCTGTCCTCCTGCACATCAGTCCTGAAGTGGCTGTTCCCCTATTCCTTTCTGGCTTTTATGCATTTTTCTTTCATTGACTATTTTAGATTTAAAAATCTACAGGAGGAATTTTTCACATTAAGAGACACCATGCTGGAGCATAATTGTATCCAGAGAATGGACTCTAGTCCTTGATCTTTTACTGACTGAACATGGGAGAGTTGCTTGAAATCCCTGGATCTCTGTTTCTACTGTAGAACTCTCGTACTAGAGTAAATACGCCTACATTCATGTAGTCATTAATTCAAAGAAGACTTGATAAGCCATTGCTAAATACCACATTATTCTAGCTACTGTGAGGTCACTGGTGATTTATCTTCTTCAAATGTTTCAGACTACATGAAGAAGTTTGCTTAGAAAAGTAGTAAGTCCCACATTATTGATGCTGTTCAATCAGAAGTTACAAAGATGTCTGTCATAAGTGTTGGAAGTATTCTAGCTACAGCCAGCAGAGCTGGAGCAGACTGTCCTGTGCCATCCATACTTCCTGCCCTCTGGAGTCCTGGCCAATAAAATATAGTCACAGCAAGCAGTTGTTAAAGAGAGAGTAAACTGACTCCTGTTGTGTTAGCTCTGGATATAGTAACAAAATACTATAGTCAGGGTGTTTATATAGCAGATATTTATCTCTCTGTAGGCTAGAACTCCAAGATGAAAGTGCAGACATACTGGTTCCCGGTCAAGGCTTTCTTCCCAGCTTGCAGATAGCTGACATCTCCTTGTGAGTGTCCTTACATGAGGAACAAAGAGAAAGCATTCATCTCCTCCTCTTCATAGAGGACTGTCAAATCCCATCATGGGAACCCCACTCTCATGTCCTGATCTAAACCTAATCACTTCTCCCAAGGATTCACCTCCATACATCACCACATAGGAGTTTAGGATATCAACATGTGAATTTAAGAAACACAAGCATTCACTCTATAACATATATCAATGAAATTAATTGTATTTGTGTAGATTTCTTTACTATAGTTTCATACTTAACAATTAAAAAGTGCAAAAATTAATGCACATGGAAGCATCAGATATTCCACAGCTAAGTTCTGATAAGATCTTGACTGGAAAATGTGTCTTGTCGGGAGCCCACCTCCTTGCACTTGGCAAATGCAACTTGACAAAAGTTGCTGATGTTGGATATAGAAGATGAAGTGAGCTTGCAGAACAGAGCTTCAGTGACCATTCCCAACCAGCTACAGGCAGGGATGGAACCATGCCTACATCAGCAGCCCTGGAGGAGGAGAGCGGGGTACAGACAGTTTCACAAGGAATAGCCTCTTTGTTCTGCTGTCCACACATGGCCCAAGGGAAGTTTTCCTAGTTGAGCGGGTTATGCCTTTTTTCCCAGAGAAGGTGAGGAGACATTACAAATGTTCCTTGAGTTCTTTTACCCTGTCATTGCAGGAGGCAGGGAAAGGCCACCTGTCACAGTTTCCAACATCCTTTCAAAAACACAATGTTAAGATTTAATCTGCTGCAGCATCTAGCCGAGCAAAAGGCTAACCATCAGACCACCTGCACTGCATATCAAAATGCCAGTCCTACCTGAAGATGGGTCTCCATTTCCATCCATGGTTCACAGATATGCACCAAATGACTTACAGATTTCTGAAAATTATGTCCTCACATATCTGATTCTGCCGTTATAACTCATTCGAAGTGTCCTCTCACTGCTGTGTTCTGTTCCTCGCCCCATGCCTAATCCTCCTGGAATGTGGTTCAGAGCCTCCTTCTAATTCTGACATACCCACTGCCCTAGAAAATTCTCTTCTTCCAATTCCTGCCCTCTCAAGTGCAAATCTTCCCCTCTCTGCCTTGTGCCTGTGAGAGAACCCCACTATGCAAACAGAGAAGCTCAGTTGAAACACGTAACCTACTGTTAAAAGCTGAGGAATGAGCTAGTCTGAATTTACTTTTATTTATAATCCTATTATGAGTTCACATATCCTATGTCCTTTGACCAGCAACACAATCCCTAAGGTGCATGCTTCTATGGTCAGCCCCAACCCCTAAGGTTCTGGGAACCTGGCCGAGGCCCTACTGTAATGAGAGGCAGAAGCAACCCATGCCCATCTGACTTCCAACCTGAAGCCTATACTACTCTTGATTAATGAGGACCCTGAACCCTACCTTCTGGTCTTCCCTTTCCTAAAGCAGTGTTGAGTTTTTAATGTGATCTACATCTCACCTAGCAGATCTGCTATGACCCCGTTAGGTTCTGCTATCATCCTAGTATTTCATTCTTCTTCAAACACCCATCTCTGTTTTAGCATACTGAGCTAGAGTAGCCTAGACCTTGAGCAAGTCATGGAAGTTCTATGGTTGTTACCCTTGAATCTGGGGAATGGACATAATTCCTTCCTAGAGAAGCTCTGCCTTCTCTAGCCAGTGTTTCAAAAACAAAGCGAACATCCAACAAGATGCTGCCTATCAGAGTATTATGAAAATAAATATGCCAAACCAAACTACAATGTTCAAGGCAAATGGTCTATCACTTATTGAGCAACAGAATCACCCAGAGGACTTGTGAAAGCCCACCTGAGGGTCTCTGACTGTACAGGTTAAGAACTGCTGCTTCTGATGTTTCTGGAGCGCTGCTGTTGCTGTGGGAGTCAGAGCTCATTCTGAGGATGTGCATCCTAGGCTAAGCCCTGTCCTGAGCAAAACGCCCATTGTGTATCATTAAAGCCATCTTGCTGTGTTAAGGAAGGTGACCCTGTGGGACACATCCCTATCAGCAATTCCATAGGGGTGTTTCTGCCTCTCACTACAGTAGGGCCTTGGCCAGGGTTCCCGGAACCTTGATTTCTGATTAAGGGTTAGAGTGTAGGAACATGGGGAAGGTATTTGCACCCTGTCAGACTCTTGATTGGTTACTCCGGTGGTGGGCACTGAGCAGAGGAGCTATGGTGAAGGCTGAGCATCAAGGTGGAGGAATTGCACAGGTGAAAGACAGCAGCCAGCAAGTAGGAAGCAGGTATGAATCACAGCCAAGAAACATGACAAGTGATGTTATGACAGGCGAAGGCAAGGCCATGGGTGGTAGCTCAGCTCCCCCTGTGACAGGCCCTGTTATCCTCAGGAACAAAAGCACACAGTGTGCTCCCTGTATACCTCCAGGGACTGTGTCAGTCCTGATCTCCTGACAGGCTAATGGGAGTTGTTCCTTTCCCATTCCATGGTGAGGAAACCATTCTCCCTGATGCTTTTCAGAGTGTGGCTGTGGCTGATAACAGCATAATTTCCCTCAGAAAATGTCCTTCTGTGCTTTCTTAAGGAGGGGGTAGGAGGATGAATAACAGTCTTCCACAGTGCTACTTTAGTGGATGAGCCCAGAATGTTAATTGAAGGTTCAGATACAGTTTCCCACTTGACAGTCACCCACCTACAGGTGGGACACTGTGGTCCTCCGTGAGAAGTGGGAGACCTTGTACACCTCGCGCTGGGGGTGAGGCTCTCTCTACTCCCTGTTATGAGAATTCTATGGGGCTGCAGCTTCCTGCGTATGGGTCACCTAATGGCAGTGGCTGTCCCCAGAATCTCCAGGGAAAGGGAAAAGTGCAGAGCCATCCACCCTCGCTGCTTCTCAGCTTATCAAGCCTTGCAACCTCTCCTGAGGATTTTACCACCCCCTTGCTGGTCACAGAACAGTCTGGGCTCCTCAGATATGCAAGTGACTCATTTTCCATCCATCAGAGATGAGACTTAAATAAATAAAAAGGTACTTCATGGGGCGGCTGGGCTTAATGATAAGCAATCATGGGAAGCCAAATGAAGGCAATGCTTTGTGCTGGGCCTGTGAAATTGGTTAAGCAAAAAGAATAATGGCCCGTTTTGGTGATTCATCCCTTTGCTCATTTCAGAGGGAGCATTATCTCAGTTAAGTGATGCAATTAATATGAAAATGAGGGATCATTGTTTAAGGAGATGAGGGGAGAGAGGGGAGGGGGCCTGAATGCCACAGTAGGGAAGAATGAGAGCCTGTGATTGGAAATTTGCATAGGTCAGTGGCAATGTGACGCCTTTAGCAGGCATTCAAAGCTTAGGCTGCATTGTAATACGGCCCCATTAAACTTTCATTATGGTGACCTGTGTCCAACACGATTCAATTTTTCAGAATCTTAATGATAAAAAGTTAATTACACTAAGGTGAAAACCTTTGTACTGGGCCCTGAAATAAAACACAGGGAGGGCACCGTGAGTCCCTTCAGGACTCTGTCCGGAAAGGCAGGGAGGCTTAATTTACTGTTTTATTAGCCATAACATAATTTGCAGGTTGATTTTTTTTGTGTGAGCTTTACAGATCGTTTGTAGCAGAGTCAAGAGTGATAAATAGGGTTCTTGTCTACCTACTTTTTCCCCTTTCTATGTTGCTGTTTTTCTACTTAGCAGCTTTCAGATTACATGCCAATGCAACTGACATTTTTGGACACAGAGCAGGAAGATAACAGAGAACTTGATAAGAGCATGTGACAAAGGGACCAGAGGGTCTGGAGCCCTCAGACTGGACTCTGGTAGCAGGGATGTCACCGACTCACCAGGTGGCCTGGGCATGGTACTTCACACCCACAAAGCTCCCAGTACAGGCAAAAACAGGGTAGGGTCTGGATTTCAGCACACAGGATCCAATCTAGCTTCTGCCAGTTCTCTGCTCTGTGAAAGGACTAATGTTACCTTCCTTACAAGATGCTGTAGTGACATTCCACATCAGCTGTATCCAAGGTTTCATTCCAGGCTGAAGAAAGATGAAGACAGTGTTGTCAGCTTTATAGCTGCTGTGTCAGAACCTCACCTCACCCACATGGGGGACACAATGGGCAACAGTTCCCTTCCCAAACTGGGTTTCCTTGGCAGCCCCCTTAAAACAAGAGGGTAGACAGTGACTTCTGGATCTTTGTGACAGAATGTAGCAAAGATTGCTGCCATCCCCACCCCATATACTCCAACAGGTTCATTCCTTAAAGTAAGGAATGGGAAGTAGAGGGCTGTCTCAAACTAGTCCCAAGAGAATGGAACTCAGTTCCTTGGATGTAAGGGGGAGCCAGTGGGACAGACAACAAGCCAGGGCAACCACTGCAAGCCAACCAGCACTAGGAGAACCACAGAATGGCCAGATGACATAGGATAGAGGCACAAGAGGTACTAACCCCATGGAAATACTGATAATAAAAGAGCTGTGGTCCTTCATTTTGTACTTTTTAAAGTGCAAAGGATCCTCGAAACTGCGTACATAAAACAGGGCATGCTACCTTTTCAAGAGGAGAGGAAAAACTCAACTGTAATTCTGGTAACTTAATGAGTATGAAAAACACACACAGACACCTACCTTCATGTAGAGCTTTGCCTACCTCTGAGGTGAAAAATTTAACACTGAGAAGCAGCATGCCGGCAGATTGTGCTCTGAATACAGTCGGTTCCCTAAGGAAGACCATGCTAAGTTTGGATGCCAGGAAAACACCAGTACCTAGGTAACATATCAAAGAAACAAAGCAGAAATGGACCAGAGTGGGGGGAAAGAGGTCCTCTATGTAGGAGGAAGATGTGCCCATCCAGTGTGCAATAAGGAGGCAATTTGAAGATAAAAAGGGTTGTGCAGATATAGGAGGCAATGAAAAACCAATAAGGCACCGGAAATCAAAAAGGCAGGGTATCAGAGAACAGGGAAAAGTCAAAACAGGAAGAGGACTGAAATCAGAATTTCCTCCTGTCACCATCTGGAGACCACAACAACTTCCATGCTTCCTGCCAGACACAAAGCCCTCCTGAATCCGTCTGTAAGCCTCAGGAAGTATCTAGAAGCAGTAGTCCTGACTTAGGACTGAATGTAGCCTATCTTCAACTTGACTTATGTCATAGATCAAAACATTTGTAAAGATACTGGTCATTCTAGATCACTGGCTTCTAGGCATGGGTTAGCATACAGATGACCTAGAGGTCTTTAAAGTACATATACCATACTAGACACAAAGCTCCAGAGTTAGAGCCTGAAATCAGTACTGTTAGCAACTGGTTCAGATCAGTTCTACATAGGCCGGACAGGGAAATGAAGGACAGAAGCACTGAGGCTTGAAGAACAGTGCTCTGTAGGTCCCCAAATGGTCTGTTTTCCTACACTTGTGTGTCTGTGTTTTGCCACTTTCCTAAAACACTGGCATTTTTACTTAGAAATGTATTCATTAAATTCATGAAAATGAGCATACATAAGGAGTAAGGCTAAGAAGACAGCTTTTCTGCAACGTGAATCAAACATTAAAGAGGACGAAAACTAAAAGTGGAGCTGAAGCAGGAGAACAGGGCAGACGTAAGGTCTGAAAAGCCTCATGTAAAGTCTGATAAAATCACAAGATCAGCATAGAGTGGGTTGGAAAACTCCGACAAAGCCTACTGAAATCAGCTGGCACCACTGGCACAGGCTGAGGCACTCCAGAGTCCTAACGTAGCTCATTGTGACACTAAAACACACATCCTTGGGTGCAGATTTGAAATGCTAATGAAAGCTACAACACATAAGCATATATATAACTACATGTAACAGAGCCAAAAACTGGGCACTATGCAAATAAGCCCAAAAGTTCCATGCTAAGGTAGCATAAAAGCCTCCATTCTGCTCATGTGGGTTGTTGAGCTGCTGAACTTTCCCTGTGCTTGGGCCCCTTCCTCCTTTTGAGGCATTACCACTTCATAATGAGCTGTTTCTGCTTCTGGTGTATGTGTCTCTGCTCAGGTCTTTGTTCAGGAACACAAGAACCTGGAAGTCCTCATCAGCGCCTCTTAAACTACACTATCCACCAATATCAAGGGAGCATTTGTTTGACTATTAAAATGCTCTGAATTAAAAAGAATGAACATGAACTACAGAAATCACTTGTGCGGTAAAGAAGAGGGAGTCTAAGGACCCCAGCCTCAAGCTTGCCACTTAGTATGTACATGTGCTCAGACAAAACACTTCATCTCTGAATCGCAGTCTCCTTCTCTGTTAGATGACATTATTGTGCCTGCTGAATAATCCTTCCAAGGACTGTTACATCAGATGTCATTAGGGCAATGAGGCAGTATTTCAGAAATGTCAGGAATGGGTGGCATTATGTTGTCTCCTCTAAAGGAAGGGAAGGCATTTGGGAGACAATCTGGAGACCACTAATGCTGGAAGAGAAAAGGCTGACGTCACGCTGTCTAAAGCATTTGTGCCTTTAAACTATTCGAAACTCTCATTAAATCTACCACACCACTCAGATAACCTTAAATCAACTACCCATCCTTGTCCTCTGGGGCTTTAAGCTAAACTTCTACAGCACCAATGAATCTTAGCTCCCATATTTCCCCCAACCAGGAACACATTCCAGTAGATGGGTACATGTAGAAAGTAGCAGAAAAATCTACATCTTAGCCAAAGCTTGATGGCTCTGGGCAAATGAGTAAATGGCACAGGTTTCTGTATAAAGCACAGGTGACATCCCCAGCAGGAAGAAAGGGCCTAATATAATATGTAGATCCTTGAAGATAAGATGGGGCTATTACGAGGAAGAAGTATGTCACTCTGTTTTGTTGGGCGAAGATGGCTCTGGGAAAAAAGCATGATTCGGCATTCAGTGATGTATATGACACCTGAAGGGGCCCTCAGCAGATTTCTCCATGAGTTCTCCGCTTGCCTTCAATACATCTTTTCTCCCTCTGCTCCTAAGACCTATCAAGACCCTCTCTAAAGGCCCTACCAGGTTCATTTACACATGAAGATCACCCAGAAACTTAAGTTCCAAACCCCTACCTATAATGTAGACCATAGTTTCTAGCTCCAAAATCTGCTTGTCCTCATCTGCTTGCTCCCAGAAAATTCACCAGAAACCCACTTCTCAGATCAGAGTCCACCTCTGTTCCTCACTCACTCCCAGAGTCAGCATGGTCACCCGGTCATCTCCATTCCTGAGGCTTCTCTCCAGTGCCACATGCCTGATAAGCAAGAGTCCAGTCGGGACCTGGGGCCCTGACCCACAGCCTGGGCCTTTTCTCTATCAAATGACAGAATCCCATGACTAAGCTCAGCATGAAGGCAAAGGTCAAGAAGGAATAGTACTGGATCCAACCATGATACTGGTAGGTACTGCTCAATTGATTTATGGAGAGACCAGAAAACCCAGATATTAATTATGACCATTATATTTCTTAATAATGAAATTCAATTGACTTATAACTGTTATAAGCTCACTACCTTTTGTTCTGCATTACTAATTACACTTACTCATTTTTGCAGTTGCTAAATTATAAGATATGCTATAGTTGTATAAGGAAAGGATTTATACATGTCATCTGCTAAGCTGTGCAATGGAAAGTGAAATTTTAAATGTGAAAAGCATTCTTGAGTAAGCCAGTGTTAACCCTCCCTTCTGGCCTTCCTTCCCTGGATAGAACAGAACGCCAGGACAGGTGTGCTCTGTAGATTCTATGTCCACCAAGCTTCAAGGTGCTGTCCAGATGCCCTCAGCAGGTTATAATTTTAGGACTGTCGAGATTCTGTTTCCCAACCACCTGCCTGGGGCCCCAACTCTTCTTAGCTTCCCAAACTTTAGGCCCAGAGCAGAATTACCATTAGTGCCATCATCATCATCATCATCATCATCATCATCATCATCATCATCATCATCATCATCTCCAACATGCTGTGTGACCATAAGAAAGTTACAAGCCTTCACTTCTGGTTTGTGACATATGAATCAGAGCAGTGCCTAGATTCTAGCACAGTCTCACCCGCCAAAAGTACTCAAGTCCTGTACAGTGCTCACGGTACTAATCATAGTATGATGCATGCCAAAAGTTTCTCAAGCTCAGATCTACCTGACCAAACAAGGTTCACTGCACTGCAATTTCTATCTGCTAGGCAAACTCCATCTATTTGGTTTAGGAAAGACAGCCCACCATTTCACTTCCCAGATAGTAACCCTCCACACACAGTGCACACAGGAGAGTAGCCTTGCCTTCCAGTCCCAGTAGTGACCACCACTCGAGTAATCACAGTACCGGATGTGAGCACACAGCATACTCACACGTGAATAATGACAGTGGGGGGAAGTTATCTTAGAAATTATTTTAAGAATCTCCATCGTGAAAGACCCTATGTTTGTGTTTTAAGATGGTAGATCAGGTATTTCAGACCTTAAGGATTGTGTGAAGCTTGAAATATGCTTTCTGTGATGCCATTGAAAGATACTGGGGGGGAGAGAAGGAAGGAGAGAGATGGGGGAGAGGGAGGGAAAGGAAGAAGAGGACTAAGAAGGGAGGAGGGATGGGGAAACAGGGAGGGGAAGGGGGGCAGAAAGGAGGAAGGGGAATACTGAAGTTGTAGCCAACTTTTTCTTTAATTCTGAGTTGTCCTTGGCTCTGTGGATACAGGGACACAAACTGGGAGAAAGAATTTGTTCTGCTTAGTAAAAAGGTAAAGAATTGAAACTTCCCTGAAGGTCTAGGGAGATGACTCCACAGTTAAGAACATGTGCTGCTCTTGCTTGCGGAGGACCTGAATTTGGTTCGCAGTACCCATGTCAGGTAACTCACAACCACCTGTAACTCCAGCTTTAGGGGATCTGACACCCTCTTCAATGTATGCAGGCACTGCACTCAAACACACAAGTGCACCTGTGGGCACGCACACACGCACATATGCACACACATACACACAATTAAAAATAATTTTAAAATAAAGTTCCCTCAAAGGAAAGTCAAGATAAAGAGGGATGGGAGGCTGCATCCTGGGTAGGGGGGAGAGGAGGGAATCCCATAGACCTTGCAATGAATGCTTTTTTAGTGCTTAGGCAGAAACTGGGGGAATCACTTCTTCTGTCTGTAGCAGCTTTCTACGTAAAGCCATAGACCTAAGGGATTAAAATGAGGTCTACAGAATCTACAGTGGCTGAAGGAGGATGCACTCAGATGTGAGTCTTCCCTTCTGTTCCATTCTGTTGATGAACCTGTCTGGCTTGATGCCAACACCATATTGTTTTATCATGATAGATCTGTAATATAATTGATATCAGGGATCTTGATATCCCCAGCGGTGCGTCTATTGTTCAGGGCTGTTTTGACTATCCTGGATCTTTTGTGCTTCCATATGAATATAAAAACTGTTCCTTTTCAATTTCTGTGAAGAATTATGTTAAAATTTTGGTGGGGATTGCACTGAACCTGTAAATAGCTTTTGGTAAGGATGGCCATTTTCACAATATTAACCCTACACCAATTTCTGAGCATTGTCGTTCCATCTTCTGCTTATCTTCTTTGGTTTCTTTCTTCAGAACCCTGAAGTTTTCATTGTGATAGTCTTTTACTTCTTTTGTTATATTTATTCCAACAGTTTTTTTGAGGCTATTGGGAATGGAATAGTTTTCCTGATTTCTTTCTGGATGTGTTTGGCATTGGTACATAGGAAGGCTACTTGTTTTTGCGTGGTATTATCAGTTCTTAATGATAAAGAGATTCCAGGCCAGAAGAAACAGGCCCTTCTAATCTTTTTTTTAATTGACATTTCTCAGAGCTCAGAAAATTCTCATCTTCAGCATGTGACGCAGCACAAAGAAGAGTCTATTTTAATTTTTTTTGACAGCTAGCCAGGAGACTAAGTCAAAAATACTTTCGCTCTTACCACTCTCTTACCAGCAGACAGGAAGGTAATGCAGAGCACGACACCTCTAGGAACAATTATTTTTTGATCCCGTTAGATTGCTTCCTGTCTCTGCAACATTCATTGTCCATTCTTCCCATTAAGCCTAAGTAAAAGGAAAATGACTTGGCTTTCAGTCCATATTTTTCTTCCCAAAAAGGGGCCTTGAGCTTTCTGATTCTATTTTAGTCAAAAAGTCCAATACAAGATATTATAAATATATATATATATATATATGAGAGAGAGAGAGAGAGAGAGAATGCTTGACACACTTGGATTACTTATTAGAGATTTGTATCTAGGTAGACATGGAACAAAATAGTCAGCGTGTGCATTTGAGGAATAGCTGGTGTCTGTAATGTGAGTAACCAGCTGTTCCTATACACTGGTTTTAAAAAGATGTGACAGACAGATAAAAGAGGCTTCATAACGTTTTCCCTGAAACTTGTTTGGGCAACCTCACTGATCACTCACCGATTACTTATTAGAGATTTGTATCTAGGTAGACATGGAACAAAATAGTCAGCGTGTGCATTTGAGGAATAGCTGGTGTCTGTAATGTGAGTAACCAGCTGTTCCTATACACTGGTTTTAAAAAGATGTGACAGACAGATAAAAGAGGCTTCATAACGTTTTCCCTGAAACTTGTTTGGGCAACCTCACTGATCACTCACCAGGCGCCAGGCACTCAGACCCAGGAGCACTAGCACCTACAACTGTCCTTCAAAGGAGGCTCTGCCGTCCAGAGGTTGCACAGAACATTAGCAGATCAGCAACACCAGGGTGAGAGTCAAACTCAGGACCTTCTAAGGCCAAAGCTCTTGCTCTCTCCTGCCTGGCTACCCTGGTTTTCAGACAGTGTCCTGCTTCCCAGCCCTCAGAAGAGTTGTGTAGCTCCCTCTCCTATCAGCAACACTTCGAAGAGGGAAAGTGCAGCTGCCCCTGCGCTCTCCAGGTGTGAGTGACCTTCTCTCTCTGCATCGCCCTTGTGTTCTCCATGAGGGGCTGACAGGTAGCAGCCGTCCTTCCTTTCTGAAAATGTCACTGAACCACCTTCACAGAGAAAAGGCAATGCTGACATTCTACTTTTCTTGTGACTCCCTGGAGAACGTTTAATCCCTCTGACCTTGTAGCTATTTAAAAGGAGCCAATCCGGGGTCTCGTCATAGTGACAGCCAGCGTTTTGTCTAGTGGGCCTGGGTGCAGGCGCACTTGGCAATGTGGAAGAAGAGCTTATGGCACCAAAGAGGCAAATGAATTCTGTGAGGTTCATTAACACTCAAATGTATGTGTTCCCTGCATCATCATTTACAGGTAAAAAAACGTCTCACCCATAGATTCTCACAATGAGCTAGCAGGGGCATCTTCATCCAAAAAAGAACCATAACCCCCCTCCCAATTAAATGTTACAGTATTATTAACAAATATTGAACCATATAACTATGGACGTTCATTAATAACTATCACAGAAGCTAGATGCTGACCTTGCTGATTTGTGCTTTCACAACATCCTCTCCTTCTAACTCTCCTTACGTAAAACCATCCTGTTTTATAGATAAAAATCTGAGACATGGCAGAGACCCAGGCCTAAAGCTATTCTGAGAATCACTTGGCAGTCACCTATGATGAATGCTGTATAAATACTGAAGGTGTTTGGAGACTATCACAGGCCTCGGTCACTGACATGAAAGCCAAGCAGCATTTGACATATCTCCAGTAATTTGGTTTTATTCTTTACTAAGTGACTGGGCTTCCAGGATGATTGGGGCCCAGACATCTGTATTACTCAAAGCTCTACTAACAGTGTAAGCTTCCTCGGGGAGATGTTTTTCGTCTGTCTCATTCCCTAAGGAGTGCTCCAGTGAAACGATACCTGGTACCAAATAGGTGCTTAATAAACTTTATTGAGTATTTAACTGACTTCCAATGGGCAGACATGTTTAAAAACATTATCTTTCACATTCCTAGATACATTCAACATTTTACCTATCAGCAAATTGAAAAGTCCCATAAAGTGGGTAAGAAAAATGGATACATTAACAAAACTCATGATTATGGAATTCCAACAGAAGGACAAATGTCACTTTGTCTCACTTGAGTGAACTCTAAAAAGCTGATCTCACTGAACTGGGTGTGGTAGCACACACCTTTAATCGCAGAACTTGGGAAGCAGAGGTAGGTAGATCTCCATGAGTTCCAGGTCAGCCTGGTCTCCATAGTGAGTTCTAAGTCAGTCAGTGCTACACAGTGAGACTGGTTCTTAAACAAACAAACAAAGTAGTTAAAACAGGCACAAGTTCCATGGGGTCACACAGTGGCTGAGATGTGGCCATAAGGTCCATGAGGCTTAGGGGCCAGTGAGATGATCTCTAACATGGCTGCAGCTAGTGTCCCGTGAACAGGTGGTGATCAGAAGGTTGTTAACTCCGAACTGATGACATTAAGGAAGTGAGAAGAGCCGTGAACACTGAGCAAATGGCAAATGAGTCTGCTCTGGCACCAAAGTTCAGCTAATATCCAAACTGGATGCAAAGACAACAAGAAATTATAAGAATTCATTGCATTCGAACTCATCTTTACTTAAAAGTTTTATCTTTTGCCATGTTTTGTCATTAATTATAATTATTCAAAATGTCATATTAGAACATTATTTAGAGGCTGACAAGATGGTGCACTTGGTAAAGTGCTTACCACATACACTTGAAGACCTGACTGGATTCCCAGAGCCCACATAAGAAGTTGGGTGTTGCAAAGACCGGAGGATCCCTGGGACTTGCTGGACAGCTAGTCTAGTCAATTCTACTTTCATTCAAAGAAAGACTCAAAGACTACAGTAAAGGGTCCACCCCAGGTGCAGCAAGGTGAGGTGCAGTAAGGCGGTACAGAAACGTGAGGATGGAGCTGGCCTTAGCGACCTCCACAGGAGGTTTGGAGGTGGCTGCCTCTAGTGAGAGCAACAGCAAGAGATGTTTGCGCACCTCATTCTTTCATTCACTAGGCAGCACATAAACATTGATGGAACACCTTTTATGTGTTGGTTGAAACACTGGAAGGCAGGATTCAGAGACCAGACTCCAACTGTAGAGAAATTCATGGTGAAAGAAACTATAGAAAACCTACTATGTGCACGGTGGGATACCAAGAAAATAAAGGCATTGACAACCAGGTCAGACCTACAGGAGTTTCTCTCTACTCTTCCTTCTGCACCTCTAAGTCCCCTCTCCACCCTCGCGGAACCTGGGAGGCTGAACTCCTTGAAGCACACCATTGGGGTCTTGCTCACTGACTTACAGCTGCGTTTCTCCAGTATTGGTGGGAACTGAGCAGAGTGATGGCATTTTTCACCCCTGTCGTGGGGTTCACAGGGGCCAGTTTTGTGACAGTCAGGAGTCCTGGTAAGAGGTCTGTCCTTCATCATCTCCGTGGTTTCCTGGTTTTCTTTCCCTCCACTCCTTCAGGCCCATCATAGTAACCAGATTTTAGAGTCCTCTACCATTTTGCTATTCTTTCTGATTCCCTAAGCCCTACTCCCCACTTTGTAGATAATTTATCCAGACATCACTATGCCATCTGTTTCTTGCTGGGGACTTGATACAGCAAGCTCCTCAGACAAATGTGACAAGAAGTTTGATGAGCAGGGTGTGGAAGAAAGAATTCCTGTGGTGGAGACAGTGAATACAAGCTCCCTCCTCCTGGGATGTGGGATATTCAAAGCCAAAGGCCTCAAGTTGTAGGCATTTATACCTAGGCATTTGTGGGGGCATCCAGGGATCCACCTGTGAAGGACGGAAGATTTGGAAGGCCAAGAAATATTCTTATCCACTGAGAAATGCCTAGAGCACAGGTCAGTGATTCTGTTTTGGTGAGGATAGACAGGAGAAAGCCTTAATAAGCATAACCTTTCAATGCAAGTCCCCATTCCCCATGCCACAGTGACATCTTGAAGCAAAGATCAGGTTGAACCCCAGATATGCTAGAGGAAAAGGCCCTTCTTGGGAGCTGTAGTATATACTGAACAATAAAAAGGCAAATCAGAACTCTATCAAGTCACCAACAAGACAAGAGTCTCCAGGACTATAGCAGACACCTGTAGCCTGACAGAGCCAGGGATTCCCCAACCTCCAGCATGGAGCATCAGCCTGAGGAAACGACTCACAGCAGGCCCCTGTCATATGATGCCATCAGGCATCCAATCACATTACTCACCCCCCCACTTTTTTTGATTCTGTCTCTCTGAGAAGTACGATTTAGCCTCCTATGCTGTTTGCCTGCAAGAAAAAAATGTGTATATTTGTATAAATATAGAAGATAGATGATAGATGATTTATACATGGACAGATGATTGAGAGATAGATAATAGATGATAGACTAGGTGGATGATAGATAGATACTTAGATAGGTGATAGATAGGTGATAGACTAGATAGATGATAGATTAGATAGATAGATGATAGATAGATGATAGATGATGATAGATAGATAGATAGATAGATAGATAGATAGATAGATAGATAGATAGATAGATGATATATAGGTAAGATAGATAGATATACATAGATAGATGATAGAGATAGATAGATAGATAGATAGATAGATAGATAGATAGATAGATAGACAGACAGATATATAGATGATAGATATAAATGATAAATGATATATATAGGTAGATATAGAAAGATAGATAGATAGATAAATGGTAGATGATAGATAGATGATAGATAGATAGATAGATATGATAGATATAAATGATAGATGATATATAAAGATAGGTAGATTAGATAGATAGATAGATAGATAGATGATAATAGATGATGATAGATAGATAGATGATAGATAGATAGGTAGATAGGTGATAGATAGAGATAGGTAGATATAGATAGATAGGCAGATATGGATAGATGATAGAAGATGGATAGATAGATAGATAGATAGACGATAGATAGATAGATGATAGATAGATAGATAGATACATAGATACATAGATAGATACATAGATGAGAGATGAGAGATGACTGCAATAGAGATAGATAGATAGATAGAGATAGATGATAGGTGTCAGTACATTTGGCACTTATTGTTCGTCAGTCTTCTGTCAGCATTGTGGTGATTTGAATGTGTCCCACATAAGCTCAAGTATTTGAACACTTTGTCAGTTGTCAGTAGGTGGCGCTTTTTGCAGAGGTTCAGGAGGTATGGCACATTACCTGGGGGGCTTTGAGAGTTTATTGTTATACCCCATTTCCAGTTCTCTCTCTCTCTCTCTCTCTCTCTATCTCTCTCTCTCTCTCTCTCTCTCTCTCTCTCGTTTCCTTCACTTGTTTCAAGATGTGAGCACTAAACTTTCTGCTCTGCCCATCTTTGCCACCATGCCTTACCTTGATGGACTCTGATCCCTCTGGGACCATAAGTTCAAATGAACTCTTCCTTCTACACATTCCCTTGGTCATGGTGTTTATCACAGCAACAGAAAAGTAACCAATACAACATTGTTAGCAAAAGTCAGTCTTGGCCCTTTATATGAACCCACAAAGCCAAGGTCAAAATTCTTAATTAGGAAGAAGTGATGACCGTCAGTCTGCCTGGGCCCTGGGGCAGCCCACCAGCACCACTACCACTACCCATGGACTCAAAGACACGAAATATATGCACAGACTTTGTCACCAACTAAAATCCTGGGTTGTTTAAAAAAGCCAAAATACCAGGTTTCTCCCCCTCCCTCCTCTCTGCTTTTCTTAAACAATGAATTGTTTGACTCAACTTCAGGACTTTGCCTTAGTCCACTTTATTCATTTTTTTACTTAATTTTTTCACTTCAATTGCCAAAAATGTATGTTTATCATGTATAAGATGAAGTTTCAATATGAGTATATGGAATGACTAAGTTTAATAACATACACACTATCTCACATACTTATCACTCTTGCCATGAGATCCTTTCATCTGCTTTCCCTACAGTAGCCTGACACAGGCTCACTGTTCTTCTTGACTGGCTCTGTCAGTCACGAGATCTGCTACCTCTATCAGACTAGCACAAACTGCAAATCTGATAAGCAGATGTGACTCAGGTGACTGATAAAAATTCTAAATAGCTCACCTTTAAAACTCAGGCCTGTCCTTTTCCTTTCAAAGCGTCAAGCCTAGAACTGTGGACACCCTGATGACAGGCGTGTGTGTGTGTGTGTGTGTGTGTGAGACACAGTGACTCTCACCTCTTTCTCTGAAGTTTTCTGCTGTTAACATAGGCTAAGATAAAAAACAAGCCCCCATCACAGGATGGCTCCTATTCATGACAACTAAAGAGCCTCCCTCCCTTCACGCTGCTGGTGCTACACCACGCTGTCCATCTTGCTGCTTTTCTTTCAGACTTGTGTAGTTCTGCTGTATCTTGCTCAGACTGCTTCAGCCTCCTGAGATCTGTGAGGGTGGGGCCTGGAACAGTGGATCAGGCATAGCTCTCCTGACAGCTTCTGTATACGTCTCTAACGCCTTGTGAGTGCTAATTATGTCTCTATGTGGCTCAAGCAATACCCAGCAGCTCTCCTGTGTATTCAACCTAGGAAACGTCTCTGAGAAACCCCAGGGTGCATCTGTCATGCCCCCCTTTTACTCCAGCACATGCTCAAGCAAGCAGAAAGCAAATGAACAGAAAGAGAGCCTCGGAAACACGTAGCAGGAGCCAGGGTACCACCTCAAGTTCATGTGTTGGTGGTGTGAATAGGCAGAAGGTGCTGTAGCCCAAGAAAGCAGCAGGAATCTCTCTGTCTCTCTCTAGCTGTGGCTGTGGCAGCTTGTCACTCCCCTGTATGCATCTTCTTCTTAGACTTCTTAAAATCAAACAAGTCTTAACTGCGTACACACAGCCACCTTGAATGATGGCATTCCCAGCTCCTTTATTGCTAAAAGTGGTCAGGAGACAGTCTGATCAATGAAGTGTAAAATGTCATGTGTGGGTCACTGAGATGGCTCAGTGGGTAAAGATCTTATGAGTTTATGCCCCAGAACCCACAGGCAGAAGGAGAGAATCGACTCCTGAAAGTTGTCCTCTGACCTCCACATACAGGCCCATGGCATACACGAGCACACAGACAGACAAACATACGCTGGATGAATGAATGAATGAATGAATGAATGTAAAAAAATTCCATAAAAATGTTCCATAGAAGGTCCTGTGTGAGTGATTTCAGGAAGCTGTCTTAAAGGGGAAGAGGTAAATGGTGTTTGTCCTCACCCACCTTGCTGGGTTATCACCCAGAATGTGAACCTGGCAACTGGCTCTCCGGCAGCCACTTAGGACCATGCTGTACATTTGACATCAGACACAGACTTGGAAGACTGCGTGGCCCCCATATCTACCCTGCTTATCTTTACGCAGCATCTTTTGTGAGAGGAGAGAATGAGCTTCATGAAAGCCACGTTGGGAGTTGCTTTCTGACACTCTGTGATGGTGTCTAGCCCCAGCTGCTTAAAATCTGATAGCCTCTTGTTTTCTAACCTATTTCTTTAACTGGAAAGGGGAATGGACGCAGTGATATAAGGAGCCACCCAGCTCTGTTCAGTCAGCATGTTTTCAGTGAGCACTTGGCATGTGCAGATCACTGAGGAGGCACAGGGAATGAAGGCAAGGGAGAAAGGAATTCAACCTGCAGGTTCGGTTTCTTGGTCACCTCTCCCTGATCACTCACTCTCTCTGTCTTTCTTTCAACAAATATTTATAAATACCAACAGAGATGTCAGTCCTTTTGTGGCTAAGGTTGCCACAAGTAGCAAAAATAAAATTACAATTACTCTTTAGTACAAATATACCTAGCGTGATTCAAATTGAACAGAATGGCCTGTATTGTCTCTGATAACCCTACATGGGCTGTCATGACAAATACACTGACAGGGACCCATCCCTCAAGAAGTCCCCTTGCTACAGGAGGGAGTACAAAGAAACCAGCACACTGCTCGGGGCCTCCAGTGAACATAGGGGTGACTGACATGAAGGAAATCGAGCAGCTGGAGAGTGACAGAGGAGGTAACTGAGGTTATCAGAGAAGCCGCTTGCAGAGTTAGCACTGCCCCAGACATCTGGATGTGGAAATAATTCCAACAAAGGCAGAGGAAGACCAGTCTACAAAGACAGGTCTTCAGAAGGGAACATGCTTGGAAAATTCTAGAAGACGAAGACCTTGTGGTTCATGTTGATGGGGAAAAGTTGACTGTAGGTGATAGATAATCAATGGATTTTATTTTAACAATACTGGGAAGTTAGTAGAGGCTTGAGCGTGGGAGAGAGAAGATGCAGCTTATCTATTTTTATTTACTTCCAAAATAATTTCCTGCCTGCTGAGTGAGGATGAGACAGGACTGGAGAGAGGGGAGCAAAGAGAAGAGAGCGAGGCAGCTTTTCCATGACAATGACACTGGTGGAGGTTTGGGTGAGCAGCAGAAGTACTGGTACCAAGGAGTCGGCTGGCACATGCTTTGGAAGTGGAGTTGGTGGGACTCATGGCAGATTCACTGCAGGGGTTACAGGCAGACCAGAATCAGCTGTGATGTGTCAGGAGAAAGCTGAGGCACCAAGACAAGAGCTCCGTCACAGAGGCGGGGGCGCATCCTGGACAGATTCCGGAGCAGAAAGGGTGGGATATTACACAATCTGTTCTTCCCAGAGACCTTCATCTGAGATTCAGATGGAGACGTCAAAAACTCAAAGTTGGAGCTGGGGGACGGCTCAGCAAGTGAAGTGCTTATATAAGGACCAGAGTTTGAAGATTAAGAACCATACAAGAGCCAGGCATGATAATGCACTTTTGAAATCCCAGTGTTCCTACAGCAGATGGGAGGTAGAGATAGGACAAGTTCAGGCAGCCTGCCCTAAGCAGCAGTGAGTAGAAAGAGAGCCTGGCTTCAAGGTGGAAGGTGAGGACCAGCTCCCAAAGTTGTCTTCTAACTCCGCATGCATACCATGGCATGAGCGCACCTACATTCACACAAACGAACACACACACATATCTCTCACTCTCTCTCTCTCTCTCTCTCTCTCTCTCTCTCTCTCTCTCTCACACACACACACACACACACACACACACACACACACACACTCAACACTCACACACTCACACACACACACACTCACACACACACACAATCACACAGTCACACACACGCTCACACTCACACACACTCACAACTGCCGGAGCGCCCCCACACTCACACACACAAACACACACACACATCTCTCTCTCTCTCTCTCTCTCTCTCTCTCTCTCACACACACACACACACACACACACACACACACACACACACACTTTCCTAGTTTGCTTTTCTGTTGCTGTGATAAAACATTGACCAAAAGCCAAAAGAATAAATAAATAAAAAGTTTGCTTCAGCTTACAACTCCCAGGTCATAATCCATCATGAAGAGAAGTCAGGACAGGAAGTCAAGGCAGTCCATGGAAGACTGCTGTTTCCTGGCTTGCTTCCCCTGACTTACTCAGCTAATTTTTAAAAAATTTTATGTTCTCCCTCATATGTGGCTCCTAGCACCAAATTCTTTTAAATTCCAGATCTTTTTAATAAGATGATGCTATACAGCAGTCCCTTCTGCATGAAATAACTACCATCATGATGACTTCAGCTGAGCCTGATCTGATCACTAAACATAGTCACAATTGGGCTTGTTGACAGTTGTGCTCATTCATTAAAGGAGAGCCAAGCAGAGTCACTGGACCCTCACCTGAATATCCAGCCACTCTTCCCAGCCAACTAGTCCAGCTTTGGAAGACAAAAGAAAAATGAGGAAGAACCCAGTAGAGGGATGCTTTTGGAAGCCCTTGTCAAGAAACTCCAAGGGACTCTCATATGAACATTTGAAAATTGCCCTGTTCTGACTTTTATCTAGTTCCCTGTCTAGAGCTTGTAATGCTAATTACTCTTGCCTTTACTTCTCCTTCATATCTCCCATTCATGATTCAAGGACTTTCTTCTCCCCTTAGAGACAAAAATTATGCAATTTGGGAGTCTTTTAGATAGACCTACCGATGGGGTACTCCAGTTGCCTCACCCTGCGTTCCTGTTCAGCATGGAAGAAGTTAGCATTTGAAAGACTCTAATCAAAACCTTATACAAGGGAGCAGAGGCAACTTCTGCTTAGTCAATTACCATTATGGATGTCAGAAAGTGTTCCAAGGTCTGAATAGAGAGGTCTGTGCATTTGTTAAACATTTGCAAGACACTGCCACTCTTATGGGCCAGTTGCCCCAAAACAGAGCCAAAAAGCTGGAACTTCAGAACTATTCCCTGCCCCCTGCCCAGTAACAGTGTGAAACTCCAACACCTAACCCAGTGACTGTGCTATCTGGGAAACGATATGCCAGTATACATTGTCCCAAACTAAGCCACATAAAAACTGAAACCAACTGCGCTTCAGTGGCTTCAATTACAATTTCACTAAGAAACTGTGATCCTTCATTGTTCTTTTAAAAAATATTTTTATTGAGTTTTTGTCCATTTCATATAATACATCTTAATCAAATTTAGACCCCCTCCTCCATCCACACCCCCTATAGCCCCCCCACCAGATTTCATGTATTTTGCCATATATGTTAGTCCTATCCAGTCAAGCGTTTGTACTCAGATGGCCCTCAGTGAAAGTTCATCCACTGGAGTCTACTCAGCCATCTAGAGTCACTCCCTTAAAGAAGATCTACTCTCCCTCACCCAGCAGTAATCGGTTGCCAATTGTTCCTTAGCTAAGGTTTGGGTCTGCTGCCCATTTCCCTCCTTCTGTGGTGAGTTTTTGTCTGATTGAGTCAGTATGTCTCTAGACACATGAAATTTCTTACTGTATGCTAAATACGATATATATATATATATATAGAGAGAGAGAGAGAGAGAGAGAGAGAGAAGTATACCACACACCACTCATCAAAGATGCTTCCTTTCGCAACAGACGAGACTACTGCAGAGTTCTACAACTGATCACACACAGAGAATATATGTGTGAGAAATGCCTAGCCCTAAGTGGCATATCTACAGTGGAATCACTACAGTTAAGGTTCATGGGACATAGAAAAACAGGGGGTGAAGAGAAAACTAGTGCATCCCTCAACTCTCACCAGTGAAGCCTCCTTATATGATAGAGACAGCCACAACTAGCCAAGTTTTAGAGGATAAGAGACTACATGGTGTATGTCCTTGGATATGTCTCCTATGCTAAACCTCACTCACCCATGGCTTAGGAACTATTGTGGAAGAAGGTGTGGAAAGATTGTAAGAGCCAGGGTTGGTGCATGAACATAAGGAAACAGAGGCTTTCAGATGTCTAGGAAATTGATCACCTAATTTTCTTATACTGTCCAGGCCCACCTACCCAGTGATGGCACTGCCCACAGTGGGCTGGAACCTACTACATCAATCAAGAATCAAGAAAATACTCCGTAGGCATGCCCACAGGCCAATCTGCCCAAGACAATTCTTCAACTGACATCTCCTCATCCCAGGTGTCACTACTTTGTGTCAACTTGACAAAAATTAACCAGGACACACATACATATTTAAAAATAAAACTTCAAAGTTGTTTTTATTATCCTTATTTACAGGAGAGGAAATTAAAGTTCAGGAGGTTACAAACAAGGCTCACACCACATCTGTATAGACTTACACCTGTACAGATATACCCTGCATCCTTAGACCACATTACTTTAAACCTCCCCACTGCAGAGGTGAGGCAAGCACCAGGTAAGATTGCTGATTTTATGCTATTGTGGTTACTATGGTGGCACAGCCTGAGGCCAGGCAGGGCATGAAACCCACAAGGCCTAGAAAACAGACACATGTGCTGTGTCAGGGCTACGTACTAGAGCCATGTCAGAGCCAGATCCACTGTATGAGAGGATCAGTTGCACTTTCAAAGATGAACTGTTCCAGAGGAATACCTAGCATCCTTCTGAATCATGTATATTGGCCTTTCAAAATAAGCTTCCTCCATGTAAATGAAATGGGTCGTAGCTCCCCCAAATATTATGGAGCTGACATATAATTTATGGATCACCACTCATCCTCACCATTCAGGGAAAAACAAAGGTCTTTGACATGTGACAAGGTTGAAGAGGGGTCTGAGAAACAAAGGTACCCTCTGAACCCTAGGTTCTCAAGAGTACAGCTATGTAGGGACATGCAAAGACTGAAGCCAGTGAAAGGCATAGTCAGCATGTGAGTTGGAAGTCTAAAGAAAATGTTACTTCTGCCCTGGTCTTTTTTATCACAGACATCTTGAGACCTAATCCATCCTGTGCTCTGGAAAGCAGCATTGCCTTTGGCAACACGAAAGTGCCCACACACTTTAAGAAAACCAACATTAGATAGGGCCAGGCGTGGTGACACATGCCTTTAATCCCAACACTCAGGAGGCAGAGGCAAGTGGATCTCTGTGAGTTCAAGGCCAGCCTGGTCTACACAATGAGTTTCAGGCCAGCTGGGGCTACAGGGAGACCCTGTCTTAAAAACACCAAAAAAAAAAAAAGAAAAAGAAAACCAACATTGGAGAGACAATAGTAGAAAGTGAGATTTCCTCTGCCTTCCTCCCATGCATTTAGCAAATTCCTCTTCCTCTTTCAAGAGCTGTCTCAAGGGTTACCTCCTCCTCAAAGCCATTCCTCCCTTCCCCAGGCACAGCAGGTCTCCTCTTCAAGAATTGCATTAGCTCTTACTGTACTCTAAATGTTCATCTTCTAAACTGGACTGGGAGCTCTGAGATGACAGGGGCCCTTTAGAAATCTGTAGTCCCTGGGCTAGAGAAATGGCTCAGTGATTAAGAGTACTGGCTGCTCTTGTAGGGGCCCAAATCAGTTCCCAACACCCACATGGCAGCTAACAACAATTTGTAACTCCAGTTCCAGGAGATCTGATGCCCTCTTCTGACCCCCAAGGGCATTGCACAATATGAGTGCACTTATGTACCTGCAGACAATACACTCATACACATAAAAAATATAAAAATGATAAATATTTTTTAAACTGAAGTCTTAGTGCATAAGTCCCTGCACATAGATAATAAATGTATTAAACAAATAAGAAAACCAACATAAGAGCTTTTCCTGGGCTTTGCATAGTATACTGCCACTTAAAGGGTAAGTATCCAAGTCAGACAAGAACAGCAAGATGTGCATAGAAGGAAAAAACACACACAAAATTATTCAGCTCCTGTAGGAATCATTATGCCCTTTCTTTACTATCTGTCTGCTGGACCAGGTCTCCATTTCTGACCACATGTATTCTTTAGCCCTTTGAGTAAGGCATCTGCTTGCTACCAAGATGACTTGATTCTTACTTGGGTGAGTAGGTTCTTGACTCAAATGATATGCTGTATTTTCATTGTGACATTCTAGCCCTGCCACTTAGAAGATGTATAACTGTATTTTAGAAAGTTAATACTCTGAGCCTTAACCGCCTTTTGGTAGACCAAGCATACCAGTAGTAGTACAAGAAGAAGAATAGTACCTGGGAGTGCCCAAATCCAGCCTCCGCATGATGGGGAGCTTCCCAGTCACACCATGCCCATCCCCCCTACATTGGGACCACCTGCAATCCCTCCCACTGCCCCAAGGCTAGATTTTTCTACTGGCTAGTAGAAGCCCAGACCTTTGCAGACTGCCTGAGAGTGCCTGAATCCAGCCCCCACATGGTGGTGAGCTTCCCAAATTGCACTATGCCCATCCCCCTATATTGGGACCAACCCTGTTTTCATACTCAATAAGAAAACAACCAAGGCACATCAACAATACAAATAGAATCGGACTTCAACTCAACAAGGAAGGGTTGAGTTTCATACTAGAAATACAAACCAAAATCCACACACCAAAATCACAATGAAAAAAATAACATGAAAAACTAAATAATACATTCCAACCAAACACCACCAGTCCTTATAGAAGAGTTCTACAATCAAAACCCCCTAGAGATGAGCCAGAATACAGAATTTTAAAAGAACAATCATAAACATGATCAAAAAAGTCAACTAATTTAAAGAACACACAAACAAATCAAAGAATTAAAAGAAGATAGGGATAAACATCTGACTGAATTCACGAAAGAGATAGAGATATTAAAGAAAACTCACATTGAAAGGAAGAAGGAAGTGAAAAACTCAGTAAGTCAATTTGAAATGACAGAAGAAAGCCTCATCAATAGAATTAATGGAATAGAATAGCAGCACTGTATGATAAAGTTGAAGATTTGGACTGCTCAAGCAAAGATTATGACATTTAAAAAAAAAACCACAGAAATGGAATATACAGGAAATGTGGGACACCATGAAAAAGTCAAATTTACACACCACAGGCATCAAAGAAGGAAAAAAATCTCAAGTAAATGTTATTGAACAGATCGTCAGAATTATAGAAGAAAAATTCCAAAATTAAATTAAAATGACAGCAATTAATACACATCTTTCAATAATAACTTTAAATATCAATGAACTGAACTCCCCAATCAAAAGACGCAGGCTAGTGGAATGGATTAAGAACAAAATCCATCTTTTTGTTGTCTACAAGAAACTCATCTCCCCTTCAAATATAGGCATTACCTTAAGGTGAAAAGATAGAAAAAATATTACAAGCAATGGCACTAAGAAACAAGCAGGGGTTAAAATTCTAATATCTGACAAAACAGACTCTTCAAACTAAAACTAATCAGAGAGATAAAGAGGGTCACTTCGTTCTGATCAAAGGAACAATTGACAAAGAGGATACTACAATCAAGGACATATATGCACCAAACTCTGGTGCACCAGATTTCATAAAACAATACTACAGGACTTTAAGACACAGTTTAACCCTAACCCTTCAGTATCCCACTGTTTCCATTAGGCAGGTCAGCCAAACAAAGAGTAAACAGAGAGGCATCTAACTTAAATGATACCATACATCAAATGGACCTAACAAGCATCTACAGAATATTCCACCCAAGCACCAAAGAATACACTTTCTATTCAGCACCCCATAGAACTTTCCCTAAAATTGACCACATACTGGGGCACAAAACAACAAATACAAAAAAATGAAATAATTCCATGCATTCTATCAGACCACAATACAACACCAAAAGAAGTCCTAGTAACTACACGAACTCATTGAAATTAAACAACACATTCCTGAATGATGAATGGGTCAAAGAAGAAATTAGGAAAGAAATAAAAGTATGCCTGGAACTAAAAGAAAAGGATGATACAATACAAAACCTCTGGGACACATTGAAAGCAGTCCTTAGAGGGACGCTTATAGCTCTAAGTGCATACATTAAAAAATCAGAAAGAGCACAAATAAATGACTTAACATTGCTACTAAAGACTCTGGAAAGGCAACAACAAATTAAACCCAAACCCAGTAGATGGGAAGAAATAACAAAAATCAGAGCAGAAATTAATGAAATAGAAACAAAGAAAACAATACAAAAATCAATGGTTCTAAGAGCTGGTTCTTTGGAAAGATAAAATAGGAAGACACATAGAACAGTTAACCCAAAGAAAGAAAGAGCAATTTAAAATAAACAAAATCAGAGATGAAACGGGAAAAATCATAAGAGACACCATGAAGTTCCAGAATATTGTAAGGGAATTCTTTAAAAACCAATATTCTATTAAATTTGAAAACCTAAAAGAAATAGATGGATTTCTAAAATCATGGGAACCACCAAAGCTTAACCAAGAAGAGATCAACACGTCAAACAGACCCATAACATATAAGGAAATTGAAACAGTAATAAAAACCTCCTGACTAAAGAAGCCCAGGCCCAGATGGATTTACAGCAGAATTCTACCACACTTTTAAAGAAAATCTGCAACAGGTACAACTTAAATTATTCAAAATGATAGAAACAGAGGTAGAACGCCTAAATTCCTTATATGAAGCCAGAATCATCCTTATACCAAAACCAGGTAAAGACACAATCAATAAAGAAAACTATAGACCCACATACCTAATGAACATAGATGCAAAAATTCTCAACCAAATACTTGCAAACTACATATAGACACACATCAAAAAGATCATCCACCATGATCAATGAAGTCAGCTTTATTCCAGAGATGCAGGAATGGCTATATATATATATATCCCTCAGGTGATGAATGGATAATGAAAATGTGCATTTACACAACAGAGTTCTACTTAGCAATAGAGAAAGACAAAAACCAGAAAACTTGCAGGTAAATGGATGGAACTAGAAACTGTTATACTAAGAGAAGTAACACAGAATCAGAAAAACAAATGACATGTTCTCCCTCATTTGTGGAGCCTAGCACGAAATCCTTATATTCTGATGTAACTGCATGAGCCAGGAAAATAGAAAGGAACTGGGGAGGTAGAGGGAAAGAAGGAACCTGAGAGAGAAGAACAGTAGGACACAGGTATTACTAAGAGGGTAAATGGGTGAAATGGGGGTAGTTAAATGGGAGGGAGAATGGTGTAGGAGGCTAGGCCTGAGACCAACAGTGCAGGCGCACCCTGCTTCCTGTTGATGAGCAGGAAGGCGTGGTTTGGGGGCTTATGGCCCGACCTGATTCCTGCCAAGAGCCCTGGACACTGCTGATGTCTGATGCACACCAATGGAAAAGAGCACCTCAGACTCAGGGACCAATGGGGAGGCAAGGAGGGGTATAAAGGGACTCCCTTGTATGCAATAAATGAGAGCTCGCTGGCACATTGCCTAGTGAGTGTCCCGGAGTCTGTGTCGTTGACTTCATGCCTACTTATCCCCTGCCCCCTGACTTCACGCCTACTTATCCCCTGCCCCCATGGGGAGGAGGTCAAAGGGATCTTGGCTGCAACAGAAAGGGAGGGTTATACAAGTTACTACAGGGGTAAAGGCAAAGAAGGAGCTCAAGAGAGGAGGGGAACCATAAAAGACAGGTCTTATCAAGGGAGAAATGGTGAAAACAGGAATATTTTAACTGGGGAGGGCATGGAGGAAGAGTTAGACAGGAGAGAAAGGAGAGATAAATAACCCCTAGCTTGTATTAAAAAACAGAGGGAATCATTTTATTCCAAAGACCTGAAAAATTGCACATACAATATCTCTACATGAGTCTTTGTGTATAGTTGAAGGCTACATAAAAAGAAGCAGTGCTAGACAGGAGAAACCTCCCTTTGAGTTGTTAACTCGGGTAGTCCAAGAGACTCCAAAAATTATACAGACTATTGCCATAGTCCTTAATTGCCTCCCAGAACTTGAAGGTAAGACCATATTGCTGAAGACAGTACATACTTCAGACACAGGATTTCGATCAGTGGAGCTAGAAGTGACCTGGAAGGCACCTCTCATAGCTTTGGGGCACACTATGAAAGCTGCTGAGGGAGAACAGCAACTGATGTTCCAATCCCAGCTTCAAGGTCTAATAACCACATCAGTGACTGGCACAGCAAATGACATTGCTACAGTTGTGGTACTTTATCTTGGGTGTGATCAGCAGCTACCTGATTGGACTTAAATCCCACTCAATGGGAGGAAACTCACGTGTGGAACTGTAAACATAGCCAATACACATGGCTGGAGAGATCATAGATCTTAAGAGAAACCCCCAATTCTGTCACATCCTCAGACAAATGTAATTTCTTACTATTTGCAAAATATGTATCCTTATATTTACAGACAAATATCCCAGTCACCACTCATCAAAGAAGCTTCTTTTGCAACAGACAGAGACTATTGCAGAGTTCCACAACTGGTCATACACAGAGATTGTATGTGAATTGCCCAAGCCTAAGTGACACCTCTACAATGCAACCTAAGGCCTATCTACACCTAAGGCTCACAGAACATAGAGAGAGTACTAATGTATCTCTCATCTCCCATTGATGAAGCTCCTTCATGCAACAGAGGGCCATGGACACACCTGGACACAAATAGGCAAAACATAGAGAATAAGAGTCTGCAGAGTATGGGTCCTGAGACAAGACACCTATATTAAACTCCACCTACCAGGGCTCAGGGATCATTGTGAAAGAAGGGACAGAAAGATATTAAGAGCCAGGGAGGTAGTGCATATCCATGTGGAAATAGAATCCTACAGGCTCCTGGACCTTACTCATATGAACCAACAGCAATGGTGTCATCATGCACAAGACCCATGAAAACTAGAGCAGACAAAAACCCAACACCGAACTGTGGACAGCTGGTCCCAATTTTAGCAGAACTATTGGCAGCTGAACACCGCTGGGTGAGGAAGAGCTGATATTCTAGGGAGGGACTCTAGATAGGCTGACTAGACCTCAGTGGATGGCCTTGCACTGAGGGATGTCTGGGGACACTAACTTGACTTGATAGGCCTTAACACAAATGATAGCACACATGAATTCCAATGGGGGGGGATATGGGAGGGTGCTGATGGGAAAGAGGTATAAAGATGATTAAGATATTCCATATGAAATACACAAAAATTCAATTAAAAATTAAAAAATAATAAAAATAAAAATGAGGAATAGTACCTTGTGCTGGAGAGGTTTAGTTGTCAACTTGACACACCTGGGTAGAGAGATCCTCAGTTGGGGAATTGTCTCCATTGGACTGGCTGGTGGCCATGTCTATGGAGCATTTTCTTGTTTGTAGATTGATGTGGGAGGGCCCAGCCCACTGTAGGTGGCACCCCCCTGGGCAGGTTGTACCATGTTGTATAACAAAGCAATCTGGGGGCTGGAGAGATGGCTACATGGTTAAGAGCCCTAACTGCTCTTGCAGAGGACCCAGGTTTGATTCCCAGCACCTACTTGGTAGCTAACAACCATCTGTGACTCCAGTTCCAGGGGATCAGATGCCCTCTTCTGACCTCTGTGGGCACTACACAATGTGGATACACTTATATGCATACCAGCAATACACTCATACACATACAATGAAAATAATAAATTAAAAATAGAAAGTAGGCTGAGCAGGGGTCAGGGGAACAAGCCAGTAAGCAGCATTCTTCCATGGCATGTGCTCCAGCTCCTGCCTCCAGGTTCCTTCCCTAAGTTCCTACCTTGGACTCCTTTTGTGATGAACTGTGATCTGAGAGATACATATTTCCTTCCCAAGTTGGTATTGGTCAGAGTGTTTTGTCACAGCAATTGAAAGCAAACTAGAACAACCTACTTCATTGTGATGCTGTGCTCATTAAATGGGATAGTGATTTAGTAGTTTCTGATACTGAATAGGTATAGGCCACTATTGTTATTTTCATTTTACTATTATATAACTATTGTTATTTTAATTTTCAAATATATTGTTTAACCTACCTCTGTGCCTGTATGCTGTTTCTTCTACTAGCATAGGCATCTACACTTTGGCCCTGGACTCTAAATGTATGTGACTAAGGGAGTAGAGAAGGCAGGGGAAGAGCTTGTACGGTTCCTGGGGTCAATGGTAGGCAGTAAGTATCTTATAAACAAAGCATCCAGTGCCAATCTTGGAGTTAATTCCCTTCTATTGTCTAGAAGTCCTGAATCTGTTGTACCACAGGAGATGGAGGCTTGAATTGAGGTCCACCTTGGACACCTGTGTGAAACTGAGAGTTGCAAAGTCTAAGACAGCTTTGTCCTCCACAGCAATAACAAAAGATCGGATCAAGGAATAAGAAGGGTCCCATTGGGCCAAGGAGAGCCACTCATGCTTTCCAAAGTGGATGGGGGCTCAGTCGCATGAAGGACCTATCACATTTCTTTACCTGCCTAAGGTGACTGAGCCCCATTCAAGAATGAAAGTAGCTCAATTAAACAAGGGCCCAAAGGGGAGGTGAGACATAGGTGATGGGCCAGCACCGATTGAGAACTACTTGAGACTGATCGCTGCTGGGTGAGGGAGAATGTGACTTGCATACGACCACTGGATGGGCTGACTAGACTCCAGTGGAAGCATTTACATGGACGGACATTTGGGTACAAACACCTGAATGAATAGGACTCTGCCTATATGGCAGAGTGCACAAGGTTCAGTGGAGGGTGTAGGGGAGGCAAGGTTCAGTGGGGGATGTGGGGGAGGCAAGGATGGGTGAGGGGGTCTGGATTTGAGTGGGAAATGTATGAAATTTAAAAAGCTCAATTAAAAAAAAGAAATGTGAAAAAAAAAGAATGAACGTAGATGTACTAGAAGGCAGTTGTAGGTCAGAGAGCTGGCTTCAAAGGAAGAAGAAAAATAAATTTTTGCCTCATTTGGAAATAAAAAGCAAATAGCAAGAGATCATGTGTTATACATGAACGAGTAAAAGTAGTTTAATTCTTTAATTATTACCTCCAGTCTTCTCCATGGAGATAAAGCGTAAGTTGACAGAGAGAGATGATCAAGGCATGAAGCATCATGTCTCATCCTCACCTTCCTTTACTCAGTGAAGTAACAAAAATATTTCCCCATAAGTACCCAGTTCTGGCAGATGGAGATGGAGCTAGAGATGAAGTGATGGAATTGAATGGATAAGTGAGTATATCTGAGATTCTCTCTCTCTCTCTCTCTCTCTCTCTCTCTCTCTCTCTCTCTCGCTGGGACTGAGCTCAGGGCCTTGCACATGCTAAGCATGCTCTTCACCGCTGAGTTCCACACCCAAATTGAGACAATATTTTTATCTTAAACTCTTTCAGAAAAGATACACAGAAATTAACTGTGTCCCTACTACAGCACTGTGTTCAACACAGGGGCTGCCAGGTTAAATACAGTGGTCTCTGTTCAGACATAGCTAAGCATGATTCCTCTCTGACATTCCCCAGAGCATACACCCCATTTTAAGAAACTCTAGATACCAAATGGATTGTCAAAGATTCCTTCATTTGTGATATTCATTACCCAAAGTCTATGCTTTCCCTAGAATCCACCTACATACTTTAAAAGCTTGTATCTAGTAACTTTGTTTACATGCAGTAAAATATATTTATTAAGAAATAGTTTGCTTCCCTTTTATATTTAAATTTTCCAATATAAGTTTTTGTGTGGTTGTCCCTCTAAATTTTCTCATTCCCCCACTTTGTTTGACCCACCCTCAGTCTTCTCAGGGCCTCTTGCTCTGGGTGCTATCAGACAAACCATATAACATCTTTATGTGAATTTATTGTAGTTTATACCATGAGGAGGGCAGTGACTCACAAAGAAATGAACTCCCCTGCAACAGAGCTCAGAGCCCGCCATTCCAGATCACCAGCCTGCCAGATCGCTCCTGCAGCCCACCCATGGTTACTGCTAGTTTTCGCCCACGCCTCACGGGCCTGCAGTCTCACACCAGGTTGGGAAATGCCAGGCCATTCCATTCTTGCGCGCCAGGCCACCTCATGCTGTTCCAGTCCAAGATGGCACAGAATAGCCCCTCCCTCTGCAGTTAACTCCCTACAGTCAGTTCTCCACAGCAGGCCCCACCCCTCAGAGGAAACAGGCTGCTTGGGACACAGTGGTTATAGTGAGTGAACATAGTATCAGCCAAAATGTGTGCATTAGCTTAATAATTAAACATGTAGTAGAATGCCTGCAATATGCTGGGCTTTGTTGGGCATATGTGGGAAACACCACTCGACAAAATGTTAAAGAAAAATTCCAGGTTTCTGTAAAGTAGGAATTCTAAAGAAAGCATAAATTCAAAACAAAAAATTACCAAAGTAATAATTAATAAGTAAATGATGCTGTACATTACATGATGGTAAGTGCTATTATAAAAGGGACCGACATGGAGCCATGAGATAGGAGGGGGTGGCGTGTGAGGAAAACAAGCTGTGGTTTAAAACAGAGTGGGCAGCACAGGACTGATGGAGAATGTGCTAGATGGAGGAGAGAACAATCTGTATGGACATCATCCTAAGAGGAGCAGGCTAAACAAAGGACATGGAGTATGTGGGGACCAGTCAGTGTGTCCGCACAGCTATAGATGACACAGGAAGGGAGGGGTACGTGTGAGGCAATTGGGCTGGATGGTGGAAAGACCTTGGCCTTCACTCCAAGGGAACAGGAAGCTTTGAGAGTTTTAACCAGGGGAGAACGGAAGAAATGCATCACTTGGCTCTTGTTTAGCATACCTCTAAGACATCCACTAGGCTTTCTAGAGAGCAGCAGTGTCCTGATCTACCTATAGGCTGTAGCCTAGATCTAAGAACCAAGTTTACTTGCAATATTGAAAATGAAAACCAAGAATCAACAGTGAATGGACTGACAGCCATCAAAGTGAGGAACAAGCCCCAGGCTGGACTCTGCATCCCTCCCCTATACTGTCCCATAGGCCAAAGTTAAGGCTACAGCATGGATGTGTCCCCAAAGTCATGCTTTAGAAACTCAACACAACAGTGTCACACAGTGGAACACTTAAGAAATGATTAGGTCATGAGGGTGGGGATGGATTAACGCAGTCACTAAGGGACTAGGTTAGTGTGGGAGGAGTAGATGCCTAATACAACAGGGAGTTTGGGCCCTTCTGTGCACTCTTACCCATGTTATGCCTTCTGCTGTTGTAAGACACCACCAAAACTCCCACCACGTTTGATCCCTCACACCTACACCTCCTTACCTTCAGAACCAGAGCTCAGACCACTTTCTGCTCATAATAAACTAACTGGTCCATGGTATTGTCATAGACTAAGTCAGTAAGTAAAAAGAAAAGCCTTTGGTGCATTAATTTTGTTTTCAGTTTTCGTTTTTATACAGGTTCTGTGTTACCCCCATAACACGGGAGGTGGTCTCCCTGATTTGTAGAGAAATGACCAAGAACCGCAGGGCTTACTGCACATATTCAAAGCAGTCTTTACCAGGGGTAGCCAGAATTCATACTCCCCTTCTCTTCCCTGTCTTCACAGCCCACTCTGCTCGTTACCAAAAAGAGAGGCTTTTAAAGGAGTCATCCCAATTTCCTATCCACTGTGCTTTCTGTAACATGTTACCTAGTTTCTCTTCTATTCTATGACTCTTGCTATGATCTACAACATGTTGATTTAGACTCACAAATTTTGTAAAACATTCTTGTGGAAAGTTAATGACATAACATAGAAGGCTTGTAATATGGTACTCAGCTAAGCACTTGCAACAGTTTTCCGAGAACTGAGAATTTCTTTCTGATACCCCGGTCATAGTCTCAGATTTTTCTCTGTACCGTTCACTGACAGAAAGAAACCACTCCTCATTCTAAGACATCATAGTTGCTTAGACAGTGCTAACCATCCTTCATGGAGCCCTAACAGGGCACCAAACATTAAACTTCTAAGTGTCTGCCCTTCTCAGTAGCCACCTGAGACAGCTGCAATCATTTTCTCCATCTCAGAAATTAAACTTCGAGGAGGCTTGGACATTCATTCATGATTACACAGCTATGAAAGAGCAAAACTTCTAAGAGTCATGAAAACCCCACATTGCACTAGTAGCAGGAAACTTGGAATTCTTGATCATTGTTGCCCTTGGATTCAAGACCATTTCTAGAACTCCTTAGATGTGACTCCATGTCAGAAAAGCTCTCTCTTTCTGTCACACTGGCTCTTCAGATCATAGGTAGTTCTGGGCCCATGAAGGATTCTCAGTGGATATTTACTGGATGTAAAGATTGAGCGGTATAAGAAAGGAGAAAATTCTTCATGAACCATAAGTACCTAAGTACTAAGTCAAAGATGTTATGATTTGACTTTCATTGCCACTGTAAATAGTCTCTGCCTTTTCTCTCCTAAGAGCCTCTAGGTAAGGAAGCATCTAATGGAACTTTGTGCCACCACATACTCTGATAATCAGGAAGAGGGGTTTATGTTAAGAATGATACAAAAGAAATAGAAGACTCAAACCAGAATAATTTAAGAATACCTGTGTGGTGTACCCCACAGGATTTGGCCCTTTTAAGAGAGGAGAGGAGAAGAAAGGGAAGGGGAAGGGAGGTGTTTCAGGAGTCTGAACTCCTCTCTCAAGTTCAAGACTTTATCTAAGAAAACCCTCTCCTCTAGTGCCCATATCAACTGGCAAACGCAGTTGTAAAAATCAATAGAGGCTACAAGCTAGATGAGGAGAGCTTGCAAAGTGGAGGGTTATCCTCCCTCAGGAATAAAGATAGACGAGGGATTGATGGGAGGTTGGAGGCTAGAACTTTCATCCCCACCAGGGTGACTCAGTGCCCTGGGAGAGCAGGTTGTCTTGGAGCAGCACAGGGCCCAGCGAATGCTTTCTCTAGGAGCCTTTCAGATGATAAGCCCAACAGGGCTACACTTGAGACCCACGCTGGCTTCCTGTTAATCCCCCAAGGACTTGTCTGCTTTACAGACAGCATCTGCCTTCTCTCTGCATCATCTCCCTGAAAACCTCCTATGGACAGGGATTTTAGTTCATTAGCTCCCAACTATCCACCTGCCACAGACATGTACAAGGGCCCTCGGCTGCCTCCTATGGAAGAACATGAAGATAACACAGCAGTCGGGAATCTGGAGGGCTGACTGCCTGTCTTCGTGTCTGACTCACCGCCCAGGGTTTCAGTCTGTCTCCTTTCTTGTTTCGCCCCCTCCTCACTCAGGTGCTGTGCTTTCTGAACTCTAAGCAGTTCCCCTAACCTTCTCTTCCAGCCCCTTCTAATGGGAATGCATGTGACCTATACATAAATGCCAGGAAGGAAGGAGTATGTTAAGTGTTCTGAAAGTGGGTCCTGTGTGCAGGCCCACACATGGAAGAACCAGTATCAGCCAGGAGTGGCTGAGAAAGCAGGGCCTGAAGCAGAACAGCTTTGCGTGGCACCCCCGGAGCAGGTAGACTTAGGATTGGCTAGTTTGAGTGATTTCCCCGGGCTCTTGGACAAAAGGTTGTCCCAAGTGGTGTGGTATCTGGCCCTGGGGTGATTCAGGTATGAACACAGTGGCCTAAGGAATGGAAGTTTTATAAGGGGCTGGGGCTCTAGACTGGCTTATACCTGAAAGGGATGCTCACTGACAGTTATTTGTCTCTAAGAATTGACTGGTTCAAGGAGGGACCATTCCTCCAGAGTAGGCAAAGCCCCAAGATGTCAAAGCAACAAAAGTTCAAAATAAAAAGATATAATCAGTAGGGTATAGGTAAAACGAAGCAGAATGAGTGAAAATTGAGGGCAGAAAGGTTGAGAAGCGGGAATGGGAAAAAACGGGAGGCGGGGGCTAAATGAAAGGTTATGAAAAAGCCATATGGGAATCCACTATCTTATGACACAATTAAAAATATAATTGAGGGGATAGTAGAACACCTGTGATATAAAAGAAGGGGTGGAGGTGGCGGCGTTGGGAGTTAAAGGTTTAAGCAGGGATGGGGACGAGAGGTTGGGGAAATGAAGAGGTAGGGGGTAGGTTAACCAAAACTAAAGATGTATGAAAAAGTCTTATGGAAATGCATTAGTTTGTAAGATAACTTAAGATTATAACTTTTAAAAGAGTTGAAACAGAGGCATCCTGCACAGGTAAACAATGCCATTCCCAGAAGATATAAATTATTAAATAAGAATATCAGTGCCAAGCCTAGAATACCTTCCTATGAGTTACTGATCAGGGGAGCCCTAGAGGTCACAAAAAACAATGTAGGCTATTGCTCTTCATTGTTGCTGTGGTTTGAATGAGACTGTTCACAGTAGGCTCCAAATATTTGGACACTTGGTCTTTAATTTGTGATACTGTTTGGGGAGGTGTGACCAGGCTAGAAAAACCACATCACTGGAGGTAGGCTTTGAGGGTACATAGCTATGTCCACTTTGAGTCTGTCTCACTCTGCTTCCTATGCCTGCTTGAAGATGTGAGCATTCAGCTTTCTGTTCCTGCCAACCTGCTGCCACACGTCCCCACCATGATGGACTCTTATCCTCTGGAACCATAAACCAAATAATCTCTTCCTTATATAAGTTCTCTTGCTCATGGTGTTTATCACAACAGAAAAATAACTAATACAGTTGCCCACTATCTAGACAGTAAGACCCTGTTCCTGAAGGCATCACACGCTGTGATTGTAAAACACAGAGAAATCAACCTTCCACTGGCCTGAAAACCTCCTCCTTCTTGGCTAGCTTTCACAGTGCTGGAAGATGTCATGCAGGTAGTTCAGAGAGAAAAGATATCAATCATCTTACCTAAGGCTGGACCTTGCATGGTGCTGGAATATGTCATGCAGGTAGTTAGTTCAGAGAGAAAAGATATCAATCATCTTACCTAAGGCTGGACCTTGCATGCTACAACACAAACTTGAAGGCTAAATGTTCTGACTGGTACAATTGTGGCTTGACTGTCAAAGAGTGACCAGTCAATCTGATTGGGTTTGAGACTCACTTCACTGGGGAGAATCCATGCCTGGCACTGTAAATCTGATCAAAGTCCATGACTAGTGAGATCATAGGCCCCAGTGGGGCACCTAAGATTGTTATTTTACTCAATGGTCATGTTGTCAAATTTCCTTCTAAACATTTATGTTTATAGCCAAAAATATGTGCTACCTACAGCCTTTGTCATAGAATCTTACTGCTGTAGGCAGCAGTCAATGCAGAGACTCATAACTGATCCAAGTGCTGGGAATCAGTGACTGTGAGCATTCAGTCCTAAATTGGACATCTATATTGACCTGCACACCAACGTTCAGGAAACATCACAGAGGCTGGGAAAAGAATATAAGAGCTGAATGATAGAGAAGAGTGCTGTGAAATGCCTCTTCAGGATGTGAGCTGGTGGTTACATTCATGAACTCACAGCAACTGTGGTTGCCTGCATAAGACCTGCACAAGATAGAGCCTATCAAAATTCCAGCATGGGTGAGCTAGGAACTCACAGGCCCCACCCCTAGCTGAAGAGCTTTTATAATGGCCCTTGATGGATGCTGGGAGAGGGAGGGTAATTTTTACTTGAAGCTGTGGCCACTTCTAAGTGGTCCAAGCCCTAGGGATGGCCTAACATCCAAGTACAAACAGGCAGCACTAACTCAACTCAGTGGGTTATAAAAAAGAAAGAAGAAATAAAGAACATGGAGTTGGGAAGGAAATGGGTTGGAGGGGTCCAGAGAGGAGCTGGAGGAGGAAATGAGGATGGATATGGGCAAGATAGCTTGTATGTAATTCTCAAGGAATAAAGTTAAAATATCATTTAAAAACTAGTTACTGAAAGAATATTTGAGTAAGCTGCTTTAAGTGAAAAGCAAGCAAACAGGAAAGATAATAAACAAAATCCTTACTATCCCAAACTTCCTAGAAGGACTGACTTCAGATATGTGGACTCCCTGAGGTAGCTGTGTTGGCTCCTTTCCTGTGACAAACACCTGACAGGAAGCAACTGAATGGAGAGAGGGTTTGTTTCAGCCTTTAGTTCTATGGAGTCAGTCCATCATGGTGAGAAAGCCATGGAAACAGGAGCTTAAGGAAACTGCTTACAGAGCACCCGTAGTCAGGAAGTCGAAAGTGATGCAAGCTTGAACTCAGATCACTCTCCTTTTTATTCAGGCCAAGACCCCAGCCCAAAGAACTGTCCTGCCCATATTTAGGCTGGCTATTCCCACCTCAGTTAACCTAATCTACATAAACCTTCACGGGCCAAAGGTTATCTCTTTGGTGACTCTAGATCCTGTTAAGTAGGCGATCAATATTAGCCATCCCAGTAGCTCAGAGTTCTGCTGGAAATTATACTCCTCAGCTCTGACTGCACATCAGAATTACCCAAAGAGATGCTTTAAGAAAATGTTAGAACTCAAGCCTCATGCTAGACCAACTGAATCAGTTTCTGGGATAGCTTAAAAACATTCCAGAGGAGACTAACGTAGTGCTGAGAGACACTGCCCTTGAATAGCGCTGCTGCCCGTCCATCATTGAGTGATAAGCCTTTGCCTGCAGTTCACAGAGCATATCTCTGAGCCAGAAGCTATACCACCTATGCTCTAGAAACACAGAGAAGAATGGCACTATCCTATCCTCAAGCATTTTACCACAGCATGACTGAAATAGATGATTTTAATGGATATTTGTATTAAGCTTTAGGAAAGAGCTCACTAGGCAGGCACAGAAGGGGGGGTGCAAGCCTTAGAGAGAGGACTCCGAACAGGAAGCAACACCCGAACCGCGTAATGAAAGAGAATATGACTAAGCCAGTGGATGCAGAGTCAAGCAGAACATTCACAGCTGAGAGAACCACTTGTACAAAAACAGAGAAGCAGGAGGACTAGCCTGAAGCACGGACAAAGTTTTAAAACTTCCAGCCAATGGAAATACCTGGTGAGTTGGAGGGGCCCTCTGATAAGGCTGAGGACTGCCTGAGGGGCATGGTGTTCCATAGGGTGGATCTGCAGAAGAGATGACTGCTGGACAGTAGGCAGGACCTTCGAAAAGGTATCTGGGATCAAAGAAAAAAATGTTTGAAGTAAACAAGGTGACAAGACTCCTAAGTATTTATATTGGTATTATATAGGTATTTATGTGCTGGATAGCTTTAGCTGTCAACTTGACACCTGGGTAGAGGGATTTTTGGGGAATTTCCTCCATTAGACCGGCCTGAGGCCCTATCTGTGAGGCATTTTCTTGATTATCGTGTGATGTGGGAGGGTCCAGCCCTCTGTGGGCGGTGCCACCCCTGGGCAGGTTGTTCTGTGTTGTATAAGAAAGCAGGCTGAGGGGCTGGGAAGATGGCTCAGTAGTTAAGAGCACTGACTGCTCTTGCAGAGGACCCAGGTTCAATTCCAGGCACCCACATGGCAGTAACAACTGTCCCATAGCTCCAGTTTCAGGGGATCCAGTGCCTTCTTCTGACCTCCACAGGCATTGCACAACGCAGGTGCACTTACACACATGCAGGCAATGTACTCATAAAACAAGAAGAAAGAAAAGAAAGAAAGAAAGAAAGAAAGAAAGAGAGAGAGAGAGAGAGAGAGAGAGAGAGAGAGAGAGAGAGAGAGAGAGAGAGAGAGAGAGAGAGAGAGAGAGAGAGAGAGAGAGAGAGAGAGAGAGAGGGGGGGAGGGGGGGGGGGGGGGAAAGAGGGGGAGGGAGCGAGCGAGCGAGCGAGCAGGTTGAGCATGGGCCAGGGGAGCAAACCAGTAAGCAGCGATCTTCCATGGCCTATATTCCAGCTCCTGCCTCCAGGTTCCTGTCCTGAGTTCTTACCTTGGGCTCTCTCGGTGACAAACTGTGACCCAGGAGATGTAAGAGAAAATAAACCTTTCCAAGCTGGTATTGGTCGGATTGTTTTGTCACAGCAGTTGAAGACAAACTTAGACAATTTATTATGCTGAGAGCTAACATTTAGTTCATGTGTCCCAGTATTGAACTGTTTTCTGAGTATTTCATCTTGACCCATGCAATAATTCAGTTTCCCTTTGTTAGTCATGTACAGCTATGCACCACACATCATTAAAGATGTACTGAACAGAATAATGAAAGGCTAAAAATGTTTTCCATGCTCATGAAGGTTCCATGTTGGCGAAGGGGCAAAACCACTGGCATAATACGTAAAATAATTCATCGGAGGCAGATAGGTACAACTGCAAGAATAAAGCAGAGGAAGGGAATGGCACACGTTGGGGAGTCTGGCCTTTGATGTGTCAGTTTCTCAAGGCTACAGGCCCCTATGACTCAGTTAAGCAAACATTTCCCCAGGTGTTCCTGGGGAAAGGTAACTATAGATGTGATGGAAATCTATAATCAGTTGCCTTTGTCTATGAGATCACGTTAGACAGTCTGGACCAATGCATTCAATCAGTGGGAAAGTCACGAGGGTAGAGCTGTGGCTTCCCTGAGGGGATATCCTGCCTGTGGACCACGGCATCAGCCTTCTGCCCATGAGTTCTAGTCTAGCCTGCTTTTCCCAGTAGCCTGCTCAATTGGTTTCCAACTCATCTGGCCAGACTCTACTATTACATAATTCTTACAATATATCTCTTAGAAGATATGCCCTGCTTGTACCTCACTGGTAGAACCCTGGGTATACTGAGAAGGCTCTGTTTATAAGGAAGTCCAAGGACTTCCCTTATAAGGCAATGTCTAAAGGAAAACACAAAGAGGGCGAATGAAGCGTGAATGAGTGAGTAAGTATGACATGTACGGAAAGAGGGAGAGCGTTCCAGACAAATTAACAGCAAGGGCAATAGCATTCTTCCACTCAGTCCTCAAAACATTATGCAGTAAGGGCTGATAATATCACCAAGAACTATGAAGGGTCGAGAATCTCCCCCTGCTTGCCAAAAAGCAGGTCAGCTTGCTACACAGCATTTCTGGCAGAAGATATAAGGCTTATGCATCAAAAGCAAAGGGTGTTGCTACCCAGCTCACAGCTGGCAGCATGAGCTTCATGTTCAATTCTGTTGCCTTTGCTCCTCTTATCCCCTGCAGAGACAATGCAAGTGGCCCAGTACCTGTGATACAGCTGAGAAACCGCAGCGTCGGAAACCTCTAATCTTCTGCAACGACCTGCCACATCTCCAGCTTGATCTAGGAGGAAGACGGCATATTCATCATAATGGTAGGAAGCAAATCTGCTCTCTCTAGCAGTAGGAGACACTTCATTCTTCAAGGCTGTTTTCTGTACAGATCCATCTGAACAAGGATTCCAGAATGAAAGCTACTCACAAAGGTAAAAACAGGAAGTCTATGGGAAAAAACTTCCCATTCCACAGATGAGGAAATGAAAGGAAGACACAGACGACTTAAACACCTTGCCTGAAATTCTTCAGTGGGTGACTGAAGAATGTGTGTTCGTCTACCTTCCCCCACCTTAGATACCATAAGTCAAAGGTAGATAAAGGGTCTGACAACAGAGCCTAGAAAGTGATTAGCACTTCTATCTATGACCCCAAAATAGATATAGAGTGAATAGAAACACACCTGGAGAGGTTCTCACACAGCAGAGAACAAGGATAGCTTTTGTTGCACAAAGCTGAGCGTTCACAGTCAGGTATTAGAGAAGTGTTTAAGTAAATTACCTTCATGATGACAATGTGTTGAATACTATGAAAGAGCAGCTAAGAGTGTGAATGTGTTTCCATACCTGTGTACATCCCTCAGCACCCTCTGTTAGAGGCAAGTGATTAAATCAGTTAGAAATTTTGACCAAGGAGACGAGAAAGGAAAACAAAAACGCAAATGAGTGTCTAGAATGTTTGATGACATCAAATTCATTCTGACTCATCATTCACCACAACTTTGGGATGTGAACTAAGATGTGGACTTACCACTATAGCACTTGTGAGAAAACTGAGAATTGTGGAAAAGCTGTTCTGAGTCTTGTCTTTGCATTTACATCCAGTAAGAATACCAAACAAGGGGCTGGAGGGATGGCTCAGCAGTTACCAGTGCTTACTGCCATGCCAGAGGACTGAGGTTCCATTCCCAACATCCATGTCAAGCAGCTCACAACTATCTGTAACTCCAGTTGCAGGGGATCCAAAGAAGTCCCCTGGCTTCTCAGGCACCTGCATTCACATGGTACATATAAAGTCATGCAGGCCCACACACACATACTCATAAATAAAAATAAATCTTTAAAGAAAGAGTATCAAGCAATAGGAATAAGAATCAAAGATAGGATGCCCCTGGCCCCTTCCCGTCTCTCTTGATAACCTCTGAGTAACTGAATTTCAGGGACAAGAGGTAAAATGTTTTTGGACACTTCCAACTAGAAAGTTTCTGCCTGATACTACACCTAAGGTTTTTTGGAAAGAAAAATTCTAGCATTCTCATTGAAGAAAGATTTAAACCATTGTGGGGTTTTGTATGGTAGAGTCTTCCTTAGACTGGGATAAACATACAAATTACAGCCCACCACCACCATAAAAGCAGGGAGCCTGGTCAGAAGAAAAGACTACATTAGCATAAGAAAAGTGAAGCTGGTCCACCCACTCATACTTAATTTAAAAAGATGTTTACAATGCATGAAAACCAGCAAATTCTAGAAACCATTATACTTCCCTGAACCACTGTCTCCTTCTCTCCAAGGAAAGAAGTTGAATTAGATAACCTCTAATCTCCCTGTCAGCCGGGATACCTTATCACAAATAAAAGAAAGGCCTTGAAAATCTTATTTGTCCATACTTGTTAAATGCTCTTTCTTCCCAATATTCCCTCGGGACTCACATATAATAATGCTTTCTACAATAGCCCACAGCACTATGGTTCAAAGAATTTCTGTGTCTCTGTCATCAGAACTCTGAATTCTCTGTAGTAGTCTGGTCTTGGTAACACAAAGAAATATTAAACAGAACACAGATGACAAAAACAAATGGCAGTGTGAGGGTCAGTGATGAGTGAGATGAAATTGGCCAGAGCATGTAGTTATTGTCAAACTGTGATAGAAATGTTGGATGTTATACTGTTACAGTTGCTTGAATATGAAATGTGTTAAAGGTTTGGTCCCTAGCTGGTGGTGCTATTGAGAAGTCATTGGATCATGAGGGTGCTTGATCAATTAATGGATTCCTCCTCCATTGATGGAGTCATATGTTGATGATATTACTGGGAGAGGATGGAAACTAGGAAGTGAGGCCTGGTTGGGGGAAGGAGGCCTTTAAAAGATATGTTTTGCCTCCTGGTTCTGTTCTCTTTCTCTCTGTTTCCCGGCTGCTATGAGGTGAGCAGCCTCCTCGGTCATGTGCTCCCACTCCAGTGGCTCTCTCCTTCACCAGAAGCTCATTTCAATGCTGTCAGTCAACCATAGGCTGAAATCTCTGAAACCACAGGCTGAAACAAGTTTTCCTCCTTCTCATGTCAGATATTTTGTCATAGCCAACAAAGTCTAGCTAACACATATGTACACTATGCATCACTCGAAATCCAAAAGGAATACTCTAAACTTGGAATGGTAAAAACACTTTGCATTTGGGAGATGTCATTTTTACTGATTATGTGGAGAATAATCAAAGACAAGAGAATTAGAATTGGAAAAAATTCAACTCAGAAATCAGCACTATCATCCAGATGAAAAATTATGGTGACCTGGATGAATATGAACTCAGTGGACCTAAACAAAGGGGAAAATTCAAACATGGTTTTGGTGTGATTTCTCTAAGATGGACTCCTAAAAAGAATCCAAAAATAAATAACATTGCATAAATAAAGGCAGAAACAAACAATTGAATCCAATAGAAAAGGATATGATTAAAAATGGATTTAGAATAGACTTGGGAAGACTACCTGCGATCAGACAAGCACCACTGGAATTAAGAGGGCACAGGCGCAGTTGGAAATGAGAACTGTGTGTTGGCCTGGAAGCTGGAGAGGAAGGGTGGACAGTCTCTACATCTGCAGGGCCCTTACATTAACCACTTTTGAGTGATCCTGCAGCAGGAAGTTGGGGCTCCTTATTTCCATTATACACATAATGAAATGGAATTACAAATTGACTGAATAGTCTGCATAAAACATTATAAAATGTTAATAGTAAAACCAGGACTCAACCCTGAACCTTCAGTCTCTCAACAAAATCTCGTGTTCTCCCCCAGCCTCCCCTCCTCTTCCCTCTCCCATCGCCTCTCCCACGGCCTCTCCCATCGCCTCTCTTCTCAGCACTTCCCTCCTGCTCCTTTTTCTGCTGCTTCCTTTTTAAATGCTGGTCAGGTTCTTTTACAAAATCAATCTTGGAATTAGTGTACTGAAACCCCGTGGCACACATTTTTCAGCTTAGATTTTTACATTCTATCAAAGGACAGATTCGCCAGCAGATTAAAGCTGTTTGAAGCCTTCTGGAGTTTTATGCCTCGGTTGTTTGTAGTTAGTGACCTCTCAAGTTCTGGATGTTAAAATGTGACTTCTTTTCTTCTTTTCAATTTTGTTGACAATTTCCATTAGAGCCCTGTTATCCCTCAGGATTGCTTCTGTATAAAACTGCTTTAGAGGTTAAAGATTGCATTTGCCAAGGTTGGAAGCTGATTGGAGCTTCCTAAGTTCAGCTCTTCACCCTAAATATCAAATTGTCTGTCAAATAAGTTCATTTACACTTGATAGCTGCTATGATTTAAATATTCCCAAAATTCAAGTGTTGAAAACTTTATCCCAAATGCAACAGTATGAGACAAAGAGGTGATTCAAGATACTATCATAGGACTGAGTTACTTATTGTGAGTGGGGTTGTTAGGAAAACAAACCAGCCCCTTCTGACTCTCCCTTATCCTCTTTTACCCTTCTATCATCTACCATGGAACAATGAAGCATAAAGGTCCTTACCACTGCAAGTGCCATGATCTTGGAGGGGACTTCACAGACACGAATAAATTCCAAGTCATTATAAGTGACCTGGTCTCAGATATTGTTATGGTTTGGATCCTACATGTTCCCCAAAGGCCACGTGCTACAGATTAGGTCATCAGCTTGTGGCCCTATCGAGAAATGATGCAATCTTTAGTAGGTGGAGCCTAGTAGAAGTCAGTCACAGAGGGTGTGCCCTTGAGTTGGGAACAGAGCACCTCCTCCTCTCTATTTACTTCCTGGCCACAAGAAGGTGAGCAGTTTTCCTCTGCAACTTACTCTGCTGTGATATTCTATCTCACTACAGACTTAAAAGCAACTGACCCAACCAGTTATGGACTGAATCCTCTGGAACTTGGAACAAAAATAATTCTTTCCTCCCTAGAAGATAGGTTTCCTCAGGTTGGTTGTCACAGTGAAAGAAAACTAACACGGGTTTTTTGTTGTTGTTTTATACAACTAGCACTCAAACTGGAACTTCATGCTAGGCAAGAATGCTGACATTTGAACTACATTCCCAATCCAGGTATTGTTACTGCTACTAAAAGAGCATTAAAATCAACACAGTCTACTTTTAAAGGAGCCTGAAATAGCCTTTAAGAAAACATCACAGACAGTGGACATTAAACAGTTTGTCCAAATGTATTTCACATGTAAATTGGAGTGTGTAAGCATGTAAACGAAGAAGAATGTTTAGGTTACATTTTTACTTGAACACCACTAAAAAATGAATAAAAGGGTTAAATGGCAGTCTGAAATTTCATAAATCTTAAATATATCAAGTTCCAACCACCTCATTAGTGTAAAATGATACATGATATAGTCTAATTCATTTTGAATGCTCAAATGAAAAGCTGCTACAGATAAATTATTTGTTTGAAAAGATATTTGCTTCATTACCTGAAGCAGTAGTTTTGTAGCCCAATTCATGACACACCTTAAGTGCATCTAAGGACACTAAAATCACTCTGCTTATTTTACTTTATTTGGTTTACTTATTTTACATGTATTTGTGTTTCAATAGCATGTATGTAAGTGCACCATGTCATTCAATGCCTGTAGAGTCCAGAAGAAGCTTCCATGTGGGTGTTGTGAACTGAACCAGGTCCTCTGGAAGAATAGTCAGTGCCCTTAACTGCTGTGCCATGTGTCCAGCCCCATCACACTCTTTTTTGTTGTTTGTATGCTTGGTTGGTTGTTTGGTTTTCATTTTTAGTTTTGTGAATATATCAAACATGAGTATTGTCCTTGCATTATTTCCTTCCTTCCTGGTCCCCCTCCTTCCTCTAAATATCTTGTCCTCTTCTTCAATTATTATTCTTACATACACACATATATGTGTAATAGATATATATGTATATAATGTACTTAGTCAATTCAGGGTCACTCATGCATACCTGGGTTTAAGGCTGCCCACTTGGGATTAGATAGCCTCACAGGGAGCTTGTCCCTGGAGAACATTGACTCTCTAGCCCTCAGCATTCATTGTCTGCCTGTAGCTCTTCATCTTAAGGTAGGAACCCATGAAATTTCTCCCAACCACCTTGGTATGTCAACTGGTTTTGATTGCATTGATGTAGCTTCCCTATCATGTCTAGAATGCATTTAGCAACAGATGTCTTGTCCCTCTGGCTCTTATACCATTTCTGCCCCCTCTTCTGTGAAGTTCCCTAAGCCCTCGTCGTAGAGATTGCATTGTGAATATGTTGCTTGGGGAGGGGCACCCCACAGACACTTATTCTCTGTGTTTGACCATCATCACACTGTTTTTAAATAAAATGGCAGTCTATTACCCGAGCTGGGGATTGTACAACGGAATGGAAAGCATGCATGAATTTACCTTTCTAGGCAGGTTCCAATCCTCCCTGTCTAGCTGTGTGACTTTGTACATAGTATCTAACCTCAATTTCTTCCCTTGTGGTCTATTACCCGAGCTGGGGATTGTACAACGGAATGGAAAGATGCATGAATTTACCTTTCTAGGCAGGTTCCAATCCTCCTTGTCTAGCTGTGTGACTTTGTACATAGTATCTAACCTCAATTTCTTCCCTTGTTTTCTAAATGAGGAACATAAAACAATAAAACATTGGGATTTCAGTAAGGCTCATATGAAAGTGGTGAGATTGGTACTGAGTAAGGGCTTGGTATTGTTTCCCCTGAACTTTTATACTCTCTGCATCCCTGTGCTATTGCTCAAACAACTTTGAATTCTTTTAAAATTATTTTTATTGAATTTTTGTGTATTTCATACAGAACATCTCAATCAATCTTAATTATCTTTATACCCCCTTCCCCACTGGCACCCTCTCATAGCCTTCCACTGGAAATCATACATTCTACCATTTGTGTTAAGGCCTATTGTGTCAAGTTACTGTCTCCAAATGCTCCTCAGTGCAAGTTCATGTCTATGCTTTGTCTGTGCCCTCATTGCCTTCTCTTAGTGGGAGAATTTGAAATACAGAATCTGATGCAACATAGAATTCTGAGACTACAGGCTTGCCTGATTTTTTGTTTTGTTTTTATTGAATTTTTGTGTATTTCATAGAGAACATCTCAAACAGTCTTAATCACCTTTATACCCCATCACCACCAGCACCTCCCCTATAGCCTTGCCTGGAGTCCATATATTCTGTCAGCCCTGTTAAGGCCCACTGTGTCAAGTCAGTGTCCCCAGACATTCCCTAGTATAAGTCCATCCACTGAGGTCTAGTCAGCCTTTCTAGAGTCCCTTGTTTTAGGAAGATCAGCTCATCCTCACCCAGCAGTAATTAGCTGCCAATATTTCTTCAGATAAGATTGAGGTCTGTTGTTCATTTTCCTAGTTCTATGCTGGGTTTTTGTCTGCCTGAGTTTGCATGGGAATTGTATATGCTGACCCCATTGTCATAGAATCATATGAGCAGGTTCCCAGGAGCTTGTAGGACTCCATTTCCCTATGGTCATGCACCTCCTCCCTGGTTCTTACAATGTCTCAGTTCTCATTAATGAAGCTTCTTCATGCAGCAGAGGGCTAGGAACACAAAAGGTCACAAATGGTCAAAGTGTAAAGATCAAGAGTCTGCTAAATTCTGGTCCTTGGATAGGACTCCTTTATTAAACTTCACCCATCCAAGGCTCAGGGACCATCGAGGAACAGGGGGTGGAAAGAGTCCCTGATTTTTAACAGATGAGGAAACAAGATTACAAGTAGGCAAAGCAGATAACTGAACAACCTTCAGCTGATTATGTAATTTCTTCATTTTGTAGTTCTGTGACTAAATGTGAGGTGAAAGGGACATATTGGGAAACTTGCTGCATGTCCTGACAGGTGGAAAACAGCTGTTATCTGATCATTGTCTGATGCTTAGTAAATCTCCCTCCATTATAAGCCAATCCATAAGTCTAAGAAGTCTCAAAATATCTAAATAACTAAATACCAATGAGGGTGCATGATGCTGCAAAGTCAACATGACCTCCCTAAAAAACCCAATTAGAATGTTACTGTGAATTGCATGTGCTCATTTTCTTTAAAAAAAAAAAAAAAAGAAGAAGTAATTTCAATCATCAACTAAATGAGTCTTTATATATACTTGGCTCTGCATAGAATATTAAGCAAAATAAAGTTATTTGGCATTGTCAGCGACATCACAGAATTTATAATTAGTTTAAAAGATAACACATCCTTGAAAACTAATTAACAAAATGCAGTAGATATTAAACAGGTGGTTACTGGGGTTAACAAGAGACTGTATGGGTTATCCAGTCAGCAAACAATAGACTGTTTTTTAGCAACTACAGAATGAGAAGCAAAATATTAAGCCCCAGAAATACGAATAATTAAAAAAGGATTATGTTTGGCTTCATGATGATTATGGTGTGTTGAAAGATTAAAAGTAGGCAACTGTCAGAATATGGGGCAAGGTGTTATGGTATCATAGAAAATGACAGATACCTGATGTCAGCTGAGTAGAGAAGGGGAAGAATAGAAACATAATCTGTGCATTTAATATTCTCACCTTAAGATTTATATGTCCAATTTCTCTTGCTTGATTTTATATTATTCTCTATATTTTAGGACATAGTAACTGCCATGTACTGCTTTATTTAGCAACCCCTTAACCATAGCTAATAGAACTGACCATGGAGAACTCAGGAAACCAGAAACACCACAGTCATCTGATGGGACGCCTGTTTACAATCATCCTATTTACTAAATTCCATTGTAAGAATGTTTATCTAGCTGGTCATAAATCCATCTTTGTAGTCAACTTTTGGGGGAAAAATTTTCTATTGAATTTAAGCATATTTCATACAGAACATCTTAGTCATCTTTACACCCCCTTCTCCATTGGCACCTCCCATTGTGTCCCCTCCCACTGGAATTCATAGATTCTGTCATTAGGGTTAAGGCCTATCATGTCAAGTTAGTGTTCCCAGACGTCCCTCAGTGAAAGTTCATCCACTGGGGTCTAGTCAGCCTATCTTAAAGAAGATCAGTTCCCTCCCTTAAAGAAGATAAGTTCTTCCTCACCCAGCAGCAATCAGATGCCAATAAATCTTCAACTAGGATTGGGGCCTTAGTCAACTTTTTTTTTGGGGGGGGTCTTTTTTTGAGATAGGGTCTCCCTGTAGCTCCAGCTGTCCTGAAACTCACTATGTAGACCAAGCTGGCCTTAGTCAACTTTTAACTGCTTAACCACAGAAAGAAATCCCTGAAATTGTCTTATGTCTATCTTGTAAATTTCAGGAAATTATAGTTCAAACCCACCAAAGAAATGGTTGAAAAAGGATGACATGTGAAACTATAAAATCTGCAAACTAAACTGGGAGGGGACCACCCAGAATCCTGGACCACATGCATGAAATAAAGTGGTGAGCTCTCCAACCCTCCAGATAAGGGGCTTGATTGCTAAACTGCCTGATTTTCCATAACAAAGGGAAGGTTTCATGAAGAATTGACATACTAACGGCTGAACAGCAATAATTTGAGATAGCCCAGGATCAAAAACCTTCTGTACATATGAGATGCATGGGCAGGGGTCAAAGTTTACAAAGAGAGTCAAAATTTCAAATTTGGAAAGTTACTTTTCTAGTGAGAAAGAGAATTTGGTTAACTGATCGTATTTATAGGAATTTCAAAAGCTTACCTTTGCATCTCTTGAAAAATGTGGATTACAGCCTGTGCCTTAAACTGTAGACTAGAAAAGAATGAATAACCACAGAACAAGTTTCTTATCTTTAAAAAAAAAAAAAAAGGCAACCTGCTGGAGAAAGGAGAAAGGCATTCCACCTTCAGACCCTAGAATCGGTCAAGACCAGGGTCACAGGTTCCCACACACTAGTTGCAGAGGCCACTTCCAAAAGGAAACATCAGCACTAGAAAGGATCAGGCACTAGCCAGCCATCTATCCTACAATGGCCAGGAGACAAATTCATCACCCTCCTGGTAACTAGGATCACAGTGGAGGAGTTCAGAGAAGAGTCTCAAATTGCAGGACCCTGAAATTCAAGTTAGCACTCTGAACTGGCCTTGTTAAAATCTAGAGGTTACTAAGTTGCTATGAAACAACTAGGAACTTTTTTGCCATACGCCAATACTAGATTTCCTGAGAATATCTGACATGAAAAACAGGACTCCTAGCCCGGCATGGTGGTGCACACCTTTAATCCCAGCACTCGGGAGGCAGAGGCAGGCGGATCTTTGTGAGTTCGAGGCCAGCCTGGTCTACATAGTGAGTTCCAGGACATCTGGGGCTACAGGGAGACCCTGTCTCAAAAAGACAAAAAAAAAAAAAAAAAAAAAAAAAAAAAGACTCCTGAAGAATGCAAAGGAAGTACTTTTTCTGTTTTTTCTTGCACATGTGATGGGTACAAGTTGAACTGAATGTAGAGTTACCTAGGCAAGGAAGAGACCAACGTGTGAATATGGTGTTGTTCAAAGCATTCTGGAGCATCAGGTCCCAGCTGGATGCATCAGGGGAGACAGGAGAGTTAAAAATAAAGGCTCAGTCTCTACCCTAGAAGTCAGAGGCTGCACTAAAGGGTGTGAACTAGTGAAAGCCAGGTTGGACCTGCTTATTGAGCACCTGCAGGTGACTATGTGTGAAGAGGGTTCAAGTCAAGTAGAGAAACTCTGAAGGAGTAGGTGGGACACCTGCCAAGCTTTGACAGCCAGGACATAGATTGATACAGATGACAAGAGAAGCCAAGCCATGGCACAGAGTGGGGAGTTCACCCAGATGCACTGGAAGGAAAGTAGCCATAAGGATTCAGAGTCATGAACTCAAAGAGGGCAGTGAAGAAAAAGATGGAGTTTTTGTCATCAGCTTTCTTTATCCAGAATCCTGGAAGTCATAACACTCAAACACATGATTTCTGAGTCCTGCTTGACTTAAATCTACAATCTAAACATACAACTGTACAGTTGACAAACTGCTTCTGTAAATGATGCTTCACTGAAACACAGTCACATCCACCTGTGTCTGTACTGGATATGCCCGCCTTGGCTCAGGGTAGGGGTTAGCAGGTACAACAAAGACTTGAATGACTTCTAAGACTGGAAGCATTATGGCCTGTTAAAAAAAACAGCTGCTGAGTTCTTTAGATTTCAACAATCACTTGTCCATTTTACCATCTGATGCTTGGGTCACTAAGTCATGGAATGGAAAGGTACCACTAGGAGGTCTACGTGTAGCTGAGTAGCTTTGGACTAGAGAGCCGCATCACTTTTTATTACCTGTGTGATGCTGGGCCTTTCGCTGAACCTTGGTTTTCTCATCTATACAATTGCCACATAGGGCTGCTCTGAGGATCAAATGAGATAAAATGTAAGGTAACATACTCTCACCACAGCAGTATTTAGCTCATGATGGTAGAATGATTGCCTAGCATTCATAAGGTCCTGGAGGAGGGGGTAAGGAAGAAAAAGAAAAAGAAGAAAGGAAGGAAGGAGGGAGGAAGGGAGGGAGGGAGGAAGGAAGGAAGGAAGGAAGGAAGGAAGGAAGGAAGGAAGGAAGGATTTATCAATCTACCATTTTAAACCAAGATTTGTGGGAGATCATTTAAAAGGCAGGCCCCTAGGCAAGTGTTCATGCTCTTCCCAGAATTCATCTGCACCATAATCATCTACCTTCACTCTAAAAGGCAGATTTCTAGGCCCACCTAAGGCCTGTTGAATCAGACCCCTGAAGTTGAGGTTAGAAACATACAACTATACAGAGTCCACCTGTACGCCCATACAGAGCTCTACTATCCATGGAATGGATAAATGCCAAGTCACAATATTCAGTCTCCTGTATTCATTAAAACGGACTCAAAATAGTAAGCTACTCCCTTGCTTCATTCCCTAAGTTAGGTTCAGAACAGTGGTTCTCAAGTCCCTAAATTACTCCTTCTCATCTTTATCCTCCTCTTTTTCCTCTTCTTCTCCCTTTCCCTCCCCTCACAGTTCTGTCTTTCTCTCCATGAACTTTGAAAAATGTATAGACATTGAGGAAAACCAACCACAAGAGGTTAAAAAAAGAAAAAAAAACCCACAGTCACACAAAGAAAAGGCTTAAAGGATGCCACAAAGAAGTGAATCCCCGCATCCCGTGCTGGCACACATCTTCCTTTTGACTTTAGGGTTGTGTAAGTCATGTGGAATGGGATTTGTGTTACAGCTATGAACACTCCGACTCGTACCTCTGATGAATTGGGAACGAATGCCATGCTACGTTCCCAAAGCTGTCCTCTGAAGATCTCCTGGGGCAGAGTTTCTTGTAGGCTGTGCTGCCATCATAACCAGTTCTTATTCCCTTTCTAGACCTTATCTGAACCTTAACTCTCAAGGTCCCAGAAGGGCTTTGCTGATGAAATGATACCGCAAAAGAGCAGAGGAGGTGTTAGGCATTAGTGAAAAGGGAGTGAAAGCTTCAGCATCACTTACAGTGATGGGTTGACCCCAGTCGCTTGGTCCATCTCAACATGTACCAGCCCCAAAGAGCACATGGAAGCTAGTGTACCAGGAGATGGGTAGGCTACAGTCTGAAAGTAAAGGAAAGAGGGTGTAATCACACTGCTATGGTTTGAAGCATGACACATGCCCTAGGACAGAGTGGCAGTGAGAAGGAGCTGTGCTCACATGAGGAGATGCACAATTGATCCAGGGTCTCATGCTGTAAGTATGGCCAGTGATCACTTGGGACATGTCATACCTGGACTTGTATCAAGGAAGGGGAGGAGGCCAAAGCAAGCCTAGAGGACATGCTTTGAGGAGGAAGATTTGAACATCTAAGAGTGGAGCTCCAGGATGACAAAACTGATGTGAAATGTAGGTGTGTTACAGAGGAAGAAGTGCTAGGTTGGGGTTCCAAAGGCCTCAGTTTAAATTCTAGACTTGCTAGTTAGTGGGTGCCACCCCAGACAAGTGCCCTTAGACATATCTATAAACCTCAGTTCTTAATCTGTAAAACCATAGGATCATTGTATTATGATGCTCTTTCTCTTTCTTAGCAACTTGATACATAAATATAACAAATTCACTGCAAAGACAGACACAACAAGGGGCTGGACCCTCACCATGGACTGAGACAGCTGCCCTTCTACTTGCCTCTCCAACAAGCCTTCCATCTACCCTGTCCAGCCTCACCTCATAGAAACCATCCCTCCGCCCTGCTTATAAATTTGTCACACTTGGCTTAGCTCCGTTCTTAAGGCATTCAGCACTTGATAACATTATTTATGAATCAATGTCACTGCCCATGCTAGACTGCGAGCTCCCTGAGAGGACAAAATGAGGCCCAGGTGGGATATGCCCCACAGCACCTTTGAATATAGAATGTTCTTGACAGTGACCTTGGAAAATAGCATGTCTCCAAGAACAGGTTCCCCTTCATCAAATTCCAGAAATTGTCTAGAGAGTGTAGTGAAGTTTTCCTTGAAGAAACTAAATGTTAGTCCTGAAACAATAATGAAGAAGAGCAGATATCAGAACTAATAGGAACTTGGCCATGTTAGTGGGTATGTACTCAAAGAGTAAAGAAACCTATGGAACATCATAGCTTTAGTTATCAAATGCTCCTATATTGGGCCAAAAAAAATTCTAAAATCTGCTTCATTTCTCATAGTAACCCAAAACTTCCTCCAAAAGGCTAGAATTGGGGGAGGGGGGTCTAGAGACCCACGCTGAGCACAAAGAGGGTAGAGCTGCAGCCGTATTGAACAAGGGGGAATGGAGCTCAGTTGGGACAGAGACAACGGCACTCACGGACCCCACAGGGAGAGTTGGTGCCTGGGCGGGTCATGCTGATGGTGGGCATTTCAACGAAAAGCCTATGAGAATTTATGCCTTCACCTTCATAAGCCACTCTTTCCCAGATGTCATAAACTATGCAAAACCCAAATAGAAGGTATTATGTCAGTTTTGTCAAACATGCACAGGGCTGGCGGGTCCCCCAGGGAGGGAGAAGGAAAAATTTAGTGCAACACTTACTGAGATCAAAAAGTCTTAGAGAGGCAGTAAACACAGTGGCTTGGGCAGGGATGCCACAGTTGGTTTGGATACTGTATCTCTCACTAGCTTTGTGACCATGCAAAAAAATTTTGACATCCTTGAATTAAATTTTCTTACCTGTAAAATGGTGAATGACCCCACACCTGTGTGCATGTGGGCAGCACTAATAGGACTCTGGTGATTTTTAAAAAGAAGTCGAGCTCCTGCCTTCAGGCCTCTCTTGGGGTAAGTCTATCGCACAGCCCTCCACGCCTTGACTCCCACAGTCGCATTCACCCTTCCATCTCTCCCGCTGTTCTCTACTCCTAGTTTGGGCCCTGTGCTATTCCTAATCTTGGGGCCCCAGACACCTGGGGAGCCAGTGCTGCTTCCTGATCCTTTTCACCCAGACGGGCTTGGTGCCTTCCTTGGGCCCCAGGAGCACTGCTTCTGGATGTGGCCTCGCCCTCACCTCTCTCTGCTTCCCTGGACCTGCAACACCGGCTAACTCTCCTGGCCTGCTCTCCTATCCTCAGGCCTCTTGGGGTGGGCCTATTGCACATCCCTCCACGCCTTGACTCCCCAGGCCACATTCACCCTTCCATCTCCCCCGCTGTTCTCTGTTCCTAGTTTGGGCCCTGTGCGATCCCTAGTCTTGGGGCCCCAGACACCTGGGGAACCAGTACTGCTTCCTGATCATTTTCACCCAGACCAGCTTGGTGCCTTCTTTGGGCCCCAGGATCACTGCTTCTGGACCTGGCCCCACCCTCACCTCTCTCTGCTTCCCTGGACCTGCACCACAGGCTGGCTCTCCTGGCCTGCTCTCCTACCCTCAGGCCTCTCTTGGGGTGGGCCTATTGTGGAGCCCTCAGCGCCTTGACTCCCCCGGCCTCATTCACCCTTCCATCTCCCCCGCTGTTCTCTGCTTCTGGTTTGGGCCCTGCTCCATTCCTGGTCCTGGGTCGCCAGACACCCAGGGAACCGGTGCTGCTTCCTGATCCTTTTCGCCCAGGCCATATACAGACACACATCAAAGGATCATCCACCAAGATCAAGTTGCCTTTATTCTGGACATGCAGGGATGGTTCAATATATGTAAGTCAATAAACGTCATAAATCACACAAATGGGCTCAACGACAAGAACCACATGGTCATCTCAATAGATACAGAGAAGGCCTTTGATAAATTTCAACATGCTTTTATGTCTAAAGTCCTAGAGAGAATTGGACTAGAGGGAACATACCTCAACATAATTACAGCCGTATATAACAAACCCACAGCCAACATCATTCTAAATGGAGAAAAACTGGGAGCATTCCCATTGAAATCAGGAACCAGACAAGGCTGCCCACTATCCCCACTTCTCTTTAACATAGTACTTGAAACTCTTGCAAGAGCAATAAGACAAGAGAAGGAAATTAAAGGAGTAATAATTGGAAAAGAAGAGCTCAAATTATCCCTTTTTGCAGATGATATATAATATATATAAGGGACGCCAAAAATTCCACG
>NW_008331789.1:6422638-6423029 GCF_000622305.1 Nannospalax galili
GACACACAGTAATTAAAAATGCCAGAATGATGGAATTAACCTTCTTGGATGTTTAACAGACATACCTTGAGATCTATACTAATTGGGTCAGAGGGACACAAAGGACACTTTTTGCTCCTTGCCCTCCTAGGTCGATTAGTTCCCAGGGACTATGAGCATCTCGCAAAATGTCCTGTAATGGTGTGGGTCATCTGACCTCTTGATCAAGGGGGCCAAGGAGACCCCACCTGATGGACTTGAACCAGTGTCCAGTCTATAAAGAGGAGGGTCAACACGGAGGAATCATTTCCTCCATGCTTCCAAGAGAAGCCAACAATGGTCGAGCAGGACCTTTGACTTATCTTCACATAGATGGAACTGGTAAAAGAAAGGAGCCAGGGGCTCCTCCCAA
>NW_008331789.1:6423547-6426995 GCF_000622305.1 Nannospalax galili
TCTTTTTTAAACGTTGGAACCTCATTTAATTTTATGTCTTATAGAGTTTATAATGAGTAAAAGATTGTATAAGCATAATAATTCATCTGTAAAGCTAAAAATGTACAGCCAATTTTGAAAGAAATATACCCTAGCTCAGAAAAATGTTATTGAATAGGTTAATGCTGTTGTAATGAAATTCTTCTTCTAATTAAAAAAAAAAGAAGTCTAAAGGAGAACATGTTGGGGAGCCCAGGGGAGTTGGAGTGGGTAAATATGATTAATATACATGTATGAAAATTTCAAATAATCAATTATCTTAAATACCTTCATAGAGTTCCTATGAAGTTTAAATGAAACAGAGCATTTAAAAACATTTTACTTATTATTTTTATTTTATGTGTATGAGGATAGTGTCTGCATGTATGTAAGTGCACTTGTGTCATATAATACCCATGAAGGTCAGAAGAGGGCATCGGTGCACCTGGAACTGGAGTTAGGGATGGTTGTCAGCCACCAGGCGGGTGCTGGAAACCAAACCCAGGTCCTCTGCAAGAGTGGTCATTGCTCTTAACTGTTGAACCATCTCTGCAGCCCCAAAACAGAGCATTTAAGATCTGTGGTATGGGGCTGGAGAGATGGTTCCACAGTTAAGAGCACTGGCTGCTCTTGCAGAGGACCTGTGTTCAATTCCCAGCATAGTAACTCCAGTTCCAGGAAAAACTGGTGCTCTCTTCTGATCTCCACACGCACTGTATGACACAGGTGCACTTATATAAATGAGGCAATGCACTCATACACACAAAATAAAAATATAAATAAATATTTTATAAAATAATTCCAAGGCTTACTTCCTCCACTCTTGAACAAAATGGTTCAAGGCAACTTCTAATCCAAAGAAAAAGTTGGGAAGTGGTACCTCACTGTGCATTCACTGAGCAGAAATAATAAGAACTTTGCTTGTTTAGTAAATGCTACACTATGCTAAGAAATTTTACATAATCCTAAGAACAGCAAAGAATATTCTGGAACTCCTTCAACAGGAACAAAACTGAAACACAGATGCACCCTGCCCTCACTCAATTTCTCGATCAACAGTTCTCTATGTCTGGTCCAGGAACTGCTAGAGATATTTCAGGGGCCTGACTAACAGCAGGGCTGTTTTCAAAATAATATAAAAGTGTTATTTGCCCTTTTCTCTCTATCATTTTCTCATGACCATATGCTAAAGCTATCAGGCTATTCAGAGTCAGAGGAGCACATGACAAGGCAACAGACTAAATGCAGAAACATGACAGAAAATCTTGCTATCCTCTATGATGCCAAAAGAGATCAGAAAAAAATTAAAAAATCACTCTTTCACAAGTTATTTTTGTTTTGGAAATTTTTTTTAAATATTAATGTTAAAGCACTGGTGAGTTGGCTTGGTGGGTAAATGTGCTTGCCTTACGGGCCTGGCAACCTGAGTTTGATCCCCAAAATCCATGTAAAGTTAAAAGAAGAGAACTGACTCAGAACAGCTGTCCTCTGATGTCTACACACATGTGGTGGCATGCGCATACAGTCTATTTCACATATATAAAAGATTAAGTTTAAAATGTTACCTTTTTGTGTATGTTTGTGTCTGTCTGTGTATATGGCACATGTGTGTAGTTCCCCTCAGAGGCCAGAACAGGGCATCATATCCCTGGGGCTAGAGTTACAAGGCAGTTGTGAGGCGCCAGATGTGGGTGTTGGGAACTGAATTCTGGTACTCTGGAAGACCAATGAGAGTTCTTAACCACTGAACCATCTCTATAGCCCCCATGTTACCTATTTTAATATGCAATGTATTTTATTTTTTGAATGAATTAACACCTTTTTATTCTCAATTTCAGTGTTTTATATCATAAATATCAGTTTCTGTAGCAAGAATAAACAGAAACTCTCTAAGATCTCTCAAGTTTCCCAAAAGCTCAGAGTAACCTTGACATTTAAGTTCTTAAGAACTGCTATCTCAGACTGACAGTGTAACTATACTATTATTCCTACTTTCAGATGAAAAAAAATGGAAATAATACAAGTGGTTGTTAATCTCTCACAATAAATGTATAATTATTTCTAACTTTTAATAAAGAAGCATCCACATGGTGGTTAACAACCATCAGTAACTCCAGTTCCAAGGGATCTGATGCCCTTGTACATACAACAAAACACACACATAAAATAAATAAAATATAAAACCTTTGGCATAGGTCTGAGAGTATAGCTCAGTGGTAAACTACTTTCCTTGTATGTTCTTGATCCTGGGCTTGATGCCCAACATCATATATTTTTTAATGAATGAGCATGAAATCTTTGGAGCTGACCAGAATGGCTTAGTACATGTCAGATGGTAACATCATTAGCCTACAACTTTGTAATATTAATAGAGCAAAACATCAAGATTTCTAAAGAGCCTTTAACGACACCATTAGCATCTTTATCCCCCAGTTTCTTGCCTGAAAGTTTCTCCCAGAAGTCACTAGGGGTCATCTTCATTTTTCTGCTAATGATATTAAATGTGTACATCCTCACCTGCTTCCTGCTACACTAGGGTCAGCTGTGGAATTTATTCACATCTAAGGCAGACCTTTTCCCCTCAACCCATAGAAACTTCCTCCATAAAAATTGGAATGAGCCTGCGGTCTTCTATCCCAAAGTTGATGCCCACTGCCCCCATCTCAGATCTTATTTTCTTGGGGTCATTTCTACATAGTTATTTGCTTCTTTGATCAAATTACCGGCACACAGATAATAACACTTACCCAGCATTTTTCTCATCTCCAAAACAATGGTAAAGCCTTCTAGTCCATCCGTCTATTTAGCGAATTTTCCATCCCTAATAAAAACAAGCTTCAGCACCAACTTCAAAAGCTGATGCAGGCAAACCCACCACCCAGAGAGCAGGTGCATGACTTGCATATTAATGTGAAGAAATCAGAATGAAGAGGCAAGGAGAATACTTCAAAGGCATAGGGTGTGGAGCCAGGAGACAAAGGTTCTCTCTGGAGATTCTGACTTTGCACAAGTTGTTTAACCTCACACTTGCCTGGCATGCAAAATCTAGCTGATGGATGTGTCTGACTGGCTGTATCTTTTATTATAAGAATGAAGTAAGGAGAAGGGAGGAAAATGACCCATATGATGTGGATGATTTGCATTCAGAATTAGTATCCTCAATATGAATATTGAGGCTTTATCAATAATTCCAAGGCTTGGGGATGGAGAGACGGCTCAGTGGTTACGAGCACCGGCTGCTTATGCTGGATAGCTTTAGTTATCAACTTGATACACATTGGACTGGCCTGTGGTCATGTCTGTGGGGCATTTTCTTGATTGTTCAGCAATGTGGGAGGGCCCAGCCCACTGTGGGCAGTGCCACCCCTGGGCAGGTGGTCCTGTATTAGATAAGAAAACAGGTTGAGCACCAGCTGGGGGAGCAAGTCAG
>NW_008331789.1:6428761-6468638 GCF_000622305.1 Nannospalax galili
GTTCACAGTAAATGTTTTTAAGACATAAAAGTCCACCAGCTCGACCAGAGACTCACATACTCATTTCTTCCAATTCTCTCTACCCTTGTATACTACTAGACACCTCCAGCAACCAAATTTTCTGTATTGTTTAAAAAGCCACTCAAACTCGTGCACACAAAAGTCTAGTAATTTGCTCCTAAATCCATTCTTGTATGAGCTCTAAAAAATATCAGAGATTGTACAGTTGTTTTAGACTGGCCACCCCTGGGCAGGTGGTCCTGTATTAGATAAGAAAACAGGTTGAGCACCAGCTGGGGGAGCAAGTCAGTAAGCAGTATTCCTCCATGGTCCATGCTTCAGTTCCTGCTTCCAGGCTCCTGCCCTGAGTTCCTACCTTGAGCTCCCTCAGTGTTGAACTGTGACCCGGGAGATGTAAACCAAATAAACCCTTTACTCCCCAAGTTGATATTGGTCAGTGTATTTTGTCACAGCAGTGGAGAAACAAACTAGAGCACTGCTCTTGCAGAGGACCCAGGTTCAATTTCCAGCATCCACATGGCAGCTAGTAGAAGTGCACCCATGTCGTGCAGTGCTCTTGGAGGTCAGAAGAGAGTGTTGGATCCCATGGAACTGGAATTACAGATGGTTGTTAGCTGCTGTATGGGTGCTGGGAATTGAACCTGGGTTCTCTGCAAGAGCAGCCAGTGCTCATAACCACTGAGCCATCTCTCCAAAAACCCAATGAGTTCAGGACATTATATCTTTCCTATTTGTAATGTAAGTGTGCTGTCTGTAGGTTTGCAGTTTCTTGAAACAATGCGGTTACCATCATAAGGAACATGACAGAAAGAATTATGGTAATCTTTATGTTATTGAGGTATAGCATCGAAACCAGCAATTGTTTATCTCCTGGCACTTTTAGGACACAAATATACCCCATTTCTTCATATCACTGTCTTTATGTTACTTGAAGTCAAATACACTGACAACTGACATGGAGAGGTTTTTCTACTAATTGAACTGATATTTCAATGCGTAGGTAGCAAAATAATGCCTTTTGCCCCCAGAAATGACCGGAGATAGTGGAATTAGCAGACAAGCATTTTAAAGTAGCTGGTATGAATATGTTCAGTGATTCACAAAAAAAAAAAAAAGAAAGTGATGAGAAAAACTAAAGGAATAGAAAACTCAAAAGAACTTTCTAAAACTGAAAATAAAAGGTTTACTTCATGGAAATAATGACAGATTAGAAATTACTCGGGGAAAAATCCACTTGATCTGAAAACACAGCAACAGGAACCACACCAACTTAAGCAAAAGGGAAAAAAAAGGATGGCTAAAATAGCACAGGGACAGTGTGGATGTGACAGGAACAGTGTCCGCTTGAGCCTAATACAAAATGCAGGTAAGACAAGGAGACACAGAAAAGGAGATTTAAAGAAATGATGACTGGCATTTTATCCAAATTTGATAGAAAACCATAAACACACAGTCAAAAAAGAAAGAAAGAAAGAAAGAAAGAAAGAAAGAAAGAAAGAAAGAAAGAAAGAAAGAAAGAAAGAAAGAAAGAAAGAAAAGATCAAGTCCAAAGCAAAAGAAAACATTAACAAGCCATACCAGGATCAAATTGCTACACTCTGGTGATGGAGAAAAGATCTTCGGAGAACCCACAGGTAACAACAGCACCACGCATTCAGAAAAACAAAGATAAGGACAACTGACAAATTGTTGTCACTAAGGGCGTAAGACAGAAGATATTGAAATATCTGCAGTGTGCCGTGGGAGGGCAGGGATGCCATTTTGTATCCAGTAAAAATAGTTTTCAAAAGTGAAAAGTGATTTATAATGTTCTCAGATAAGAAAAAAAAAGCTAAGAACTGAGTTGTGACTGATTTCTACTGCAAGAAATGTTAAAGGAAGTTCTTTGGACAAATAGAAAATGATATCACACAGAAACTTGGATCAACTCAATACAGTTTCGATCAGTTTAAATGATTGTTTTCCTTCCATGTAAAGGGGCAAAAGTTTTCCTTTGGGTTTTAATTCGATAAATGAGATTTCTTTTAGAAAAAAGCAAAAGGAACAATGGATCACATAGTTCATGAAATAGATTATACCAATAATATAAAATCTATAGATAGGGGATAGAGATATGGTTCAGTGATCAAGAGCACTTGGTACTCTTATAGAAGACCCTGTTTGATCCCCAGAATCCACATCAGGCTGGTTACAACTTCCTGTAACTCCAGGTTCAGGGCTTCCATTCCAATATCCTCTCCTGACCTCTGTGGGCATCCACACACACATGGTGCACATATACATACAGGCAGGCACACACATATAATAAATAAATAAATAAATAACCTAGGAGTGAATAGAAGTAAACTGTGGGGTCTTACACTGTAAAAGTGGGAGAATTAAAAATTATCTACAATGTAAATATTAATAAGGAAATGAGAGTAGCTATATAACAAAGTAGATTTTTTAATTTTTAAAATTTTATTATTTTTTTATTTTATGTGTATGAGTGTATTGTCTGCATGTGTAGAAGTGCACCCATGTCGTGCAGTGCTCTTGGAGGTCAGAAGAGAGTGTTGGATCCCATGGAACTGGAATTACAGATGGTTGTTAGCTGCTGTATGGGTGCTGGGAATTGAACCTGGGTTCTCTGCAAGAGCAGCCAGTGCTCATAACCACTGAGCCATCTCTCCAGCCCCATAACAAAGTAGAATTAAAAGACATGATCTTATGTAACCCAGGATGGCCTAGTACTCACTATGTAGTCAAGGGTGAACTTAAAGAGAGACATTTTATCATAATGAAAGCTCCTATTTATCCTAATAATTCAAAATATATGAGCAGGCAGTAAGTAGCAGAGCATCAAAATACATGAATCTGAAACTGGGAAATATAAAAGAATAAACTGACAAATTTTCAATTATGTTTGGAAATGTCCACATTCCTCTTCTAGTGACTGACTGTCCCTGTCACTGTTTATGTTACGGTGATACACACCACCACTGAAAGCAACTTGGGGAGGAAAAGGCTTCTTTCATCTTACACATCCAGGTGATAGTCCATCATTGAGAGAAATCAGGGCAGGAACTCAAGGTGCGAACCTAGAGGCAGAAACCATGGAGGAAGGCTATTCACTGTCTTATTCCCAGGTTCATTTTCAGCTTTTTTAAACAGCCCAGGGCCACCTGACCAGGGATGCCACTACCTGCAGTGGCTGGTCTCTCCTACATCAACTAGCATGGAAGAAAACACCCCACAGATGAGGCCGGAGACCAATCTATGGAGGAAACTCCTCAATTGCAGTTCCCTCTTCTCAAGCAAGTCAAGGCGACAACTAAGATTAGGCATCACAGTGGTAAGTTAGACAGAAAGATTATAGACTTAACAACACTTATTTCCAACTGAATTTAATAGACACAACACAAGTAACCAAACAAAAACATAATTTAGAGGTTTCAAGTGCACTTGGAAAATTCACTAATACGTATAATATCTGGGTCATAAAAAAACCTCAAGATCTTTCAAAGAATAGAAATTACACAATCCATCTCTCTGACTATAACAGAATGAAACTAAAATCCAAAAGACACTGGGATAGTCCCAAATATCTGGAAAACAACACAATTTTTCAAAAACAAATTGACAAAGGAGATAAGAAAACATTTCCTATCAAAATTTATTAGGTGCAAGTAAAATACAGCTTAGAGGATATTTTATAGCATTAAATGTGTATATCGCCAGTTTTTAAATATCCAATACAGCAGTTATTTTAGCTTCTACACTAAGAACCTACAAAAATAAGAACTGGACCCCAAAGTAACAGGAAGTAATAAAAAGTATAAATCAGTAAAATGAAAAGCAAGGAAGGAAGAAAGAAAAAATCAATAAAACCATGAGCCTTTTTAAACCATAAGATTTTAAAAGATCAATAAAAACAATAAAACTGTAGCTAGACTGATCAAGAAGAAAGTCAAAAATAACAGAAACAAAATGAGACATCACTGATCGGACTCTGGACATTAAATGAATAGACAGAATGTTATGAACAACTATGACAACAGATTTGACAGCTTGAGTGAAATAGATGAATCCATCAAATGACCACCTGTGACACGAGGAACTTACAGGGAACTTACTGCCTTGAGTGGAAAGACAGAATCAAACAGTTGTATATCTCATAAAGGCTGGAATTATCCCATTATAACACTCTGAGGGGTGAGGAGGAACTCCAGATTCAAGCAGCTTCACTGGTGAATTCAGTCAAATGTTTAGAAAAGAAGTAACACCAATCTTACAGAAAATAAAGGGGAGAGAGCATGTCCGTCCTTTTCTGGAGTCATTAGTGTGATTATCCAAAACCGGAAAACTACTGAGATGCAATAATTCTTTTAAAAAGTGTGAACACATGAGTTTAACAATAATAGAGAGATACGTCATCATAAATTACTGAGGTTTCTATTATGAATGTCAATATCACACTCCGAAATTAGTAAGTTTAATTCATTCAGCACATAAATAGAACAAAGAAAAGAAAAAAAAACCTTTAAAGATGAAGGAAATACAAAAACAGCTTTAATGTTTAAAATCCGGGGGAAAAGGCATACATACCACGTAAGCAGTAAGCAAGAGAGTTGGCGTTCGATTCCAAGTCAAACCTGTCTTTATCTTAAGATTGGTTGAGATGTTCTGCATGAAATACACACTTTTAGTGATGGACAGAGTAAACACAGGATGAGCAATGAAGCAAGAGTTAGACAACTCTACTTGTACCCGCTACATAAAATAAATTAAGATTGTGCACTGATGCAGGAGTGACATCATTATTTGAGGGTAAACCAATCATTTTGTGATCATATTGAGGCCTGCTCCATGGGAGGGAATACACATGGTACCATGGTCAGAACCTGGTCAGAAGAGGACGGGGAGGGCACGGGCCCAGGAGTGTACACAGTATCACTGTTTCTGTAAATGAACCTATTGTCAAATTGCCTTGTAAACATTTATGTTTATGTCTGTAGATTTGTGATGCTGTTAATCTTGGTCAAAAAGAGACTAATTGTTTTTTAAAGAGAAATCTCCAGGACACTGGCCACCTGGAAATAGAGACGGGAAGGAGGGAAGGGGGGAGGGGGAAGGAGGGAGGGAAGGAGGGAGGGAAGGAGGGAGGGAAGGAGGGAGGGAAGGAGGGAGGGAAGGAGGGAGGGAAGGAGGGAGGGAAGGAGGGAGGGAAGGAGGGAGGGAAGGAGGGAGGGAAGGAGGGAGGGAAGGAGGGAGGGAAGGAGGGAGGGAAGGAGGGAGGGAAGGAGGGAGGGAAGGAGGGAGGGAAGGAGGGAGGGAAGGAGGGAGGGAAGGAGGGAGGGAAGGAGGGAGGGAAGGAGGGAGGGAAGGAGGGAGGGAAGGGGAGAAAGGAAGGAGAGGGAGGGAAAGGAGAGAAAATGGAAAGGGAGGAGAGAAAGCAAAAAGACAGAAGGAAGGAAACAGCTTCAAGGAACCAGAAGGCACAAGAACGGCATTATTAAAGGAGAAAGAACATTTTAAATGATCACAGCTCTCTTCCCAATGCCGTCTCCCAGAGCTGGCAGACCAGAGTGCCGTTCTGTTTTCTTCACAGACTGGCTCTAAAGGCTCTTGTAACATAAGACAGGGATAGTGTGGGCAGGAGAGGACACAGCTGACAGCTGGAGAGGTCTCCGCCCAGACACCCCTATTCAAGGGGCTCAAATCCACTCATCTTACACAGTCAATCCAGCTCAGAGTAGTTTGACCAGAGCCTAAACAATCTTACACTCTGTGCTCTACTGGGACACACCTTTCTGAGATTCACAAACTGGTCAAAGTGCAGAGAAGAAGCGACTCTAGGGTGCTCAGCCCTAAATGGGACATCTCTGTCTCTTTCTCTCCCTCCCTCCCTTCCTCCCTTCCTCCCCTTTCTCCTTTTGCTTCTCTCTCTTTTCTGTCAGTCTAACTATGGGATTGTTAAATTTATTGATTTTTGCAAACAAATAACTTTGGCAGTACAAATTGAACTCAGTGGTCTTTTTTAAGAAAGGACACAAAGTTGTTTGGGGAGAGGGGCAGGGTAGATCTGGAAGAGATTGGGCATGGTGAATATTATTAAAATTCTCAAAGAACTAATAAAAATGAGGAAGAAAAAAAGAGTCAAATGAGGGAAGAAAATGACTTTGGTTTTGTTCATTTTATCAGAGAATATTGCAGGAGATAGAGTGGAAAGATGTGGGAGCCAGAGGCTGAGAAGGACTACTCTGATACAGTGTCTTCTAGACAAGACAGGACTGCTGCAGTACTGAACTCACACAGCTATGATTTCCTAAACAAGACCTGCACAAGATCAAGCCAGAATACACAAGAGAGGGACTCAAGAGGTTCCACCCCTAGTTAAGGAACTACTGGAAATTGACGACTGCTGAAGGAGGAAGAGTCAGCTGTCTTCAGGGATGGGCCCCTGGTAGAAGACTCATGCCCCAGTGGAAGACCCTACACCCATGCACATATGGGCAGCAATAATTGTACCCTGTAGGTTATAAAAAAAAAGAAAAGAGGCAGACATGAAGTTAGGAGGTGGATATGGAGGTGTCCAGGAGGAGCTGTGGGAAATGGGTGGTAGATATGCTTAAAATACAGTACATCCTTATATAGGTATGAAGTTATCAAAGAATAAATTTAAAATGTTATATGTGCAAACATGCAACGCGTGTGCAAACATCTTAATGTCAGTTGCATTAAAAATGAAGTTTTCTGCATGAAACTCTGTATTTTAATAATGAAAGGAGATCTTTTTTAAAAGGTTAAAACCTCATTTAATTTTATGTCTTATAGGTTTTATACTGAGTACAATATTGTATAACCATATTAATTCAACTGTAAACCTAAAATTTTACAGCCAATTTTATTGAATTGTTATTGAATATGTCAATGCTGTTGTAATGAAAAGCTTCTTCTAAGTATGTAGTTATTAAATAAATATTTTTTAAAAATGTTATATGTCTTTTAAAAGGATGAACTCAATAGGACCCTCATCCAGTTTGACTTATGTTCTTGGAAATTTAGATATAGATATGCATACCACCATGTGAAGACACTAGAGCAGAGATCAGAGTGGTACATCAACAAAAGCAGCCAAGACTGCCCAAAGACCTCTCCTACCTGGGAGACACAGGAGTGAATTCTCATTCACATCTCTGTTGACTCCTCAGTTTAGATTCCAATATCCAGAGCTCTATAATAACCAGTGACTTCTCTCTAACCATTCAGTGTTTGGTGCTTTACTGCCCAGCAAACTAACTACCCTCTGCTACACAATGCAACAATTCAGAATCTTAGCTGTGTCTTAGGAGTTTAGTAAACCAATAACCCTTGGCTGAGCTTATCTAGCTCTGACTTTAGGCCTCTTCCTCTTCTTCCCTGGTTCCACTCCTGGAGGCACGATTAAAATGATTTTTCTGGTCCATATATGTAATCCTTTAAATTATGACAGTCCACCCAGAACGTAGCAGTGTATTGCTTAGAGTGGCACATACCTCAAGAACCATACTCTGAATCTTGCATCAGACAGTCCAGGGTGATGTCATCCTTCCACTTCTGGCCTTCCATGTTCCAGTTGTGTTACTCAGAGCTCAGCCACTCTCTCCCTCACTTCCAGAGAGGCATCAACATTTGTTCTTTGAACACAGAGCATGGTGCCCAACCACAGCAGGTGTGCACTATGTTAGTTCCCCATAGCTGCACATCAGTGTCTTCCCTGCCCTCTTCTTCCCCATGTTCTCCTCTCCCTTACCCGAAGATGTGGCCCCATAATCCAATTTTAGGAGGTTTTTCGTGCTTCTGCTTGGGAAAGACTTTCTCCTGCCTTAATTCTGATCTTTTAGCCCGTTCCTCCCTGCTTGGCCCTCCAGAGGTTTGGGTCTCTTCTATAGTTCATCCCCAGACTCAGAAGCTCTGTATAGACCCCCTAGGGTCTCCCTTTGGATGTCCCAAGGGAGAGATGCTAATAGTGCAATCTTACCACCCAAACTTGCTCTGGAGAGCCTAGTCACCACGGAAAATACTTGTAGGAAGGTTACATAAAGGTCGTCTGTGGAAATGGATCCGAAAATGAAAAGACAAATAGATGTACAAACTAGCAGGTTTGTGGCCAATAGAACAGATAATCAGTTTCACTACTCAATCTAAAGTTCGGAACTTCTGATACTGGTCAGAACAAAACAAGCCTTGGATCAAAGTGTTCCAACTGTCACGCTCTGGCAAGCACAATGAGGAGATGTAACTGTGCATCCAGCATGCTTTGATGAGTCAAAGATGTACCTCCCTCAGACACACCAGGGGCCTTGTCAGAACACATAGATAACCAAATGACTCCCACAGGCGGTGCTGTGTAAGTCACCTTGGGGAAATCAAGACCCCAGCTGCTGAGAGCAATTTCAAAGCTGAGACTTTGCTAAAGACAATTTGTGTAGCGCAGAGAAAATTTCTGCTGCCTTCAGCATTGTCTGTGCAGGGCAACAAACCATTGCTTCTTATGAACCCGACTATAACTGATTCCCAGTTGGAGGAGACTCAGCCCCCAGGCACATTTAGAAATGTCTATACATTCATCTGTTTCTCAAGGCTGGGGAAGCACTACTGGTATCTACTGGGCAGATAAAGGCCAGGGGTGCCAGTTAAGCCATTCATAGAAAAGCACTGCAGCACTAGAAATTATCCAGCCTGAAGAACAATCACCCTGCAGTTAAGACATTGTCCCATAGCAATGACCAGAATGAATTCTATGGCTGCTACAAGGCACGGGGGTCCTAACATCCCATCATATGTCCCCAGTCTGACCAGCCTCACCATTGATAAGAGCATTTGATTCAAAGAATAGATGACTGAGGTCTAATTCAGCTAATTCAGCTTATCTTAGATTCTACTCTCTACGCTTGTTTCCTTGTTTACAAGATGGGGGTCATCACAGAGCCTCTCTTGCAGAATTTTTAAGGGCTAAATTTTGTTTAATCGTTGTTTTATTTTCTTTAGAGTTGTTTTTATTACATTTGTTGTTATTTCTCTGCCTCTAGACGCTATGATGTGAACAGCTGTACTACACCACACCTTGCAGCCTCACCACAGCCCAGAAAGAGCAGAGTTGGCTGGCCATGGGCTAAAACCTCTGAAACCATGAGTCGAAATAAATGTCTCTCTCTTTGAACATGGGACCCATGTCAGCTCAATTAAACAAGGGCCCAAAGGGGTGGTGAGAAATAGGTGGTGGGCCAGTACTAGGTTGAGAACTCTTTAAGACTGATTGCTTCTGGGTGAGGGAGAGTATGACTTATATATAACCACTAGATGGGCTGACTAGACGCCAGTGGATGCCTTTATACTGAAGGACATTTCAGTACAAACACCTGAATGAATAGGACTCAGCATGCATGGCAGAGTGCATAGGGTTCGGTGAGGGGATCGGGGAGGCAGAGATGAGGGAGGGGGTCTGGATTTGAGAGGGAAATGAATGAAATTTTAAAAGCTAAAAAAAAATATGTCTCTCCCAATTAAGCTGTTTTATAAGGTATTTTGTCATAGCAATGAAAGCTGATTGTTATAAGGAAGGTACCAATATTATCCTCACTGTTACAATTAAAATACTACCATCATATGGCAAGAATCTCAATGCAGGTAGGTTGAACTGACCCAATGTCCCTGCTTTTTGTCATTCTTATTTATTGTCTATCAAACAATAAGTTAATTGGCACTGTTACAAAATACAAAAGTCTTGTGACAAATTCACAATCTCTTTAGACCAACAAGAGCAGCTGTAAATGCTAACTGGATGCCTGTTCTTTCTTTTTCTTTCTTTCTTTCTTTATTTTTTGAGAATTTCATACATGAGTACTGTATTTACATTATGTTCATTCCTCTCTCTTCTCCCCCAACTATTCCCACATACCTCTCACTTCTCAGTTTCCTGACCTCATTAATTATTGTTTTATACACATGCACACGCGCGCGCGCACACACACACACACACACACACACACACACACATACACATACACACATGAACCCTACTGAGTCTATTTTGTGGTGCTAATACACATATTGGTTTAGATCTGAACCCTTGAGATTGGACAAAACATCAGGGAGCTCATCCCTGAAGAAAACTCACTCTTCCTCTCTCAACAGCCATTGATTGCCTGTAGGTCATCATCCAGAGTTGTGACCTTGTGAAGTGTTCCCCATCCATGTTGGAACACATACTGATACTGTCATTTTGCAGATCTTATTTAGTAGCAGTATTGCTGGATTTCATGGATGCAGCTTCCCCATCATGTCTGGAAGACAATAATCAGCAGCAGAAATCCTGGTCCTCTGGGTCTTACCGTCTCTCTGCCCCCTCTTCCATGATATTCCCTGAACCTTGGGTGTAGGGGTTACATTGTAGATATATCAATTTGGGGCTGGGTACCCCACCATCATTCTCTGCAATTTGATCAGCTGCATCTCTCTGTAATGGTTTATAGTTCTTGGGGAAAGCATTATCACCTTTTGTGGCATAACTCCATTTGAACTATATATGTATTTGTATATATTCATATATATGTATTCACACATATGTTATATTTGACTAAGTATGCATATAAAATGATACGTTTTCCTATCTTTTTCAAACATCCCTTATATTATTTATCTCTCCTTTCTCCCTCTCCTTCTGTATTACCTCTCCCTAACTCACCCCAGTTAAAGCAGCCCCTATTTTTCCCATTCTACCCATCATTGCACCTGTGCCCTATCAAAACCTTGGAGGGTTTTGTTTTGTTTTTGTAAGAATAGAAAATATTCTTGTAACAAAAACTTTTAAAACTAGGCTTTGAACTGCTCTAAGTTGAAGAGGGTAGGGAACATCACCCACTTTTAATATCTTTCCCATTCCAGATGCCCTTGCATAATTCTAAAGAACCAGTTGATTACACCTTACAGCCTGTGGTTATGGAAATGAACTTGGGCCCCAAAATGTGGAATTAACATAACTCAAAAGCACCAAGGTGGGGCTGGAGAGACAGCTCAGCAGTTAAGAATACTGGCTGTTCTGGCAGAAGACCCAGATTCGAATCCCAGCACCCACATGGCAGCTGACAACTGTCTGTAACTCCAGTTCCAGGGATCAAACAGCCTCTTCCGTCCTCCACTGGCACTGCATGACACGGGTGCACTTACCTATATGCAGGCAATACACACATACACATAAAAATAATAAATAAAATATATTTTTTTAAAAAGCACCCAGGTAAGGAATGCCAGGTACCCTGGTCATGAATCCAAAGCCTTTGGCAATAATTAAATGTTTCCCTTATGACAACTAGAATTTTTTGCTAGTAAGTACAGAAGTACAAAATAAAAAATCTACCAGGATTACCATCTCATCTAATTAAGATGCTATCAGATACAAGTTGTATCCCAGTTTGAGATGCTAAAGGTTCTGGATTTTAGAATCCACAACTTGTGGTATGTGTCAAGAGAACATTTATTAATCTGATGATTTGGGAACATATTTCTGCTGGTCTCTCCTTTTGCCCTTCAGTGCTGTAAGATGACAGTACATATCCACTCTGTTTTAACATTTATTCTCATGAATGTTGGTAGATGACACGTCTGTTGGTCTCTCCGTTTGTCCTTCGGCACCCTGAGACATTTATTCCAATTACTTTAATAAAGTCCTCTTTGTAATCTGGAAAAAAACTCTGACCAAAAATGTACATGTACATCAACACAGATTTAAATAAAGCAGGTTAACCTCATGAATCCATTCTATGGAGCCCATAAATTTTATGTGTTCTGTGTTAATCATAATTCCCATTTCTGAAGCTCAAATACTTTCCTACTTTCTACATTCCTGTGGAAAAAAAGACAGAATCTGCTATCTATCATACAAACACAAGAATGAACATGTATGTTGATTTTGGACAGATGAGCAAAGGAGCCAACAGTTCTTTCTGCAAAAGCTAACAATTTCTAACCTCCATTGTAATCCTATAAAGTAGGTGTTGCAGCAAAAGTTCTTAAATTAAAAATGAGAAATCCTAAACTTCAAATGCAAGATGAAGCAGGCACTGCAGTAAAAGGAGTTAGTGTTTAACCACCACTCAGAGCAAGAAATATTTCCACAGATTTTTAGAACATGGTACTTTAATGCACTTTACATTCCTCTGAAGACAAAAATAATAACTATAAAGGAATTTTAAAGTCTCCCTAGAAATTATATTCTTAGTATTGATATTGTTGTCTTAAACTGTAAGACATTGGGTAAATGTTTTGGGAGATTTGTTTTCCTGGGATTCTGCTAGCTTTAATTTAGAGAAACATAGAAAATGATTTTGTAAGTTTAAGAATTCTAAATCTAGGGCTGGAGAGCAGTTGAGAGCACTGGCTGCTCTTGCAGAGGACCCAGGTTCAATTCCCAGCAGCCACATGGTGGCTAACAACCACTCATAATTCAGTTCCAGGGAAATCCAACACCCTCTTCTAACCTCCATGGGCATTGCATGGCATGGGTACACTTACATACATGCAGGCAATACACTCACAAAATAAAAATAAATTTTTTAAAAAAATAAGTCTAAATCTAAACTAATCTTCCTAGCAATTTGTCCATAGCTAGGTAATTAATTTCACAAGAACAAATGCCCATTATCATAATAACTGTTTTCCTGTAGAAAAATCTCCTTGCCAATAGCAGGAGAAATATTTTTGTTCATATAACTAGGCCTGTATTATTTAAGGAATGTTTCTTTCAGCAGGGCCACTCCCAGAACTTGGGAGGCAGAGGCAGGCAGATCTCTATGAGATAGAAGCCAGTCTGATCTCCATAGCAAGTTCTAGGCCAGCTGTGGCTACAGAGACAAAAAGACCAAAAAGAAATAAAACGTTTGGTCTTACTGGTTAGGTGATCTTGGTTTACTTTTCTGCTTTTTCTTTTAGTGTGTGTGTGTGTGTGTGTGTGTGTGTGTGTGTGTGTGTACATACAGGTACCTACAGAGGCCAGAAGAAGGCATTGGATCCTCTGGAGCTGGAGTTATAGGTGGTTGTGACCCACCCAACCTGGGTGCTGGGAACAGAGCTTGAGTTCTCTGGAAGAGCAGGAGCTAAGTCATCTCTCCAGCCTCTCTGTCTTTAATCGGAAAACTAGTGTCCTAAGAGACTCCAATTCTAGAATAAACACAATTGTTGGTCACCCTAATATGCAAACAATTCACTTTCTCTAAGCTAGTTTTCTTTTTAAACACCTCCACATTGGCTGAGACTGAATCTGGCTCAGCCCTACAGGAAAAACAGCCTCTTTATCAAACCTTATGACTGTGCTTTGGAAGAAAAGGCTGAGACAGGGAGAAGAATGGAGACTTTCCATTTATTTCATGAAGCTTACATTATTACATTAGAAATATAATTTGTTTCTTCACGGCACCTTTGTGTTACTGTTCTTGAAAAAAAAGTCTCTGGTGGCACATTTAATTCCAGCACTCAGGAGGCAGAGGTGGGTGGATCTCTGTGAGACTGAGGCCAGCTGGTCTCCATAGTAAATTCCAGTACAGTTGTGGCTACAGAGAGACCCTGTCTCAAAAAAGACCAAAAAGAAATCTCATTTTCAGGCTAGAGAAATGGATCGGCAGTTAAGAGGGAGTACTGCTCTTGCAAAGGACCCATGTTTGATTCCCAGCACCACGTAAGGTGGCTCACAACCACCTGTGGCTCTAGCTCCAGTGGATCTGATGCCTTCTTCTGGACTCCAAAGGCACCTGTACTCCACATGCAGGCCTCATTTGCTTTCTCAAATAAGGCACACCTTCCAGATACTGTTTTGTTTTATGATTGTTTGGGTTTATTGTTATTTGACTATACACAAGGGACTATCAAATAATAATACTCAAACCAGTTGATTGCTTATCTGGGGCAAAGTAGAGAAGTGGGTCATAAATGGTCATAAATTCCTGAACATATTGTACGTGAGGCAATCTTCATTCAAAGCAACAGGAGATGAAACCAGAGAGCTTGTCCAATTAGGTCAACAAACTATAAGGGGGACATGAAGAAGCATCAGCTGTGAATGGTCAAACTTGGCACAAAGGAGCCAGAGGGCTTAAGGGAGAGCTTGGAAAGCTGAGTTTGGAAAAGTCACCTGAAGAGAGGGTATGGACATGGGTGCACTTTTGTTTTATTTTAAATTTCTTTATTAGGGAAAGTTATAAACATGCACAAAAGCTGAAAGATTGCATAGTGAATCTTATGTATCCATTTCCAGCTCTCAACAGTTTTCATTTCATGGAATCCTAATTCTGTCTTTCTCTGTCTGTTGCTTAATCCCAGACATTTTCTAAGGATATTCCAGGCATTCCACTTGATTTGTAAATATTTCAGTATATAGTTCTCAAAAAGAGCCTCTTTTTTCTGCTTAAAGAAAAGAGCTATAACTAGCTGATCCATAGAGAGAGAAACCAGACTGGTGGTTGACAAGGCTGAGGGTTGACAGGGATTAATGGGAACTGACTGCTGAATGAGAAGTTTCCTTTGCGGTGATAAAAATGTTCTAAAGTTGGAGAGCAGTGACGTTGTACTTTCTGTGAATATAATAACAAAGAACTTTAAAATGTAGTATTAACTACACTTTAAAGGGTGAATCATTTACTACCTGAGTTATAAGTCAATAGAGCTATAGTAAAAATGAATGCAAATTATACTCTTTTTTTTCTATGCCTATGACAGCTCTGAATCTTTTTTCTTATGAGTGAGACATTATTTACCTGGAGTTTAGGCAACTTATCAGTGTCTATACCTCTGAAGAAAGGCACGAGAGGCTCTCTCTTCAAAATCATATTCACAATACCACCACGTGTCTAAAACCTTAATGGTAACTCCGTTATATTATTAAATATCCAGTGTGGTCAGAGTTTATTCATTTTCTTATTGTAGAGGTGAACACATCTTGTAATATTTTAAAAACAGCATTTTTATTGACTGAGAATTCCATGCAGTGTATTTTGCTCATACTTAGATCTCCTCCCCCATCTCTTCCCAGATTCACCCTCACCTTCCTACCCAGCCTCACGTCATGTCCTCGGTTTCTGAAAGTCTATCCAGTCTAATTTGCTTTTCTCAAATGCTCATAAGTATGAGGGCATACAGTGGAGACTGGTCAACCTACCCAGCATCCCACCCTTAAAGAAGACTCTCTCTTTCTCTCTCTCTCTCTCTCTCTCTCTCTCTCTCTCTCTCTCTCTCTCATCTCTCTGCTGTCAGTAGCTCCTCAGCTAATGCTGGCGCTTCTTGCCCATTTCTCCACTCTGTGCTGAATTTTTATCTGGCTTGTGCTTGTGCAGGTTTTGTGCACGCTGTCACAGTGCTGTGGGTTTGTGTGTGCAACTGCATTAATGTGTTCGGAAGACAGTTTCCTCATATTCATTCACTACCTCTGGTTTGTACAATCTTTTCACCCCCTCTTCTGTGTTGACCACTGAGCTTTGGAAGGAGAGGGTGTGATGTAGGCGTCTGATTTAGAATCAAGCACTGCAGAGTTTCTTAGTCTCTGAATGTTAACTAGTTGCCCGTCTCTGTGTTAAGTGCCATCTGCCGCAAGAAACAGCTTCTCTGGTGAGAGTTGAGAGATGAACTAATCTATCAGTGTAACAATAAGTCACTAAGAGTTGACTTAATACTATGTCCATTTAGTAGAAGTAGAGTGGTAGGTTTTCCCCTAGTGTCTATAACCTGTCTAAGCCACATGTTCTTGGCTCTGATAATGGTGCCAGGTATGGTCTCCATCTGGCTAAGGGGGCCTTAAAGCAGAAAGTGGATGGTTGCTCCCATGATATTCCTGCCACGATTGCACCAGTGGGCACATCTTACCAGGTCAGTCATTACTGTAGCTCCCAAGGTTCACAGCTGGGTAAGGCTGATGATTGATTTCTCTTCTGGTAGCATGCATAGCACTTTCCAGCATTACGGAAACCTAGCCAGTAGAGATGAAGCTTTGAGGTCAATATCAGTTTGATTTCTCCATATTTGTTTTATGACTCAGTATGTAGTGCCTTTGGCAATAGGATCTTACCATCAAGTTCTGGGGGTAACCAAAAGCAGTAACAACAGATAGTATTGTCTGAGCATCTATGGACCTCCTTGTTTAACAACTCCAAAAGAGGAAGTTATTCCTGGCATTGGGTTTTTTGTTTGCTAGCCTGTGGTTTCTGGTAGGGTCATTGTTTCCTCATTATGGGATAACTCCACTGGAACTCTTTTCTATATTTTATGTGTAAATATTTTAAGAGGCTTCTACAGTAGTAAGTTTCCATATAACTTTTTCAAAAGGTCTCTGGTGTTGGTTATCCTTTTGATCTGTAGGCTTTCTTAGACTCCTTTGCTTTTCTTGTGTACCTTATTTGGTAGAGTTTCCAACATTCTAGATTATTCCAAATATACACCTATGGTATTGCTTTCTGTGTTCCTCTATCTCCTGTGTTTCCTGAAAACTCTGAGACAGGGGCTGGAGAGATGGCTTAGCACTTAAGAGCACTGACTGCTCTTGCAGAGGACCTGAGTTTGGGTCCCAGCACCCACATGGCACCTAACAACCATCTGTAACTCCAGTTCTGGGGGAGCTGATACACTCTTCTGACCTCTGTGAGCATTGCCCACATAGGTGTACTTACACACATACAAGCAAAATACTCAAACACATAAATTTAAAGTAAATAAAAATAAGAATGACATTTATTTTTAAAACCATGAGACTGGGGTTGTGACGCACAGAACTAGCCTGAAGTACTGAAGTAGATAATAGATAGATAGATAGATAGATAGATAGATAGATAGATAGATGATAGATAGATGATAGATAGATAGATAGACAGACAGACAGACAGACAGACAGACAGATAGATAGATAGATAGATAGATAGAAGTGATAGATGATATATAGAGATAGGTATATATAGAAAGATAGATGATAGATAAATGATAGAAAGATGATAGACAGATGATGATAGAGAGATAGGAGATGATAGATAGATAGATAGATGGATAGATAGATAGGTAGGTAGATAGATGATAGAAGATACATACATACACACATATGTACATACATACATATGTTCTTACATACATACATAGATTTATCCTTTCACTCTTGTTTCCAAAAAAAAAAAAAAAAGACAGCGATTTAGAGATATCACCTTCCCAAGATCACTCACCTTGGAAATTTATGAATACAGAATCACATAGTCCAAAGACTACAATTGCTCTTAGCTATGAGGAATCCAGTATAACAGAAATGATAGATGTGTGGTCATGAAGTGGGATCCACACTGTGACCTCTCAAGATACAACATGGGCATGAGCTGCAAGGCTCCTTCTGAAACTACCAATAGTCCACTGTCCCTCAGTCTCAGCCTAATTGGTGAAGGGGGAAATCCCTATACAGACAGAGCAGGTTCAGCAAGCCATCTACCCCCCTCCTTCATCCCAAAGAGCCAATCATCACAGCTTCCCTGTGAGAATGCCCGAGAAGCAAGGCCCACAGCTGAGCAGCCCTCGTGCCAAGAGTTCCCAGAATGGAAACAGGAGGGAAAAAGAAGACTTGGCATCTCTGTTCTTCTGCTTTCTCCCCCTCATCATTGGAGCTGGGGAGAGCAGATGGAAGAGCATCACCAGCTGCTGTTTCTCTACAGGGACACCAGACATAGCCTTGTCTGCTCTAGACATACCACAGAAGTCAGTTTCCATCTATAATTCTAGTTCCTTTATTTACCAGAGTCAATAGACAGAAGAAAACAAACCAGTATTTCAGAGGCCCATGGGCCCTAGACACCACCTCAAGCAGGATAAGGTTGATAGATGGTTAACTGACAGTCAGTAGATGGAGTTTCGTGATGCTTTTCAACCCAGCTGTGAACTAAACCCATATACCCTGGCACCACAGCAAAAAATAAAAATAAATAAATAATAAATAAATAAATAGCCTTCTCTCAGCAGCTTCCCTTACCAGTGTGCTCTGCTCACAGACATATCAATTTGACAGGGATGTTGCGGAGGACACCATTGGTGAGTGAACTCCAGGACAGTCCAATACCTCTCTAGTAAGGTTGGGACCCAACAACAAAGCTCAGTCCCTCCATGCTGCCTTCATCTCCATGCCTGACTGTCCATCCACTGTCCTGACTATCATCTCTCATGGAGGGAACTGTAGCCTCTCATTTCATCCTTTCTGAATAGCTCTGAAGTGAGCAGCCAGAAAGAGAAACAAGATTGGCTTTCCATTCATAACTCGGTAAGAACTTGTATTCTAGATTTCTTCCATGCTTCTCTCTGCTTCTATCTTTCCAGTACCCACAAACTGTCTACCTTTCTGCATCCCAACACAACCATTTGACAAGTTCAAGAGGATGTTGTAGAGCAAGGAATAAACGATCACACGGCTCTCTTGTGAGTGCCCTGGGACCCTCCGAGCGGGGGTAGAGTCAGCACAGAGTCACAACACAGACACCGGGAGTCAGGTGAGAAGCAGGCAGTGCGAGCAGCTGCAGACTCATCTATTGCAGATATGAGTCTGCCTTATATGCCCCTCTCCCAATGTCCCATTGGCCCCAATAGGCCTTCTCGGGTCATGTGTCTGATCCTCATTGGCTCTTTATGTTGAGCATCTTGTGTCAACAGTCTCTATGTCCTTTGGCAGAATAGAAGTTCGGCTCAACCGGATGTTTTTGGCGCATTTGCAATGCACATGTGCTTGTTGTTCAGGCTGCGCTTCCTCCTACATATCCACCCTTTTCTTTTTGTGACACTCTAAGTGGGAGCCGAGATTCTTAGCCTTGGCATTGTTGACACCACCTCAGGGGGCCCCCAGCATTATGGAACTTGTCATACAAGTTCTTACCTGTCATTGACTACCGGCCCTTGAAGGGTGGCCTCCCTGGGCATGAGCCCACCAGGGTGATTGGGGAAGGCAATTATACAGAGGCCTCACAGATTTCCGTGAGCCAGGCCTGTAGGACCTCGTAGGGAGGGTCGCAGCCTGTGTGTTGAAGTGCCAAGAGGACCTGGAGTGTGGCTCTATTGATGCATTTTTGCTATTGGGCATGCTGAAAGAGACACTTGACAAGGATGAGTAGGACCAAAAGAGTTCCTCCCAAGGAGGCATATGTGAATAACCAGGATGGTGAGAATAGACTTTTAATAAGAAACCACCTAGGGTCAAAACAGGAGCCCGTGTATAATTTAACTGGATTATTTGGTTGCAAAGGAGAATGGAGTAGTTAAGGAACTGTTGTGACAAGAGCCCTTGATGTACTGGGAGAGTGGTATCCTGGCAACAGTTGCATTATCCACCTGGTATGGGGTTAGGCATAGGGCCTTGAAACATGGGTCACAAGCAAGTAAAGTCATGTCTCGCACAATTTGCAATTCTTCCCCCAAGAGGTCAACTTGTTCTTGTAGGATATGAACTGCCCAGTATACATGCTGATTAATAAGATCCTGTATGTGCAAAGCCTCCATCAAATGTGACATCACTTGGTTCAGTGTCTCGACAGTAGTTGCTGTCTGTGTCAATGCCTCAGCAGCGGCAGCGCCTGCACCAATAGATGCCAATATGGCTGTGACAATAGCAGCAATACCAAAATCACGTTTAGCTCGCTGGGGTGGGGACTATAAATCAGTTTGTGCCGTTAGGGTAAGAGCATGGAAGTGGGTAGCATCAACCACCAGCATCCAGATGGCAGCCGGTTCATGCACGAATAAGATGAGGTCAGCGGGATAGTGCCAGCAGGCCGCCAGAGAGCAGGGAGACTGTGAACAGTTAAGCCATTCATCAGTTATGTTGGAAGTCAGGTTAACTAATAGGAAGTAAGGAGGCTGGACACAGAACGGTGTGGCCCCCCAGTGGATGGAATGGTTCCATGACACATTGACATTGGTAGGCCAATCTGTGGAGGCATTAGCAGTGAAAGTGCCATTAAGCAGAATACCCCCTAGCGTGAAGAGGAGGGGGTGTAAGTCCATGCATGCCGAGGCACCACAAAGGCCCCAGTCACTCAAGGTTGGGTTGAAGTTCAAACCCAAGGAGCTCCTAAGTTTATAATTTGAGGTGTCTGTTATGTTGTTGGGGAGTTCTTCTTGAATGGCTAGATTTTGGGTACCTGCAACACGGAAGAAACTGCGCCCCCCCCCAGGAGGGGGTGGCAATTTTCCCAGGGAATGGGCAGGGTTATAAGAGTGGGCAAGGTAGTGACGCGGGGCATCGGGGTGCCGGGGAAAAGGAAAAATTTGCGGAAGCCTCTTCGGTCATTGAATTGGGATTGGAAGAGATGGGATGGACTAGGGGGGATAGAACAGTGAGGCCAAGCATGCTGCCCCCAGACTTGTTGCCATGGCAATCACCAGTGGTAAGATTCTGTAGGGAATGCATCCATTGGCAGAAGGTTTTGGTTAGGGGGACTGAAACAAAACGTGTTGTTGAGGGACCAAGAGGCATTGAGTGGGACATGGGTATCACTTTGTCCATGAAAGGAAGTCCTAGGGTATTGTTAGTTGTATATAGGACGGGGAGGGCTGGGGAGTCCGTGGAGAGTGGCATGATTATGGGTGGTAGAGGGACCAATGCCCATAGGTCCGCAAAGGGAGAGAGTAATCAGGTTGAGCAAAATTACCCATCAGATGAGTGGTCAGAGCTTTCCTACTTTGAATGCTCCCATTCCTCCATAGCAGGGCAAACGTCACGTGCCGGGACCCAGATAGGGTGGTGGCATCCTGTAGGAAAACACAACCATATCCTCACCTGTGTGTTAGCAATGGGGCAGGTTTTTGCCAATGTGATGTCAGTGGGTCTTGCCAATGGACTAGGGGAAGGGGCATAGGCTGAGGAAGTGAGACCCGATGTTTATATGCTGGGCTAAGGCCCTGGTCATCAAACATCAAGAAGTTAAGGTGGAAGAGTGCCTCAGTCAAGGCCAGATGTGGATCCTGTTTAGCTTCCAGGGAGAGCACTTTGGCCAGCAACGTTTTGAGAGTTCTATTGGTGGGCTCCACTATGCCTTGGACCTGGGGATTATAAGGGATGCCGAGTATGCTTGATCTTCCAAGTAGCCAGAAAGGAGCCAAGCTGTTGAGAGATGTAGGCTGGGCCACTGTCAGTCTTGAGGGCCCAAGGGACCCCCATCATCAACATGGCTGATTCGAGGGCCTTAATGGCATGAGTGGCCTTCTCCCCAGAAAGGGCAATTGCAAAGGTAAATGACGAGCGGGTATCAACTATCACATGTACATAGCGTAGGTCGCCAAACGGTGGGCAGTGAGTGAAGTCCATCTGCCAGAGTGCACTGGGGAGGATGTCGCCGGGGTTGACCCCCCCCATGATTGAGTGGACCCAGGGGGGCCAATGGGGTACATGTGGCACAGGCACGGACCAGGTGTTTACATTGAGACATGGGTAATTCAGGCAGTAATTTGTGGATGTTGTGAGGGGTCAGATGGAACTGCTGCTGTAATGTGCGTGCCTGCTCTAACAAGTTGCTATCCACCTGCATTATCATAGCATCTGTCCTCTCATTGCCTCGGGCAAGGGCACCTGGGAGGCCCAAATGGGAATGGATGTGGGAGATAAACCATGGGTGAGACCTGTTTTCCAGACATTCCTGGAGGGCCTTCATGGTTAGGCCTAATGGGCTGGAGGAGTCTTTGAGGTGTGAGAAGGAGAGAGCGCGTATGGCCTGAATGGCATATTGACTGTCTGAGAAAATATTGATAGGCTCTTTGTCGCACTCAGCAAAGGTGTTGAGGAGGGCTAATAGTTCTCCCAGTTGAACAAATCCAGGGTTTGGGATAATGTGAGTGACATCTCTTCTGTTGGCTCTCTGGATTAAGACACCATATTTGTTCTTATTGGTGTCTATAAAGACTAAAGTTGCTTTAGGTATGGGTAAGGATGAGGGGAGGCTAAAAGGTTTTATTTCCAAGGGTTTGGAGGGCCTGAATCCTCCTGTTCCGCAGATAGTGCAAGTCCAGTTTCCCTGGGAATCCTTTCATCAAATTCTGGAAGTTAAGGGAATCGGCCCACAGCAATTGAGAGCTATGGAAGGGAAAGGGGAGGTCAATTAAATTGGGTTCCTTGTTGTAAGTTCTTCTTGCCTGAGTTCGGGCCTTAAAGGCCAGGTTAAAGGCAATATCAAATTTGGAAGTGATTTTATGTAAATCAGAGTGAGCCTGGTGTATCCATACTAGGGGCCCGTCCTGCCACAGGACCCCAAGAACCCCAGAAGGGTTCCATAGGATTAAAGCTATGAGCGGTTTGTTGGGGTCATGCCTCTTCAAGGAAGAGGAGAGGAGTTCCTTCCTGACCCTTTCCAGCAACGTAGCAGCAGAGGGAGTAAGAGCAATCTTTTGTGAGGGGCAGGTGGCCCCTTCCAGGAGGGAGAACAAGGCTTGCATCTCCTCTGAAGGGATGGGCAGGAAGGGCTTCAGCCAACTGATGGTACTGCAGTGTTTGGAACTCAGCTAGGGAGTATGTTGGCTTAACTTGGATGTTATAGTCTAGGGGACAGATTGTCTTAGCAATACTGTATCCCAAGAAGCCATAAGGAGGGACAGTCTGAACTTTGTTCTGTGCCACTTGCAAGTTGAGTCTTGTCAGATCATTGAGCAAAGCATTAGTAGCCCTACGAAGATAGGGTAGATTAGGGTGGGCCAGGAGGATGTCGTCCATGTAATGGATGAAAAGGACATCCCCTGGAAGTCTAGCTGTAGCCTGAGCAACAAATAGCTGGCATATCGTAGGCCTATTTTTCATACCCTGTGGCAGGACCTTACATTGGAACATCCTAGCTGGTTTAGAATGATTAGGCTCCCAGACCATGAAGGCAAAGCACTCCCTGTCTTGTGGCACCAGGGGGATCGAAAAGAAACAGTCCTTGATGGCTATCACCATAATGTGATGAGAGGGTGGGATAGCACTAGGGTGAGGCAGGCCGGGCTGGGTAGAGCCCATCTTCTCCATTTGTTCATTGATAGCACATAGGTCTTGAAGTAGTCTATAGCTATTGATTTTCTTTTTTATGACAAACATGGGAGTATTATGTTTGCTGGTGGAAGGTTCTAGATGTCCCTAGGACAGTTGTTCTTGGACCAATCTTTTAAGGATAGTTAATTTGGTTCTATAATAGGCCACTGCTCCACCCAAACAGCATTGTCCGACAACCATGTCAGGGCAATTGGAGTGGGCAATCCCCAAAGTGGAGGCTCCTGGGGGGCAGTGGCTTCTAGAATTGGGGGTACTGTGGTGCAGCAGGTAGGGGATTGATAGGGTCAGTGTTCCTGCCAGAGAGGCCGGTCCTATCATGAGCAATAAGGTCATGAAGGAAGGCCCAGTCGTCACTGGTGATAATAACCCCCATGTCCTCTAGGATGTCTCTACCCCATAAGGTTCATAAGATGTCTGCCACTATGAGGTTAAAGGTGCCTTGATTACCATCTAGATCTTTCCAGAACAGACCAGGCAATGATCTTGGTTTCTTGGCTCCCCCCACCCCTTTAATCAAGGCATCGGGCCCGAATTTCCAATGAGGGAAGCAAAGGGAGCCATTTAAGGTAATAATGGTGACATCAGCTCCCGTGTCCACCAAGCCCTTAATGGGGGAGCCATCCAGATAGTCACAAGCAGTGAGTGATTGAGGATGGGAAGGGACCAGAGGATCTGTTTGGGTTCCCCTCTTACTTGCAGGGCTGAGGGGTGCCCTGGGAAAGTTTAAAGGAGGGTGGGCATTTTGATTCTGGGAGCAGCAATCTTTAGCCCAATGGAAGCCCTTGTTACATTTAGGACAACGGGTTTTCGGTGGCTCCCTCAACTCATGGTAGTTGCAGTGAATGTGGCCTGGTTTGCTGCAGTTCCAACACAAGTTGCCAGAGGGCAGGCCATCTTACATCTGTCTCCTTTCAGTCAGGAAGGCATCCAAGGAAGCGGTTAAAGCTTCAATGGGGCCAGACCTGGGATCTAGGTCACTTGTAGCAATGACCCATTTGTGATTGTCATTATTGTGGACGGCCAAGACAGTATTGCGGGTGGGCGTATTTAGACCTTCCCAAGCCAGTTGTTTAATGAGTATATCACGTGTGGGTCCAGGCTCCGCACTCCATTCAATGGCCTCTGTAACATGGGACAGGAAATCAGTGAAAGGTTCCCCAGGCTGTTGAACTAGATTGCAGAAGTAAGCGGAGGGATCCTGAGGCGTGCAAGCTTTCAGTGCCTTGAAGGCAAGGTCAGAAACTTGTTGAAAGTAAGTGTGGACACCGATGGTGGCCTGTGACATGGGATCAATAAACTGTCCTCTGCCCATAAGTATGTTCAGGGAGACAGGAAGCCTGTACTGAGATTAAGGTGGGCCTGAGTCTCAGCCTGATAATCATAGGCAGAATGCTATCTCAGGAAGGCCAAGGGGTCCACCACGGCCTTGAGGAGGTTGTACCAGTCATAATGTGTTTGGAGTTGCATTGCCCATTGTCAGAGGACTTGTTCAGAGTAAGGGGAGTCACGACCAGATTCACTGGCAGCCTTATGAATAAGGGAGAGGTCTGTCAAGGGGGTGGGCACCCAGGGCTGGTTAGTGGCATTGGGACCCACATTGACGGGGAAGGCAGAGATGAGCTGGGTAGTAAGTCCTGGCAATAGGGGAAGTGTGGGTGGGCAACTTGAAGTGGGGGCGTAGCAGGATGGCTCCAGGGCAGTAGGGTCATGTGAGGAGTGTATCTCCTGCCAAGGGTATTTAGGGGGCAGAGTGGTCACAGGTCCAGGGGGGTGTAGGACTGGCCTATGGCACCAAGGTGTCAGCCAGCTCCTCCTTTTCCTCATCAGGGACAGAATCATTATCGAGTCCCATCAGGGGAAATGAGATGGGAGAAGCTGACAGTGGCCTGCTCCTGACAGTGTTTATTGTGGGCTGAGATCACATCCACCAGAGAGGAGGAGTTGAGGCTAGCTATGATGGCCAGGAGAATGGAGACAAATGAGGCAGGTGAGAGGACACCTGAGGAGATCTCGTGCTTCCTAGCAAGGAAAAGAATGCACATCCAGAAGTCAGTATCCCACATGTTTTCGGGGATCACCCATGGTGCGAGGATGGTAGCCTCATTCCAGAAGGTGTCCATGTCATTGGACTTAACCTTGAGATCCCATGTGACTAGGAGGGATTTAAGGGCCTGAATATAGGGCTCCCTACAATGACGGGGTAGGGTGCCCATGATAGGAGGGAGCTAAGACAAACAAGAGAGAATGTGTCAGACCCAGAATGTCTTGTGCTTAGTGGGGAACTTCCATGGTTCATTAGGCCATGGCGTATACCCACATGGTGTCTCCGGACAAGGGGTGGCAGTTGGGGGCCCGCCCCTGGGTTCCACCTCCTAGGGGGTCAGCCTTTATGTGGAGGCACTGGGGGAACTGAAAGCAAAATATGTTCCTCCCTAACCAATGGACGACACAGAGGGAAAGGAGGGTAGGGGGTCCCCACGCTCACCCATGAGAGGACCGAAGGTACAGAGAACACAAAGGGGACAACTTACCAGAACTTCAGATGGGGGCATCTCACAACACCGGAGAAAGGGAGAAGTGCCTGGGCAGTTGTGGGTGGAGAAAATGAAACTAAAGCCAATCTCAGGAACAGTTGATGCTCTGCTGGCAGAAAAGTGCAAAGATCACAGTCCAAAAAAGAAAGGCGGCTACGACAGCAGTGGCCAGAGCCCAAGCGGGGTCAATGCCCATGCCGGCATGGGGCCCTACATTGGGCACCAGATGTTGCGAGTGCCCTGGGACCCTCCAATGTGGGTAGAGTCAGCACCAAGTCAAAACACAGACACCGGGACTCAGGTGAGAAGCAGGCAGTGTGAGCAGCTGCAGACTCATTTATTGCAGATATGGGACTGCCTTATATACTCCTCTTCCAATGTTCCATTGGCCCCAGTAGGCCTTCTCAGGTAGTGTCTGATCCTCATTGGCTCTCTATGTCAGAGCTATCTTGCGTCAGCCATCTCTATGTCCTTTGGCAGAATACAGGTTTGACTCAACCGGATGTTTTTGGTGCGTTCGCAACGCACATGCGCTGGTTGTTCAGGCTGCACTTCCTCCTACTTGGCTCCTTCTCCGAGCCTCTCCAAGCACCAATCCAGTTACAATGCAGTGAATCACAAGATGAAAAGTGATGCATGAGTCAGACTTTCCACAGTTATAACAAAAACCTGGGAAAAACAAGAGGAAGAATTTTTTTTTTTGGCTCACAGTTTTAGGGGTGTCAGTCCGTCGTTGGCAGGGAGGATGTGGCAGAGCAGAGCAGCTCCCAACATTGCAGTTAGGAAGCAGAGAGAACCTTTGTGTTCTCATGGTTCCTCCTTTCCCCTTTATTCATTTGAGGGGTGGTTGATGGCACTACCTACACACAGGTCAGGCCATTATCCCTTACTCAATCCTTTCTGGAAACACCCTCAGTGACACACTCAAAGACGTCCTTCACTTTCATCTTCCAGGTACTTCTGATCCAATCAATTTGACAATCAAGTTAACCATCACAAGTGGCAATTACTCTGCCCTCATGGGACCAATCTAGAATCTAGTAAGTGAACACATTATTCATTGACTCTACAAATACTTATTAAAGACAGGAATCATTTTAAAAGAAAACTTGCTCTCTGTTACGATTCCAAAGAAAGCAGGCATGATGTTTTCCTAAAATTGACTTTAATTCCAGATGAACGTGTTTCATTGTTTGACTAAACAAATAATCAAGTACCTTTCGTATGTGTGGTATTGGGATCCAGGTCTTAACATACATGAAATCAAGTGGATCTATTTCTTAAGATATGTAAAATTAAGTGGAGGGGTATGAACAAATAACATTGATCTCTTAGCATGGTACGCTAAGTTATAAGGGGAATAGAAGAAAACTGATTTATTGAACTCCTATCCTACTAGTGATTACCCATATTATTCGTGAAGCTTCTTTTGGAAGTATTGTTGATCCTCTAGTCTGTAACCTAGATGATATAGTCTTGCAAGTTCTACAAACAAGCAATTATCATGCAGGAGAAGTGTAGAAGAGAGAAACCATCTAGTACCAACTGGGAAATCAAGGAAGCCTTCACAGAAGTGACTTCTAAGCCAAGCGCTAATGGATGAGTTAACCAAGTAAATCCTAGGACTAAATCTACTCTTGGTAGAAAAAGTCACATGTGCAAGACCAAAAAACATGAGAAAAGATCAAGTTAAACATGTACTAAAAGAGGAAGTGGATGGTCAGGAGCTGTGTAACTTGCTCAAGATTACAGCTAATGAGTGACAGGGTAGGGCTTGGATCTTCTCCAGGTCTTTTCAATTACACATGTTAACAGAAAAGGAAGAGAGATCGATTTCAATAGAGGAGAACAGGAAGCCTTTGATGAATGGGCCTTTGGAAACAGGGTAGTTTCAATAGAAGGAAATCAACCCAAGGGAAGGGGATGACAAAGTCCTGAACGACCATGAATCACAGCAAGCTGAAGTAGGGTGAGGTTGGCACTGGGAGCGGAATCTTAAAAGATAAGGGTGGAAAGAATCGTTTTGATGGAAAGACTTACCAGTAAAGTGGAAGATACTTCATTCCCACCAGCAGGATCATTGAGAAAAAATGGCTTCAGATATTTGACCATGAATCACAGCAAGCTAAAGTGGGGTGAGGTTGGCACTGGGAGGCGGAATCTTAAAAGATAAGGTTGGAAAGAATCATTTTGATGGAAAGACTTACCAGTAAAGTGGATGATACTTCATTCCCACCAGCAGGATCATTGAGAAAAAATGGCTTCAGATATTTAAACTTCCTAATTAAAAGGAAAAAGATTTTACTATGGAAAGAGAGGAGCTATTGGAGAGGCATCATCTGACCTGCACTGATGAACACAGGACCATTATATGTCCAGGGAAGTAAGTCCTCCTATGAGGGACTGTCACTCGCAGAATGCCTCTTGTGGCCAACCTTCTTTGCACGCCCCTCCTTCTTGGCTTCTTTCCCTTCCTTCATTTGTTCCTTCTTCCATTCGTATTTGAGTCTTTGATATTTATAAATCCATTTACTATCAAAGAGATTGTACAAGGTCATTGAGAAAACAAACCAGTTCATAGATAAGATGTCTTAGCATGCTTTGAATTTCTGATAAATGGGTCTGCCAATCAAACAATCATTGAAGAAAAATATTGACTACTGCCTTGTTCAAAATCAGCAATTTAATGATGAGTGGTTCCTTCACATTTCTTGCTATTTGATGTCATCTTATTTTAGTAATTATTAGCAAAGTCAAAGTCCATGAGAAAGAAAAATTGAAAATGGGCAATAATGATATGATTGTTATGGGTTAAACAGCCACTTTCTGACTGGATCTGAAGTCTACTCCACAGGGAGGAATTCATGTATCATACTGTAAACCTGGTCAAAAGCACATGGCTGAGCAGGTCATAGGCCCTAGAGTAGAACCTACTAATGCTAAATGCTAACCTACATTTGCTAACTATTCATATTCAAACCGCCTTCTAAATATTTATGTTTATAGCCATAGATCTGTGCCACTCTCAACTTTGATCAGAAAATCTTTTTGCAGTGAAGAGCAATCAATGAGAGACTTGTAACTGGTCAGAGTGCTGAGAAGTGGTGCTCAGCCCTAAATGGGGCATTGCTACTAACCCACTCACCAAGGCTCAGAGAACATTTAGGAAGAGGTGGCAGAATGAATGTTAGAGCCAGAGGATGGGGAGGAAGCTGTGAAATGCTGACTTCTGAACATGGCATGGCTAATGCACTCGGACTAACAGCAGCTATGGTTACCTGCACAAGTGTCCTGCACAAGATCAAGCCAGACAAAATGTTAGCACAGGTGGGGTAGGAGCTCATGAGGCTCCACCCTTAATTGAGGATCTATTGTCAGTAGTTAGCTGCTCTGGAAGGGAGAGTCATTCTTCTTTGGGGATGTGACCACTGACAGGTTGCCCATGCTCAATGGATGGTCCCACACCCATGGATATACAGTCAGCACTAGTTGGATTTACTGAGTTATTTTTTAGAAAAGAGGAGGAAATGATATTGGAAAAAGGATGTAGGGGTATCTAGAGAGTTAAAAGGGGAAAACGGGGGAGGGATGGAGAGATGGCTCAGTGGTTAATAGCATTGGCTGCTCTAGCAGAGGACCCAGGTTCAATTCCCAGCACCCACATGGTGGTTAACAATCGTCTGTAACTCCAGTTTCAGGAGATCCAACACCCTCTTCTGATCTCCATGGGCTTTGCACAACACAGGTGCACTTACACACATGCAGGCAATACACTCATACACATCAAATACTATGAGAAATGCACATAGAGTGTCTGAACATTAATGTATATGTATACCTGGGAGCTTCTTGGCAGGGCATGCAGTGCCAGATGAAAGAGATCTCCCTTAGAGTGACAAGCATGCCGTACAGCCTCATCAAAGAAGCTTCTATTTGCAAAAGATGGAGGATACTGCAGAGTTGCACAACTGGTCAGGCACAGAGAACATATGTCTGGGAGATGCCCAGTAATAGGTGATATATCTGCAGTCAAATCTCTACAACTAAGGCTCATGGAACATAGTGGAATAAGGGGTAGAGAGAGGATTAATACACCCCTCAACTCTCACCAGTGAGGCTTCCATGTACATCAGAGTGTGATACACACAGAAGGCCGTAACTGGCCAAGTTTTGGAAAATAAAAGACTGTAGAGTGTAGGATGGGACTCCTATATGGAACCTCACCCACCCACAGCTCAGGGACCATTGCAGAAGAGGAGGTGGAAAGATTGTAAGAGGCAGGGCTGGTTGTTGAACACAGGGAGGTGGAGGATTCCGGGCCACTGGATGCTTGCTCATGGGAGCCTGCAGCAGTGATGGCCTCAAGCATTGGACCCATGTTAGCTCAATTAAACAAGGGCCCAAAAAGGAAGTGAGAAATAGTGATGGGCCAGTACTAGATTGAGAACTACTTGAGACTGATTGCTGCTGGGTGGAGGGTGAGTATGACTTACATATGACCACTGGATGAGCTGACTGGACTCCAGTGGATGCATTTACACTGAAGGACATTTGGGTACAAAGACCTGAATGAATAGGACTCAGCATGTATGGCAGAGTGTATAGGGCTCAGTGGGAGGATGGTGGAGGCATAGATGGTGGAGGGAGTCTGGATTTGAGTGAGAAATGTATGAAATTTAAAAAGCTAAATAAAAGGTATAATAATAATATTTTTAAAAAGAGGAAAGGGAATGGATATGATCATATTTCATCTAAACATGTATAAAACTCCCAAAGAATCAATTTTTTAAAATAACATTTTTAAATGATAATAATTCATTGGGCAAAAAAATTCAAATGGCCCCAAATCACCAAAGAGAAGGTGAAGTTCCAAGGGGTCCATGACAGAGCAGAATGTGCTCATGAGAAACAGCCAACCCTCAGTCATAATCATGAAAATGTCTGGGCTCTGACCTTTGAAATGGCAGACCTGAGGACCCACCAAGCTCTCTGATTTTGGCAAGTCACTTAGCTCTTGTGTTATCAAGAAGATAGGGTCAATATTCCAAGTCCTCTTTGAAAAGTTGTTATGAATTAAATAAAAGTGTGCCTACAAATTGTTGATCAGTCTTTGAAACATAAAGATCTTGAATAATAGGTCTCCCCCCCATAGTCACTCTCTCACACTTCCTTCCTAGGACTTTGTTCCTCTCTCTATCATAACATTTATGCCAGTGCATTTAATTTTCTAATTATTGATCTGTCTCATGCATTAGATATGATTCAGTTGAGAAATTAAGCCATGGCCTATACATTTATCTTGGGTCATTGAAAGAGTGAATAGTAGTTGCTTAGTAAGTCACTTCTCTCATGGTTGGATTTAAAACCTCTTCACTTCGTTAAAATTGTAAAATCGAGGGCTAGAGAGATGGTTCAGTGGTTAAGAGCACATACTGCTCTTCCAGAGGACCTAGGTTTCATTCCCAGGCTTGTAACTCCAGTTTTAGGGAATCCAGTGCCCTCTTCTGGGCCCCAAGGGTACCTGCACACATGTGACACACACACAAACATAAATAAAAATAAGGTCTTTTTAATATCTAAATTATATAACTTTCTGATAAAATCAGTGATACAGTGAAACTCTCAGAGATTATAAGATTCAGGGAAAGGGGGAAAGGACCAGGATAGAGCCATCAGGGAGAGGTTCACGGTAGAGGTGGGTCCTGAAATGGGGCTGGGAGACGGAACAGCCTGAATGGAAGAAGGGAAATCAGCTGAGAATGGCCAAAAGCATGGTGACAAAAAGAGCATACATTTAATGGACAGGAAGAACACTAACACACTAGAACCAAGCAAGGGGATTTGGACTTAATGAGTGGAATAGGGAGCTACTGTGAGGGCATGAACAAGAAAGGGAGGCGTGTGCTACTGGGCAAGCAATGGACACAAGGCCTTCAGCCTCCAACATCAAGAGGAGGGACAGTCATTAAAAAGATTTGGGCTTTATCTGTAGTTACTGGGGGGAGAAGTTCATGGGAAGAGAGTGCTCAGTGCTGTGGTGGAAGGTCTCATCATGCTGGTACTGTGTTTCCAGCAGGAAGCCACCTCAAGTGCCCACTGCCAGCCAGAATCCTGAGGTAGCCCAGAGGCTCTGGTGAAGGGTATTGCTATATCCTCAGAAGGATGATGTCACAAAAGCAGAACTAGGTCTTTGGAAAAGAATGTTTGATAGACTGAAATGAATTTGAGGGAGGGGCATGTGTTAGCTCATAACTGTGATGAACTGCTGCTGGGGAACAACTTAAAAGAGAAAAGACTTCATGGTTTCAGGGTTTTCATTTCCATGGTGGATTGATTCTGTCACTTTGTGCTTCTGATTGCACCGTGCATCATGGTGGCAGTGCGGTGTGCGGAAGAAGGCTATTCATTCACTTCATGGCAATCAGGAAGTACACAAAGGGAGGAAGGGACCAATGCCCCTATTTCCCCTTCAAGAGGACACCACTAATGATCTAACTTACTTCCGCTAGACTCTTCCTCTAAAGGCTACATTGCCTCCTGAGAGCACCACAAACATGGGGACAAGCCTTTAGCACACTCTGGGAGATATGTAGGATCCAAACCATGGCCCCGTGGTGCATGCCTTTAATCACAGCACTCAGGAGACAGATAGGTGGATCTCTGTGAACTGAAAGCAAAGCTGGTTTACATAGCAACTTTCAGTCCAGCTGGGGCCACGTAATGAGACTGTCTCAGAAAAAAAGAGTCCACACCATAACAAAACATTTGGTAAATTATCTTTAACAGAGCCATAAATGTAAGGAGGACAAAATAATTAAGAAAATATTATGGGGACACCCTAGCAGACAGCCTGAGCGGGTGGGTTCCAACCTCCATTGGTGTAGTGACTCTGATCTCAGCAGACCACCAGAGGGTTCTGAGTGCTGAGTTCTGGCCTCCTGGCCTCTCTCTGACAGAGGGACTAAGAACGCAAGAGACTGCCTGAAAGCCCTTGGATCCTGCTCCACATGGTGGTGAGCTTTCCCTAATTGTGCCATAACCATCCCACCTACCTGGGATTTTGAGAGGCCCCTCCCAAGGCCCCAGGGCAGATCTGGCTTTGGTAGGCTAAGGCTGAGATCCTAGCAGACAGCCTGAGAGGGGGGACTGCCTGAGAGCACCCAGATCCTGCCTCTACATGGTGAAGGAAACCTGAGTGTACCTGACTGGAATCTGAATTGGGCTTCTGTGGATACTCCTAAATAGTTGATCAGAAGCCATCAGTTCCCTCCAAATTAAACCTGAAAGAACCTGACAGCTTTACATAACCAATAAAGAAAGGATCTAGGCACTTGGATAATACAAACAGAAGCATACTTCAACTTATTTCTCATATCAGAATCATAAACAACAGAAGAAATTAACATGCCAAAACCACAATGAAAGAATAATAAAATGGAAAGCCAAAACACTATATGCCCACCAAACTCCACCAATCCTGTAAAAGAGTTCGACAAGGAGAACCCCCTAGTGATAACACAGGACACTGAATTTAAAAGAACAATCATAACATGGTCAAGGAATTCAACAAATTTAAAGAACACATGAACAAACAAATCAAAGAGATAAAAAGAAGATAGGGATAAACTTCTGAATGAATTCACAAAAGAGATAGAAACATTGAAGAAAATTTAGGCAGAAATGAAGAAGGAAGTGTAAAACTCAACAAGCCAACTTGAAACAACATGGGAAAACCTCACTGCTAGAAAACAGAACATCAGCACTGGAGGATAAAGTTGAAGAATTGGACCACTCAAGCAAAGTGTATGGAAAATTAAAAAACATGGGAATGGAATATGCAAGAGATGTGACACACCATGAAAAGATCAAATCTATGGATCATAGGAATAGAAGAAGGGGAAGAATTTCACGTTAATGGTGTTGACCAGATCTTAAACAGGATTGTAGAAGAGAATTTCCCATCCCCATACAAATACAGGAAGCACATAGAACACCAAATAGACAGGATCAGAAAATAAACTCCCCACAACATATCATAGTAAAAACACTAAATGTACAGAAGAAAGAGAGAATACTGAAAGCAGCAAAAGAAAAACAAGTTACATACAAAGGGAAGCCAATCAGAATTAAAGCTGACTTATCAATGCAAACTATGAAAGCCAGAAGAGCCTGGACCAAGGTATTTCCAGTTCTACATGACAATAGATGCCAGCCCAGAATACTTTACCCAGCAAAAATGTCTATTATACTTGAGGGGGAAAGAAAAATCTTCCATGACATGAAAAAACATGACAGAACACATGTCCACAAAACAAGCCCTTCAAAGAATATTTGAAGCAATACAGAGAGCAAAGAGAGAAACAACTATTCCCTAGGGGGAACAAAAGAAAATAAATAAAGGTATAATCTAGGAAACAAAAAATTAAAGAACACAAACAGCAATCAAAATGATGGCAACCAACACACATCTTTCAATAATAACCTTAAATATCAATGGACTGAACTCACCAGTCAAAAGACAAAGGCTAAGTGAATGGATTAAGAAACAAAATCCATCTCTTTGCTGTCTGCAAGAAACCCATCTCACCTTCAAGGTCAGGCATTACCTTGAGGTAAAAGGATGGAAAAGAATATTCCAAGCAAATGGCACTAAGAAACAAGCAGGTGTTGCAATTCTAATATCTGACAAAGTAGACTTCAAAGTAAACCTCATCAAAAGAGATAAGGAAGGTCATTTCATTCTGATCAAAGGAACAGTTAACCAAGAACGGAACGGTTAACCAAAAAGGTATTACAATCCTTAACATATATGCACCAAATTCTGGTGCACCCAAATTCATAAAAACAATACTACAGTACTTTAAGACACAGATTGCTACAAGACTTTAACCCTAACTCAATAATAGTAGGGGACTTCAGTACTCCATTGTCTCCATTAGACAGGTCAACTGGACACAGAATAAACACAGAGACATCTGAAATAAATGACACCATACATCAAATGGGCCTAACATACATCTTTTGAATATTTTACCCAAGCACCAAAGAATTAACTTTCTACTCAGCACCCCATGGAACTTTTTAAAAAATTGATCACATCCTGCACCACAAAACAAACCTCAACAAATATAAAAAATTTAAATAATCTGATGCATTCTGTCAGACCACAATGCAATAAACCTCCAAATTAATACTGGACAATGCGCTCATCACTACATGAACTTGTGGCAATTGAACTACACACTGCTAAATAATGAGTGGGTCAAAGGAGAAATTAAGAAAGAAATAAAAGAATTCCTGGAATTCAATGAAAAGGACAATACAACACAACACAACCTCTGGGACACTTTAAAAGTAGTCCTAAGAGGGAAGTTTATAGCTCTAAGTACCTACATTAAAAAATTAGAAAGAGCACAAATAGATGACCCAACACTGCAACTCAAGACACTGGAAAGGCAAGAACAAATGAAACCCTAACCCAGCAGAAGAGAAGAAATAACAAAAATCAGAGCAGAAAGTAATGAAATAGAAACAAAGAAAACAATACAAAGAATCGATGAATATAAGAGCTGCTTCTTTGAAAAGCTAAACAAGATACACAGACCCTTAGCCCAGTTAACCAAAAGAAAGAAAGAGCAAATCCAAATTAACAAAATCAGAGATGAAAGGGGAAACATCACAACAGACACCCAAAAGATCCAGACCATTATTGCAGCTGCCACCAGCTGCGGCCGCACCTCCGCTCGTGCAGGGCTGACTCTGGGTGCCGCTCCTCTGCTCATATGGGTGCCGCCTGCGGCCGCTCTCCATTTACATGATGCTGATCGCATGGGCACCGATCCCACGGGTGCTGTCCTTCACTCCTTGCTGTAGCCGCAAGCTGTGGCCGCTCTTCCCCTCACCCAGCACTGAGGCAGCTCTTCTGCTCACCCAGTGCTGAGGCCGCTCTTCTGCTCACCTGGCGCTGCCTCCGATTGTCACTTCTTCTGCCCGGTCCCAGACCCCAGGGCTGGTGAGGAGACTGTGCCAGCAGAGCCACATTCAGACACAGGAGACCAGGTTCGGTGATGCAGATCTAGTTTATTGCAGAAGGGCACAAGCTTATATAGGGGTAAGGGTCCAATCAAGAAGTTACAACGCAGATCTTTGGCAGGGCTGTGTGCTATCATGACATCGTGAGTCAGACTTCTTATTAGCATGATAGGTTTCAGGTTACTTAGGTTCAGGTTTCCTGTTCAAGGCCTAGATTCCTGGGAACCATGTGACCCTGGCTGTTGCAATATCTAAGTGTTGCAATTTAGACTCTCAAGGGTGGTGATTAGGGAGTGGGGAGCTCTAGGCATCAGTCTCATGATCTGCCAATGGGAGCAAATGTCACAAGGCGTTCCTTGTGGCTCCAGCGGTTGGGCTGTTGCCTCCGGCCTGCTGTATAGCTGTCATTAAGACTTTTACCCAAGGCTCATGCCTGTCTCCCACACATTATAAGGGAATTTTTAAAAACCTATATGCTACCAAATTGAAAATCTAAAAGAAATAGATGGATATCTAAAATCATGGGAACCACCAAGGTTAAACCAGGAAGAGATCAACAGTTTAAACGGACCCATAACATATGAGGAAATTGAAACAGTAATAGAAAACTCCCAACTAAAAAAAGCCCAGGCCCAGATGGATTTACAGCAGAATTCTATCAGACGTTTAAAGAAGGTCTCCAACCAATACTACTTAAATTATTCAAAAAGATAGAAACAGAGGGAGAACTCCCAAATTCCTTCTAATACCCAAACCTGGTAAAGAAACAAACAAAAAAAGAAAATTATAGACCCATATCCTTAATAAACATAGATGCAAAAATTCTCAACAAAATATTTGCAAACAGCATAAAGACACACATCAAAAATATCATTCACCATGATCAAGTAGGCTTTATCCTAGAGATGCAGGGATGGTTCAATATACGAAAGTCAACAAACATCATCATTAATCATATAAATGGACCCAAAGACAAAAAAAGAGATTGTCATCTCAATAGATGCAGAAAAGGCTTTTGACAAAATTCAACATGCATTTATGTTTAAAGTCCTTGAGGCAATTGGACTAGAGGGAACATACCTCAACATAATTAAATCTATATACAACAAACCCACAGCCAACATCATTCTAAGTGGAGAAAAATTGGAAGCATTCCCATTAAAATCAGGATGTCCACTAGGCTGTGCACTAGCTCCACTTCTTTTCAACAAAGAGTTTCTTTGAAACTCTTGCTAAAGCAATAAGAAAAGAGAAGGAAATTAAAGGAGTACTAATTGGAAAAGAAGAGGTCAAACCATCACTTTTTGCTGATGATATGAAACTATACCTAAGAGATTCCAAAATGGCTCAACACTTTTAGTATAGTGGCAGGTTATAAAATAAGTCTACAAAAAAATCAATAGACTTTCTATATATCAATAACAAGCAATTGGAGAAAGAATACAGGAAAATGCTCCCATGCACAATAGCTGCAAAAAAAAATCTTGGAATAAATCTGACCAAAGACACCAAAGATCTCTACAATGAAAATATTAAATCATTAAAGAAAGAGATTGAAGAAGACACCAGAAGATGGAAAGGCCTCCCATGCTCATGGATTAGAGGAATTAATATTATGAAAATGACCATCCTACCAAAAGAAATGTATGCAATCCCAATCAAAAGGCCAATGACATACTTCACAGAATTAGAAAAAGCCATCCTTAAATTCGCATTGAAGCACAAAAGACACCAGATAGCAAAAGCAACCCTGAGCACAAAGAGCAATGGTGGGAGGATTATTATATCAGATCTCAAAGTATACTACAGAGCTCTAGTCTTAAAAACAGCATGGTACTGGTGCAAAAATAGACACATAGATCAATGGAACATCATTGAAGATCCAAACCTGAGTACATGCAATTTCAGCCACCTGATATTTGCCAAAGGTGCCAAGAACACACAATGGAGGAAAGACAGCATCTTCAACAAATGGTGCTGGCAAAACTGGATCTCTACCTATAGAAGAATGAAACTAGATCCTTATCTTTCACCTTACACAAAAGTCAACTCCAAATGGATCAAAGACCTCAATGTGAAACTGGAAACCCTGAAACTATTAGAAGAAATATTGGCAGTAACTTACAAGATATAGGTATAGAAAAGGATTTTTTAATCAGACAGAAGTTGCTCAGGAATTACGGTCAGCAATCAAAAAGTGGGACCACATTAAACTAAAAAGTGTCTATACAGCAAAAGAAGCAATCAAAAAAGTGAATAGAAAACCCACAGAATGAGAAAAAAAAATTCTTCACCAGTGACACATCTGACAGGCATTTAACATCCAGAATATATAAAGGACTCAAAAAACAAATAATCAAGAAAACAAATGACCGAATTAAAAGATGGGCTAAAGAACAGAGAGTTCTCAAAGGAAGAAATAAAGATGTCTAAGAAACAACTCAAAAAGTGTTCAACATCGTCAGTAGTTAGGGAAATGCAAATTAAAACCACCCTAAGGTATCACCATACCCCAATCAGACTGGCTAAGATCAAGAGAACAAATGATACCAAATGCTGGTGAGGATGTAAAGAAAGGGGAATGCTCATTCACTGCTGGTGGGATTGCAAACTTCTTCAGCCTCTATGGAAAACAGTGTGGAGAACTGTTAAAAAACTAAAAATGAACCTACCATATGACCCGGTTATACCACTCCTTGTCATATACCCAAAGAACTTATCCTACTATAGAGACACTTGTACAACTGTGTTTGTTGCGGCTCTTTTCACAATAGCTAAGAGATGGAAGCAACCTAAGTGCCCCTCAACTGACAAGTGGTTAACAAAAGTGTTATGTATTTACACACTGGAGTTCTATTCAGCAGTAAAGAAAAATGAAATAATGAAATTTGCAGGTAAATGGATGGATCTAGAAACTGTTATACTAAGTGAAGTAACACAGACTCAGAAAAACAAACAACGTATGTTCTTCCTCATATGTGAATCCTAGCACCAAATCCATTTAAACTCCAGGTCCTTTTGGTAAGATGATGCTATACAGCAGTCTCTTATGCATGAAATAACTACCATCATCACAACTTCAGCTGAGCGTGATCGCTAAACATCATCATAATTGGGCTTGTTGACTGTTGTGCTCATTCTTTAAAGGAGTGCCAAGCAGGGTCATTGGACCCTCACAGTATTATCCAGCCACTCTTCCCAGCCAACTGTATGTAATTTGACCCTAATCACAAATGGCCTCCAGGATTTGGGGAGGGCTAAAATACACAATCTGGGGAATTCTAGGAAGAGAAGGCATGACCCATGCAGGGTAAAGCCTTGCCAGTGTGTGTGCCCTCAAGTCATACATATACCTCAGCAACCCCTCAGTTATCTCGGTAAGCTCAATAAACTCATTGGTTCCCCAGTAAAACTTTAATCAAATACTGGCTCCACACTAGAATCTTGAAAGGGAATAAGCATTGCTTAGCATCCCTAGGAAAAGAAGTCTCACAACAGATGGAAAATTTATTTGTTAATGCTATTATGTCTCATAATTTTTTTTAAAAAAGAAAAGAATGTAAAAGATGTTCAAAGGACATGGGACTGGAGATACTTTCCAAAATAGACATAAAAAAATGAGAAAGCCTAACAAGTGATGGTCTGTTTAGGTTTATTATAATATATAAAGGATGAGACAAAAATAATATATACATAATCTTAAAATATCTATGGTCATAGTTCAGTCAACTAGTCTAAGGAACAAAATATATATCTAGTCAAAGTTTATCTGAGAATATATGGTTTTTTAACCAAGCCTTATCTACTTGACACATGATAATTAAAAGTACCAGACTGGTGGAACTAACCTTATTGGATATTTAACAGGCATACTTTAAGGCCTATACTAATGTGGTCAGAGGGACTTAAAGGACAATTTTTGCTCCTTGCCCCAAGGTCGACTAACTTCCAGGGGACTATGGAACATCTCTCAAAATGTCCTGTAACTGTGGTGTTCACCTGTCCTCTTATTCACGGAGGACATGGAGACCCCACAAGATGGACTTGAACCAGTGCCCAGTCTACGAAGAGGAGGGTCAACTCAAAGGAAATATCTCATTCATGCTTCCAAGTGAAGCCAGACATAGTCAAGCAGGACCCTTGACTTATCTTCACATAGATGGAACTAGGAAAAGAAAGGAGCCAGGAGCGTCTCCCAAGCCCATGTGACCCCTGAGGAACAGATCCTCAGATGACCTTAGGTGTAAAAATAGATTTATTT
>NW_008331789.1:6468960-6470126 GCF_000622305.1 Nannospalax galili
AACTAGTCCAGCCTTGGAAGACAAAAGAAAAATGAGGAAGAACCCAATAGAGGGATGCTTTTGGAAGCCCTTGTCAGGAAACTCCAATGGACTCTCATATGAACATTTGAAAATTGCCCTGTTCTGACATTTTTCTAGTTCTCTGGCTAGAACTTGTAATGCTAATTACTGTTGCCTTTACTTCTCCTTCACATCTCCTATTCACGATTCAAAGATTTTCTTTTCCTCCTTGAGATAAGAGTTATGCAATTTGGGAGTCTTTTAGACAGACCCACTGAAGGGGTACTCCAATTGCCTCACCCTACCTCCCTGTTCAGCGTGGAAGAAGCTAGAGCAGTCTGTGTCCTGATTCCCTATTGGCAATTTGGGTAACCCCTTCAGAGGATGGTGTGATAAGAATAGGAGGTAGGGATTCACTAGGTAGTTAATGTAAAAAGACCCCAAAGAAAAGTAGCCAGTTTCTTGGCTACTCACAATGTCCTTGGGCTTCTTAGCAACCTACTTCGTTCCAAAGGCCAAAACTGTTGAAAATATTTGGGACTTTTGATCTAATCCTTAAAAGATTTTAGGGTTACCTCTTCAGAAGCAGGAATGTTAGAGTAGCCAAAAGCCCCATAAAAAAATAAATATATGAATCAAAGAATAAGAAAGAGTGCAAGAAGTTAGAAAAAAGTGATGGGATATGGGAGGAGTTGGAGGGGAGGGGGTAGGCATGGATTTGATCAAAACACCTTATATGCATGTATGAAATTCTCAATAAAGTATTTAGTTTTAAAAAAGTTTTAAAGATCATTTAAAAAAAAAAAAAGAAAATGGCATGGGCATGGTGGCACAATCCTGTAACACCAGCATTCCACAGGCAGGACGATCATAGTTCAAGACCTGCCTGAGCTATGAAGTAAGGTTCTATAGTGATGAGGCATTTTACGTTCTAGCACTTTTGCATACAGTGTCACATTCCACTCACAGCCCTGTGAGGAAGACTTCATTTCCATTTCATGTATGAAGAAAGAAGGCTGGTAATGAATGACTCTCCTGAGAAAGCCTGTAGGTGATTCAGCTGGTATCACACTCTGCACTTCTTTGGACCAAGCTGCTAACCCCAGAGGAAATGCTCTAAACACCAGGAGAAAGAATAAAAAAATAAACAATACTACTGAAACCCA
>NW_008331789.1:6470633-6506566 GCF_000622305.1 Nannospalax galili
AAATTTAACAAACTGAGAGGAAGCCATTCTCCCCTCACACATGAAGCCCACAACTGGGTTTTCTTAGAATCACAAAGAAATCAAAGAGAAAGGACAACTTTCATTTTCACTATGAAAAATAGTGTGCTGTTACAAAATGATACTATTACTGTTTCAACCCTAACTATAAATCCATTTATCTGCTGGGTTAGCTTATAGTTTGTGTACATATGGTCATTCTAAACTGAGAATGTCTCATTATTCTACATGTCCCTGGACAAGATGCAAAATATCAGGTTCAGCCAGGCCACCTATGGACAGGCAGAGTCTGGGTGAGTTTTGGTGTGCTGTTACAAAATGATACTATTACTGTTTCAACCCTAACTATAAATCCATTTATCTGCTGGGTTAGCTTATAGTTTGTGTACATATGGTCATTCTAAACTGAGAATGTCTCATTATTCTACATGTCCCTGGACAAGATGCAAAATATCAGGTTCAGCCAGGCCACCTATGGACAGGCAGAGTCTGGGTGAGTTTTGTAAACTTGCTGGTCCCTTCCTTATTCAGGAATATTGACACATGGGCAAGTTTTTTGTATCTAAATGCAAAGTATTGTGTCTATGCAGCCATTGTTATCCGTGTGGTTCAAATATAGCATTTATTTTGTCTGTAGTTTCAAATTTTTGTTCTATGACCAGGCTAGCAGCTGTGCTGGCCAGTTGCCCTTGAGAGCCTCTGTCACCCTGATAGTCAAACTGATGCTAGACAGGTAGAACTTTAGGAGTCCCCAAATTGTCGCAGTTTTACTGATGTAGAACTCTGGCTGTAGTTTTTGCATGAGAGTATAGGAGAAATTCCTGCAACTGCAGGAAACATAGAAACAGTCAGGTGGGCCATGATTTAAACCCACGCTGCTACATAAACCTAGGTGGCATCGAGATAGACAAAAGCCTCTCTTAAAATTAACTTTCATCTAAATGAAACAAGGCCTTAAAAGAATCATATTAAGAAATGTTGGGCTGGAGAGATGGCTCAGTGGTTAAGAACAATGGCTGCTCTTACAGAAGACCTAGGTTCAATTCCCAGCACCCACATGGCTACTAACAACCATCCGTAATTACACTTTCAGGGGATCCGACGCCCTCTTCTGACCTCTGTGGGCATTGCACAAGATGGGTGCACCTACCTACATGCAGGCAATACACATATAAAATAAAAATCAAAAGTAAAATATATTTTTTTAAAATCTGTATTTAAAGTACTCATCCAATGGGGGTCGCATAGTAAAGGCTAAGTAAATGTTGATTCCCAGTCACTTATATATATGTTCTTTTCTCTATGACATTATCAAAGCAGAAACTGGGCTGGGGTTGTAGCTCAGGGGTAGTGCCTTTGCTGAGTATGTGCAAGGCCCTGGGTTTGACCCTAAGCACTGAAAAGCAAAACAATGTAAGAATAGAAATATATTATCTAGTCTACATCTTCTCACAATTACCAGAGACCGCTTTGTTTAGAGACTCACTGAATGTATTTTACATGCCAGGAGTTGGTTGGACATCAGACATATAAATGTAACTGAAATGCAACCTTCAAAGTACACCATATTTGGTAAATAGAATTAATCTGCAGATAAAATACTGAGTGAAGAATCAAAATGTACCCTACAGTGTAGAGATTATCATACTGGGAATGCTTCAGTGAGAACAGGGTAATGATGTCTATGAAGACACAGCTGGACCTGTCTTGGGAATTATACTCTCAGCATCTGACAGAGAGGCTAATCTTTTTTTCTTCAGTAACAGAAAGAAACTTTACTTTGTTCTTATGGATCATATTGTTCATATTCATCAGCAAATATTAGCATTTATGTGAGATCATATAAGATGGAGAATCTTTACACAATGTGAATGAACATTCCTTATAAATCAACAATTGACATAAAAATGCTTTTAGTTTAGAGGATACAAGTTGCTGTTCAGCTATTTCATTTACTGGTGCAGAACCAAGAGGGCAGCAGGGCTTGGACGACTGATAGTGAACTGCCTGATATCTGTTTTCACATTTTACTAGTAGAAGTGGTCAATTCAATTCTATCACCTCCATAGTATCTAACAATGTTGTGTTTTTAACAATTCCTAAAAGTCTAATACCTCTGTTTATAGAGTGGGTGAATCAATCAAATTACAGTTGGAATTATCTAAAGAAAGTGTTCTTATCTTTGAAAGCAAGTAGAAAAGACTCTGATTAACCTGAAAATTCAGATTGACTTTCTGTAGGATGTCCTAGAACGGCCAGGCCAGCTTCATGGTAAAGAATTACTGAATCCAATATCTCAGTAGCTCCAAGTTTGAGAAACTCTGTTGTAAGGGTCATGTGGAGTTCTAAATTTTTTTTACTGAGTTTTGTAATTTCATACAACAGTTCTTAATCAAATTTAGACCCCCTCACCAAGCTATACCTCCCCCAACTCCCTCACCAGACCTCATATATTCTGCCATACATGTTAAGTCCTATCCAGTCAAACATTTGCACCCAGACGTCCTTCAATGTAAATCTGTCCACTGGAGTCTAGTCAGCCCTTCTAGAGATCATAGGTAAGTCATACTCTCTCTCTCTCTCTCACCCAGCAGCAGTCTCCAATAGATCTCAGTCTAGTGCTGGCCTGCCACCCATTTCTCTCTTCCCCTTTGGGCCCTTGTTTAATTGAGTTGTCCTGTGCTCTATGCCACCACTGCCACAAGTTCACATGTGCAAGCTTCCAGTCGCCTGAAACCTTCTGCTTCCCTGTGTTCATGAACTAGCCCTGGCTCTTACAATCTCTCTGCCTCCTCTTTCTGCAATGGCCCCTGACCCATGGGTGGATGAGGTTCAGTTCAGGAGTCCTGTCCAAGGATATATACTCTGCAGCCAAAGAAGATAATCTTATTGAGAAAATCTATTGGTAAACTGGGATGAACCATAAGTAATTAGCACAGCATAAGAGTATTACCGCCAGTGCATCGATAGATAACCGCCTCTGCCGACTGAATCTGCATCCATACATCCTCAAGACACAAAGTTCTTTGTCAGTCAAGAATTACTTAGTGAAGTTCTGTGTTGCAGCCAAACAGGAAGAACTGAAACAGAAGCATCGACCACTCAATGCAAACCCTTCCTTTACCGGACGCTGAGGAACCGCACAGACAAAAGACATGAGATCATCAGCCAAACAGGAAGAACTGAAACAGAAGCATCGACCACTCAATGCAAATCCTTCCTTTACCGGACGCTGAGGAACCGCACAGACAAAAGACATGAGATCATCCCCAGGCATCTCTCCTCCCGCCTAACTCTGTGATGTTTTCAGAACTACACTGGATAAAATGTTCACATAAGTGCCAGGAGATGAAGTCTTCCCTTTTCTGACTGCAGACAGCATGCACACAATGAAAATGCCAACTCAAGTCCTAAGCCATTCTACACAAAATAAGATAAATTGTTCTGTTTCAAGTAGACAACCTATGAAACATCTGTGTCCATGAATCCAGGTGCAGGGGACTTGTGGTTTGGCTTCTGGTTGCACAAAACCAATCATGTTTTTGATGGCCAATTCCAAGAACCTAAAGATTCAGCCCAGTCTCACTTGCACTGACTTGCAAAAGATCAGTCAGAACTAGTTCCCTCCTTACGATTAAAATCAGGTTCACTTTCTATGCAAATGCAAGCAGAAGGCATGTGCTGGTGATTGGCTAGCTCTCCAATTATTCCAGAGCATGCATACACGCTGAGGGTCTTCCTGACCCCTCCCAGTATCATGTCACCTCACAATACCACTCAGAAAACTGAGAGTTGCACGTGCACAGCTTTGCTTTCCCGCTTACGCATGCAAACTTGGTATTTATTAATATAATACCACCATGTGTTCACTAAGCTCTGCCATAAGTGCTGCTATAGCACCTTGTCTCCATGTGGATAATTTTATTGTCAACCCATCTCACCCACAGAGCAACTAAATGAGATTAGGACATTCAGTCACTTGTAACAGGAGAGTCCATTTCAAACCTAGACAGCCTAGTTCTGAATCCTGGCACTTAAAGGTCATTTTGCAGTGTCACCTTCCACCATTGTCAGGAAACGGCATGCTGGTTCTCCACCACCACCCCTCCTCCAGGAGCGTCCCTCCACCCCTGTCTCTTCATCCTCCCCAATTCTTAAGGGATGTTTTTAAGTTTCCCCTTCTTCCTGTATTTTTGGATACTTCTCTATCAAGTCCTTCTGCTTAGTATGCAAGTCTGCCAAGTATTAAAAGTATTAAATCCCTCAACCCTCTATCCCCCTGGAGTTCTGTGTCTCCTGACTTTGCTCCATTTTACTTCACCACCAAACTTCTTTTAATATTTGTCAGTCAGCATTCACTGTCTCCAATATTTCTGCCTTTGCTTTCTCTCAACCTCCAGCAAAATCCATGTGAACAAGTTTTTATGTGTTACACATCGCACAGAAGAACACGGGCATCAATAAATGGAGCTGAGAAAAGCCAGCTATTTTGAAAAGTAAAATAAAATGGATACCTAAATCACACTATTTACAAAAGTTAATTCCAAGTAGTTCACATACTCAAATATGAACATTTAAAGTTTAAAACCCAGGGCAGAGAATATTTTGTTACAAGAATGGGAACATGAGAATAATGAGTACTAGAACATGAAAATATACACCACATAAAACATATTATGTAAATAAGATACACAGTAGGTCTTTACCATGTAATCATCTTTAATTATTAATTAAATTGGGCTTTAGGCAATTCTGTACACAATACATGCTGACCACTTTCATGTGAACACCCTCTCCTTCCCACAAATCTCTCTCCCACATTCATAACTATTCATTTTGGTTTGTTACCCATTGAGATTAACCGGGGCTGTCTGTGTGACCATAGGTTTGGAGATATCTGTTGGTACTTGAGGGCTCAGCAGTGAATGCACAACTAAAGACAGTGGTTCACCCTCTTCCAGAATCCATCAACAGCCAGTTCAGAGGTAAGGGGAAGGATCCCCTAAGCCACTCCCCCGTCCTTGGCTTACTGTTAACAGGGCAGGGCTTGTATGGGCTCAGTCATTCAAACCTTACATAGATAACATCGACTTACTGAAAACTCCTCGCATTCCCAGATGCAAAATTAATCTTTTCTTCCTCTCTGCTTCCTGGGCAAGTTCGTCCCATCCCCATATCACAGTGCACTATGATTACGTATTTATGTTTCCCCTGCTCACCTGGGAACTCTTAGAAACTGCATGCTGTTTCATCTCCCCACCTCAGGGTACAGCCCTGACGATAATTAACATGAACATAAATTACTGTGACTCCATAGCCCCATGTCGCTTCTTGAAAGGCATACCCTGCATGGTCCTCTTTCTTTTCTTCTTGGAAGTGCTGGAGGTAGAACTCACGGCCTTGTGCACGCGAGGCTAGCACTCTACCACTGCACCATATCCATACCCCTTTCTGTGACAGCTGCTGGCCATGGTCTGGTGCTCCATTTCCTGCTTCTATCTCAGTTTCACACACTTCACACTCAGTTCTGACGCATTCTCATAGGATAGAACCCAAAAGCTAAATCAGTCAAGGAAACCTGTTCATGCTTTAAATGGAATATCAATCAAACAACATCTCACTGACTCTTGAGTGCTTTCAAACTCCAAAGTTAGTTCTTATTTTTAAAGGACATTAAATCCCTAATTCTCCAGGCCCCTGTGAAGACATATTACCATCAGGACTTGGATGAAGGTGACTGACTACCCACAGCTGATTAAGATGAATATTTGGTATCCGGCAGCCTTCTGACCCATGCCTGCTGTCCCTGGTGCCCAGGGACCTTAGATTGAGTGGCAGATGCAGATAAAACAGTAACGCATGGGTTCTGCTGCTGCTTTTGTGTCATTTGGCTGTGTTTACAGCCAGCCCCACTGCACCACTCAGCAGCTATGACACATGGGGAACAACATTAGCTTTTCCAAGTCTATATATAAGGCTTTGTGACGTAGTAGCAAGAACACTACAGAAAAAGCACTGGGGTATGTTTCCAACTCCACTTTGATGCAGCTCTGTGGCTTTCCTCTGAAAAGGACTTCCTAAATATTGCTGTCCTGGACAGAGAAGCAATAACTCACTGTTGATTTCCCCCCAAATGAGGAGAGGTTTTAAGGAGTAAATGTAATGATTGAATTTAAAGTGTAAAAACCTATACAGATATTAGACAACTTAACGTTTTCTCTGTCCTAAGCATGATTCCAAATGATCTGTGCGTCTTGATTCATTTAATCCCACCCAAAAATCCTATGATTTTAAGTACTTTTAGTCCTATTTTTAATGTGAAAAAAATTAAAATTAAGGAACTTGCTATGATGAGATAACCAGTAATCTAAGTTCTGGGACCGAGATCTTAACTGCAAAGCCATAGTGAATGAACATCGTGGAGATTGCTTTTCATTGCTTTTAGTTGTGTGTGTGTGTGTGTGTGTGTGTGTGTGTGTGTATGAGAGAGAGACAGAGACAGAGACAGAGAGACAGAGACAGAGAGACAGAGAGAGAGAGTTTCATTTGACGCAGGGAACTTGACCTTAAACTCCTACCTCCATCTCCTGATTGCTGGCATTCCGGGTATGAGACGTAAAGCCTGGCTTGAATTTGTTTTAACTATCCATAGCACTAACAAAACAGTGCTATGCCCATGCCTTGATGAAAGCATCTTCCATTCCATTTTAATTTAGTTTTTATACACCTCATTAGATTACAAGCTCTTTGAGGATGGGAACTGGATTGCATCCATCAGTAAGGGTTCTAGCTCTGCACTCAAGGTCTGCAGATTGTAGTAGGCACATCAGTCTCTAGACAGCGTGGGGCTGGACAGAGGGAAAGAGGAGGAGAAGCAGAGAGTAAGCAAGCAGAACAGATGAGGGACAAATGCCTGTAGAAATGATGAGTGTGATTACATGGATGGACGTGCAGTGGGTGGGCAGTTGAATGAACAGAGAGGTAGGTAAGTGGGTAGGAGGAGAGATGAGTGGATGATCACAAATTGTCAGTTTTATACAAAAGTACCTGGTACTCTTGAAACTATAATTATGTTTCCTCAATCCTAAATTTGAACAAGCTTTTTTTTTAAATTTTTTATCTTAACTTATTGAGAACCCTCTTACAATCCTCACAGTTTAAAAAAAACTAATGAAAAGAATGAGATATATACATGATGAAATTTCACTCAGCTGTAAAGAAAAATGAAATTATGAAACATGTAGGAAAATAGATGGAACTGGAGAGCATTATACTAAGTGAGGTCACTCTGGCCCAGAAAGATAAATGCCACATGTTCACTCTCATATATGGATCCTAGCTTTTAAATTTTAGACTTGTGTGTTTAATTTGCAGTATCTATAGAACTTAGGAAATTAGAAAGGGCCCAAGGAGTGAGGGGTCAGTAGAACACATGATATGAAAGTGGGAGGTAGATAAGGGACACTAAAGGGTTAAGCCAGCACGGGAGCAAGGGGGCAGGGAAGAGGAGGGGTAGGGGTAGATTAACCAAAACTAAGGATGTATGAAAAACTCTTATGGAAATGACTACTTTGCAAGCTAATTCAAAACTATAATTTTTTATAAATGGAGTTTGAACATAGGTGTACTGCATGAATGGACAATGCTTCCCCCAGAAGACATGGATTATTAAATGAAAATCACAGTACCAGTCATGGGATACTTCCCTAACAATTGTTGGACAAAGAGACCCCTAGAGTCCCCCTCCAAATCACACAGGCTCTTACCATTACTCTTGGTTGCCCACCAAGCTAGATACTAAGACCATATGGCTGAATATACCACACGCTCCGGTTGTAGGTCATGGAGAATTCTAGCTGATACTGACCTGAAAGCTTCCTCCTTGCTGGGTAGCTTTTATAAATCCAAAAGGTGCTGTGCATGTTGTGGGGAAGGAAAAATCAATGTGTTAGCCAGTGGTGAATCCTGCATGCTACAATATGGGCCTGTCAGGTGAGATAGTCCCACTGGTACAATAGTGGCACAACTGTTATGGAGTAACCAAGCACTTCTGAATTGGATTTGATACCTGCTCCGCAGGAGGGAATTCATGGCTAATACTACAGATCTTGTCAAAAGACCAAGGCTAAGAAGATCATAGGCCTCAGGGGAGAACCTACTATTATTTTCTTGCTAAATTTGCATGTTGTCAAACTGTCTTCTAAATACTTATGCTTATTCACATGGTGCTGCCCTCAATCTCAGCCAGAGAAGCTTCTTTCTGCAGTGGCCACAGGTTAATGCAGAAACTCATAACATCGAAGGGCTAAGAATGAATAACAGCGCTCAGCTCTGAGTGGGACATCTTTATCAACACTCCCACCCCAAGGCTCAGGGAACATCACGGAAGAAGGATAGAAAGAATGTAAGAGCCTGAGGGTGTGGAGGAGAGATGTGAAATGCTATGTTCTGACATAACACAGTCACTGTACTCGTTAACTCCCTATGGCTAGGGTTACTTGCACGAGACCTGCACAAGATCAAGGCAAGATCAGTTAACGTTCCAACAGGCAGCACTAATTGGGCTCAGTGCTTTACAAAAGAAAAAAGAGAACAACATAAAGGAGGCAATGTGTTGTGGTGCATGTGATCAAGATACGGTGCTTACATATATAAAATCAAAGAGTAAATAAAAGACAGTCAAAAAAGATAAGAAATCTACAGTCTCACAAGCCCCTCCCCAAGGTTATGCCATCTGTAATCTGTTCCTGGGAGAAAGGAGACTGCTGTGAAACTATCTACAAGTTGAGCAGGGAGCCACAACAACGCAACTTCCTTGAGCCCTTGCCCATGCTGCGGTGGGGTTTTCAGTGATGCAACTGTCTTTCAGTAACCCATGCTCCTGTATATAACTCTTCATCCATGCTCCTGGAAGGACCTTCAATAAAGTTGGTAGTTCATCAAGTTACACTTAAGTGGAATGGTTTCTTTGGTCTATGGTTGGTGTCCTATCTGTGGTAAACAAACAATTATTCATGTCTCCCCTGGAAAAGTCACACAACTACCCAGTCAGTGGTGTTCTGTTATAGCAATAGAAAATGCATTTATGCAAGACTTATATGCCAGCTACCTCCTGCTTGGTTATCTGTGCTTGAGTAACACCAGCAAAATCTGAGCTAGACAGCTGTAGCTGACTACAGGTCTCTGAGATGGTAGTGCCCCCTCCCACAGGAACCCAAGCCCTCCTCCCATTTTCTAGGTAATTCCCTAATTACCATCCCTATTGCCTCAGCATATCCTTTGAGACACAGTAAGGACTTGCCCAAAGTCACACACATGTGAATTATAGTGCCACAGCTTCTAACGTCAAGGCAGTCCTGTCTGAAAACATATATTTACATAAAACCTTTGATTTCTAGAGTGAATTCATGTCCTCAGTGTCAGGGTCCTTCTAAACCAAAACATGTAACGTTCCTTGAAGACAGAAATGCAACATTCCCCCACCCATGCAGACAATCACATAGAGATTTATTACCAACAGATGGTGGCACTGTAGAAGAGATGTGTGCCTGGACCACTTAAGACCAACACAGCAATCCCAGGTTATTTCCCACCTACACAGCTAAAAGGGAATCAAATTCCAGTCGAGAAATGATTATGTCTTTCCCCAGAGTTTCTGATGAAAACAGCAAATAAAGTCTGCTGAGTTGGCTGGAATTCTCCCAGACCATAACATTTTCTTTCCCTCATAATAGACGGTCCCTCTTCTCCGTCCTGCTGACAGTCTCCCTTCTTTGGCACATCTCTCTATCTCAAAGCCTCTGACAGGGTTTTCATTCCCTCTCTTTTATTATCTTGTCTCCGCATGTCTCTGTTATATAAGTAAAATAAATTCTTAGAAGATGGCTTAATCCTTTGAGAGAGAGATTTGGCTAACTTTTTGAACTTTACACAGAAAAAAAAAAATTCCCGTTACTGGATTTCTCATCAAAAAGTTACCTGTACCCCCAAAGCCTTCTGAAACCTCAGTAATTCCTCCTATTTGTTTTTCAGTGATGGGAAGATGTGTGCTGAGTGTATAATGATAAAGCTCTTATTCGAAGCTATGTTCTTTGGAAGATTTGTTCTGTTATTTCCTTTGTACAAGGGGCCATGATTCGACATACTTTTATTGTTATCTTTTACAAGCTCTATGTCAATTCTAATTATTTTTAAATAAGAAGATAATGTGTTCCTTGCCTTTCTCAGTTTGCTTGCCATTATGTTGGCTTTGTTTGTTTATGTGTTTGACCATCATCTGTAATCATGCTGAAATCCATGGATTTTAAATTCCATCTAAAAGGATTTTTTTCTAATCATGATCTGAAATTAGGTAGTTGTTGATTGCCCCCAAGATAAAAGTGTCACTACTGCACCAATGTCATATGCTGGACTGGCCACTGATGTGGTTATTTGGTCTTGAAGCTGGTGTTGGATCATTAACTGATGTTCCCCCTTGGCACCTTCATAGTGCTCTCCAAAGCTATGAGAGCTCGCCTTCAGGTGAAGTAGGTTCAGGTCAGCTCCAGCTCTATTGCTCCAAACTCTGTGTCCAAAGTATGTTCTGTCTTCAGCAGTGGGGTCTTACCTTCAAGTTCTGGGAGGCCATCAGGGCTGTGGCAATAGCCTGTATAATTTGGGGAGTCTCTTGGACCCCCCTGGCCAGGAACTCATGGAAGGTTTCTCCCGTCTGGCACTGTTCCTTGTTATTTAGCACATGGATTCATGTAAAAATACCTTATGTGCAATTTGTCATTAGGTTGTTGGATTTATATTATTCCCCTGGTTTTTTAATACTAGCTAAGTATTGTTTATCGCCCCTTTCTTTCCCTGTCTAACCCTTCCACCATGATTTCCCCATTTAAAGTGTCCCTATTTTCCCCGTTCCTCCCATGATAATACCAGTTTCCTATGGTCCCACCTCTCTTGAGCTCCTTCTTTCCCTTTATCTCCAAGTTTCCTTGTATAACTCTCCATCCCCAACTCCCATTTAAATACCCCCATTTTATCCTTTTCTCCCTAGTAACACCTGTCTCCTAATGTTCTTCTCTCTCAGACTTTTTCTTTCCCTTTACCTCCCTGGTTCTTTTCCATTATCCTGATTCCTGTAGTTACATCAGGATACATATTCACATATGAGGATTTGGTGCTAGGCTCCACATATGAGGGAGAACATACGTCATTTGTTTTTCAGGGTCTGTTACTTCACTTAGTATAACAGTTTCTACTTCCATCCATTTACCTGCAAATTTCATAATTTTTGTCTCTCTTTACCACTGAATAGCACTCAACTGTGTAAATGTACCACATTTTCATTATCCATTCATCAGTTGAGGGACACTTAGTTATTGTGAAAAGAACAGCAACAAACATGGATGTACAAGTGTCTCTGCAATAGGATGAGTCCTTTGGGTATATACCAAGGAATGGTTTGACTAAGTCAAATGGTAGATTCATTTTTAGTTTTTTAAGAGTTCTCTATACTGCTTTCCATAGGGGTTGTACAAGCTTGCAGTCCCACCAGCAGTGGATGAGAGTTCCCCTTTCCCCACATCCTCTCCAACATTTAGTATTATTTGTTCTCTTGATATTAACCAGTCTCACTGGGGTAAGATGAAATCTTAAAGTGGTTTTAATTTGCATTATTCTTCCTTTAAATGGCAAAGAGATTCATGAAATTGACCCTTTATGAGACAAAACAGCTCCAAAGAAAATGGGAGACTTCCCTCCTCTAATTATACTAACACATTATAATATGCATACAGCCTTGTGTATTAAGAGAAAAAAGTAATACTCTGTATTTGGGGGACATTATAGCTAAACAGATTTGCTTAGGAACCTAATTTCTGTAAGTAACACTGTCTAGAAAATACATTCTGCTTTCCTAACAATCCATATCCCAAAGGTTGAGAATTCAATTCATTAATCAGTATAGCACTGTACTTTCATAGTATCCATTACTCCTAAAGAGATGATCACCTCTGAAGATCTCACTTTTAATTGAAGAAGGAGAAGAAGAAGAAGAAGAAAGAGGAGGAGGAGGAGGAGGAGGAGGAGGAGGAGAAAAGGGAAGATGTTTGAACCAGCTGCACTGCACTGAGGTGTGGGCTTGAGAACAAGTCAGTATGGAGCCGATGAGCCCCACTAACAGTAGATTTATGGCTTCTGTAGGTAATGCTTGACTTGCTTTAGCAGAATGGTAATTGTATAACAGAATAGAAATTTGGGGGTGTCTTTTCATTTCCAAGCCTGGGAATTTAAACTTTTCATCTTTGGATGTAGTTTTTTAGTATAAAAAACTTACCCTACAGACAGCTCAGGACTGCACTTGGCAACATATTGCCCAGTGTAGTCTGGGGTTGGCTACAAAAATATAAAAGGCTTTCCTTGGCAATTTTTTGTGTGTGTCTGTGTGGTCTTCTCTGGTGAAAAGATATCATAACATTTTTGGAGGTCCAAGTGAGATTTCCAGAGATTGAGACTCCAGGCCTGGAGACCTACCTCATTTCTGCCTTGATTAGGAAGAATGCAGCAGTTGGCAGACCACTAGGGGAGGCACTATAGGGCCCTGGGACTTCTGACCCAGGGTTGCCCAAGGCTCCAGTGGTCTCCAACACCCCCACCCCAAAGATTTTTTAAAATCATAGAAAGCCACCTGTTTCTTCTCTCTCCATACGCACAGTGGCTCCCCCTGTAAATCTGGATCATGAATGTATTAGTCAGGGTTCTCTAAAGAAACGGAACTGGTAGAATGAATGAATGAATGTGTGTGTGTGCGTGCGTGCGTGCGTGTGTGTGTGTGTGTATTTATCAGCTAAAACAGAAAATCTAAATTCTATGGACTCCTCGCTTTGCCATTTCTGTATATAACACCTTCTTCTTAGGCCTTCTATCTAAAGACCTAATTATGTAGAGAAGAGAAACATTTTTACAGAAAAAAATGCTTGCTAGCATTCTGTGAACTCATCCTCTCGGGACTCTAGGAAGCTAAGTGCTTTCAGGATGCTCGGAGACAGAAATTAGAAAATCTAAATTCTATGGACTCCTCGCTTTGCCATTTCTGTATATAACACCTTCTTCTTAGGCCTTCTATCTAAAGACCTAATTATGTAGAGAAGAGAAACATTTTTACAGAAAAAAATGCTTGCTAGCATTCTGTGAACTCATCCTCTCGGGACTCTAGGAAGCTAAGTGCTTTCAGGATGCTCGGAGACAGAAATTACCATGTAGTACACCCAAAGAGGTCATCTGTTGCACTGTTTTGTGGACATTAGTACCCTCACTTGGCTCACTGCAGAATGGGGTCAATTTATTTTTGCCTCAACCATGAGAAATACCTCTCAGACTGTGATTTAATTGTCATCATAGAACAAATATTCCCTGAGAATCTACACTGTACCAAGAACTATTCTAGTTAGTTGTAATTTCATGTTGGTGATTTCAATGAGTATCAGGACTCAACCAACACCCAGACATCCATGACTTCTTCTCCAATAAGTATGTCCTCTATCCTTCTTCAGACCCTCATTCTACTGTCATCCTCCGCACTCCATGCTCTACAACTGCTCCTCCAAAATGTCACTTTTAACAATCCCATACGTTACCAACATCACATGCAGCTCTCTCCTGCTGTGCCCACAGTCAGCAATTTCTCAACCACATGCAGATCAAAGTGCATCCCCTCATCTCACTTCATCACCATCCCTCACCCCTAGCTCCTTTATTTGCATTCAGTATAAGAACTTAGTCCATTGCTTTGACGGTCCTCCACACATAGTCTCAACCTTGCCTTTCTCATTCTTGCCAAAAAGAGCGAGCAGTGTTTGAAGCTAATGCTTCATCTATTCTGTGTTTGCAAGCACAGATGAAGTAACACAACTATATTGATTGGGTTTGCTTTCTATATATGAGTGATAAGCTTTAGCGTGTCCTCACTGCTGGTGATAAATCCAACATACACTCCCTAGGCAGATTCTCTCAAACTTTTACTAACTAGTTCATACCTTCTTACATGACCTCGAAGTTCCATCATCTGTCCTTATGTCATTTCTCTTACCTGAGGACCTTCATCCTATTTGTCTTAGACAATAATAGATCAAGCACAAGATGATATCCACAGGTTTCCACACCAAGCTACCACACTAACTTCATCTGGACCACACATACTTCATCCTTTCACATATGATACTCAAGGGGACATGGTCCCACCCAAGGCCACCCCTTCACATGTCTGATAGAGTCAGTCTCATTTCCCTAACTCAAGAAAATTGCATCAACAAATCTCCCTCAACCCAACTGATCAGCAATCCCTCTGCCTGTATCAGCAGCAGCAGTGCAGACAGAAGATGTAACTTCCTTTATCAACCCACTCATTTCCCTTACAGGAAAACTCTTCCTAAGAGCAGTCTTTATTCCTTCCCTACTTCCCTCTCTCTTGAACGAAGGCCAGTAAGGTCTGGAAGTCACAGCATCACTAAACTGGCTCTGCCAGGCTGACTGATGGCCTTCATGTCACATTCCAGCCAATCCTCTTCTCCCATCAGACACAACCCATCAGCTTTTTTCAGATAACTGACCTCTTTCTTCCCCTCGAAACACCTCTCTTGCCTATTTTTAGAGCATCGCTTACCTCTGCTAGTTTCTCTTACCCAGGATCCTTCACTGACACCTCTTCTTTTCCTTGACTAAATGTTTAGGTGCTCGGGACCAATCCTTGGACTTCAGTTATGTTATTTAACTTTACTCATACAATCCAGTGGCTTTAAAAAACATCACTTGTGGGTTGATGAGATCACTAATTGATATCACTAATGGGGCATCTTCCTAGAACCCCATACTCTTGCACCTAACTTCCTTTTAATATCTCCAAGATGTCTCATTCTCATCTCATTTCATGTGTTTGTGTTTTTCCTAGGAGACCGAGGCATCTGGACGTGTGTTGGTGTTTCTTGGTATGGGTAGATGAGCTCATCTTTGTAGAGTGGGTGTTTGTATCTTTGCTGTTTCCCCAGCTTTTCAGGTTATGGCCCAGTGTAGTGGTACTTGGTATTCAGTCTTGGAGCCACTTTATGTTGATATGTGAATGGGGTGTAAAAATGGTCTCAGTTCAGCTAGAGATAGGTAGAGTTTTTGAGTCTAAGGTTCCTGGACTGACTTCTCATGGTCCTGGGGTGGCAGGGTGGGCTGGGTGGCCACTAGGTGAGCAGGTTGGCTGACGGATGATGTCAGACTGGGGAAGCTCACAGGTCTGGGGCATCCATAGATCTCAGTGACCCAAGCAGGCCTGGGAGCTGAGATGGCAGGGCGCTGTGAGGTTTAGGGACAGCAGATTCACCTGATGACCTGGGGGAGCTTGCAGGTCTCTCATGCATTTCAAACTTCACATTTCAAACATCAGCTCCTGGTCGTCTCCCAATCTGCCCTTACCATTTTGTTTATCAGAGTGAATGGCAGCCCCACCCTTCCAGTTTCTCAGCCAGAGACATTAAGGTAATCCTTCACTCCTATCTTATTTTGAAAATTTTGAAGTTATGAAAAATGCTAGAATTAAACTATTTCTCACAACTTTCCATGCTACCACCTTAATCAAAATCATTATCCATCACCCAAACAAGTAGTCACCCTGCCTGGCTTCATGCTTTCCCTCTTACTATATTCCACATAACAGCCAGAGTGAGCCCTTAAAATCATAACTCAAATTATCTCTCTCCTCTGGTCAAAACTCTCAGTAGATCCCCCTCTCACTCAGAACAAACTAGGCAGTCTAGCCCAGCCCTCCAAGGCCATTGGAGTCCTACACTGGTTCTCTTGGTGTCATTTCTCACCAGCATCCTCCTCTCTCACTTTTCTCCTGCAACACTGGCTTCCTCATCATCCATGTTTCACCAAACACGTGTCTCCCTCAGAACTTTGCCCTGACTGCTCTCCATACCTGGAAATCTCTTCCTTTTGAAATCCTCAGTTGGCTTCCCTCCTCAATTCTATGCAGGTCTATCCCATATGTTACCTTAGTAGAGTGATAGCCCCCCAAAAGCCTTCTCAGAGTAGCCTCATATCTCCCTCTTCCCTTGGCTTTGTTTTTCTTCTTAGCACCTCGCGTCACCTGACGTATGAAATGTCTGCTTCCTCCGTGAATATAAGTTTCATGAGATAAGACACTTCAGTGCTTTATAGCCAGAGCCTGGGATAATGTTCTGTGAACCATGCAAAGAATAAATGGGTAGATTAATGAACTCTTAAACTGTGGGATTATTTGACATTTTGCAGAGATAGAGGAGATAGAGATAGAGATGATAAAGATAAAGAGGAGGGGAGGGAAGAGGAGAGGAGAGGGAAGACTATTCACACATCATTCAACAGTAAAAGTGAGAATAAGAAGTCAGAATCAGCGTCTACACTATGAAGTGAAAGAGAGTCCCCATGTCCTACATCAGAACTTTCGAGAAATGAATGCTGAGCCCAGGGTCATTGGAGACTAAGGTAACTCATGGATCTAGAATATTATCTAAATCAAGTTAAGTAACTAATATCAGCTGTGACTTGTGTCTCACTGTCCCAGAAAGATTATTTTGCTTGATAGTGGACAATGATCAAAATTTTGTACTTGGGGAATATGTTCAAATGCTGAACTTTCAACTTACTTCCATATAGTGAGTTAGTCAAATAGGCATGCGTAATGGTGTACATCTATCATTAAGCAAAATTAATCTTTCTGGGACAGTGAGACACAAATCACAGTGGGTATTAGTTACTTAACTTGATTTAGATAATATACTAGACCCGTTAATTATCTTAGTCTCAAATGACCCTGGCTGGACTCAGCATTTCTAAAAAGGTTTTGATACAGGGTATGGAAAATCTCTTTCACGTCACAGTATAGAAACTGATTCTGACTTCCCCACTTTACTGTGGCTTGATGTGCAAAAAATCTCTGTGTGTGTGTGCGTGCGTGTGTGTGTGTGTGTGTGTGTGTGTAAAATGTCAAATAATCTCATAGTTTAAGAGTTCATTAAGTTACCCATTCATCCAATATTTGGATGATTCACAGAAAATTATCTCAGGCTTTGGCTATAAAGCACTGAAATATCTCATCTCATGGAACTTATATTCATGGGAGAACCAGACATTTCATACGTCAGGTGAGGTGAGGTGCTAAGAACCTAAACAAAGCCAGGGAAGAGGGAGCTGTGAAGCTACTCTGAGATGGCTGTTTGGGGGCTGCCACTCTACTAAGGTAACATTCAGGATAGACCTGCATAGAATTGAGGAGGGAAGCCAGTGGAGGACTTCAAAAGGAAGAGATTTCTAGAGAACCAGCCTAGGACTCCAAGTAGGGCTTAGGCCCCCTTTTTAGTTCTGTACCCTGACAACTAACAGTTGGATAACTATGGTTGTTTGCCAACCAAAGGTTAGACTTTTTTTTTTGTCTTTTTGAGACAGGGTCTCCTTGTAGCCCCAGCTGTCCTGGAACTCATTACATAGACCAGGCTGGCCTCGAACTCACAAAGATCCACCTACCTCTGCTTCCCAAGTGCTGGGATTAAAGGCATGCGCCACCATGCCCAGCTAGACGATTTTTTATCCAATCATGAGACACATCTGAATTTTCAAGCTAAACCCATTCTTCTAAGCAGAAGTCGAGTCCTTTCTCTGCTCCTTCTGGAAAGGCAAGATTACAGCCTTGAGCTTTTATCAGTAAAATGAAGTCAATAATTGTACCTATCATATATGGTGACTGGAAACTTTACTTAATATAATATGAAAAACCTCACAATTATGTCAGGCACATAGAGAGGATTTAATATAGTGCATTTTTTAAATATTCTATTGAATTTTTGAGAATTTCATGCATGGTATTTTTATCATATTCAGACCCCCTCCCCTATCTATATCCACTTGATTTCACACCCTCTATTATTTTTGAAATATTTTATTTGTTGCACAAATGCAAGTGCCCCTGTGTCATACAGTGCCCACAGAGGACAGATGAGGTTGTCAGATTCCCTGGAACTGGAGTTATGGGCAGTTGTTAGCCACCATTTTGGTGCTGGGATTTGAACCTAGGTCTTCTGCAAGAACAGCCAGTGCTCTTAAGCACTGATCTATCTCTCCAGTCCCTCTATTATTTATTTAAATGCCTATCAAGTCTCATTTGTGTACCAAAATGTCCTTCCATGTGAATCCATCCCCTGGAGTCTAGTCAACCTACCCAGCATCACATCCTTAAAGAAAACACAGGACCGGAGAGATGGCTCAGTGGTTAAGGCCACTGGCTGCCCTTGCAGAGAACCTAGGTTTGGTTCTTAGCACCTGCATGATAGTTAACAACCACTCCAGAGAATTCAATACCCTCTTCTGGCTTCCATGGGTATTGCATGACTCACATGCACCTACATACATGCAAGCAAAGCATTCACACACATAAAATAAAAATAAATAAACCTTTTTTAAAATTAAAAAAAAACTGACTCTCCTCTCCTAGTGGGTATCAGTTGCCAATAGTTCCTCAGCTAAGGTTGGGGTTTATAACCCCAATCCCACCCCTCTATGCTGGAAATTTGTCTGACATGAGTTTACTTAGTCTTGTGCATGCTGACACAATTGCTGTGAACTCATAGGAGTAATTGTCTTGCTTTCTGGAAAACACTGTTTCCTTGTGGTCATCCACCACCTCTGGCTCTTATAATCTTTCTGTCCCTTCTTCCACTATGATCCCTGAGCCTTGTGATCTAGGTCTCCTGTTCAGACCTAAGCACTCTGCAGTTTCTTATTCTCTGTGCATTGATCTGTTGTGGGTCCCTGTATTAATCACCATCTGCTCCAAGAAGAAGCTTCTCTGGTGAGAGTTGAGAAATGCACTAATCTATGGGTATAACAATAAGCTTTTAGAGGTCAGTTTAATACTATGTCCATTTAGCAGAACAGTACTAGTAGGCTCTCCCCTATGGCCTGTGACAAATATAGGCAAGGGTTCTTAGGCTTGATACCAGTGCCCGTTACGCACTCTTTCTTGTGAATATGGCCTTAAATCCAATCAGAAAGTGGTTGATTATTTTGTGCCACTGCTGCATTAGTGAGTATATCTTGATAGGCCAGTCGTTATTGTAGATTGCAAGGTTCACAGATGGGCAGTGGTGATGATTACTTTTCTCTTCTGGAAACATTCACAGCACCTTCCAGCACTGTGAAAGCTGGCTAGTAGAGATGAAGCTTTGAGGTCAGAACAAGCTTGATTTCTCCTTGTTTGTTCTATAACTCACTTATGTAGTATTTTCAACATAGTGTCTTACTGTCAAGATCAAAGGTATTAGCCAATATTTTTTAGGGTCTATCGGACCCCTGGTCAACAGGTTCAATAAAGGAGTCCATTCCTAGCACTGGGGTTTTATTGTCTGGCCTATGGTGCCTGGTAGGGACATTCCTTCCATTACCCCTTACAGAGTGACTTCATTCAAACTCTTTTATATTGTATACGTATATACTTTAAGAAGCCTCTTTAGTGGTAGGCGTCCATACAACATTTTCAAAAAGCCTTTACTGTTAGCTATCCCTCCCCATACTCCCTCCTCTGCCCTGCCCTCCCATTCCCTACCCCATTTAGCCCTTCCTACTCTGTAACTCCCCACCCCCTCTTTATATCACTGCAGTCTCTCTTCCCTCCCAAGAAGCCTCCCTCCCATGACGCCTTATGAGTTTCCTGACCTCTACAGATTTCCATTTGAAGCATATATCTAAAGATTAAAATCCAGCATCCACTTATGAGAAAGAACACGCAACGTTTGTCTTTCTGGGTCTGGATTACCTCACTCAAGATGAGTGCTTCCCATTCCGCCCATTTACCTGTGAATTTCATAATTCTCTTAACCGCTAAATAATATTACAATGAATACACTACAGGTTTTTTTATTATTCAAAATGTTTTCCTCCTTATGGTAGGGTTGTTTTATTTCCTTCTTATAGCAACAGTGATCTCACGCCCCACTTGCTCACCTTGCAACACAGGATTGCCATTCTTCCCATGGAGAACTGGAGAGTGTTCATTACCCACTTCCTGGCTTGGCTCTCCAGGGCTATGCTGAGACTTGCTTTCATGGACAGAATGCAGCAGAAGCAATGCCTTGTGACTCCAGGGCACAGGTCGTGAAAGCTTCGCAGCATCTGTTTTGCTCTTGGGGAGACAGCTGTCATGTGCTGAGCCGGCACAGGAAGAGATACCACAGGAAGGCAAAAGCCGGTCAGAGGGAACCAAGGCACCAGCCAGCAGCCACCAGTGCAGCCCGGACCTGCCATTGGGCCTGTCTTGGATGTGAGCACTCAGCTGCCTCATTCTCTTTCTAGTCACATGAGTACTCTCATACTAAAATATTACATGTTACTTTATCTTAAATTACTTTAATTTCTCCTTTTGCTATATGAGGACATACATTGATTTGGTTTTGAAATTACATTGTAGCTATATTGTATTATCTTTTCAGAAAAGAAAGAAAAAGGAATGAAATACTTGTCATAAAATGGGGCCTAAGAGAATAAATCATGGCATTTGTGCTATTGCGTCTACTTCACCCAGACCCAGGAGCCTGCTAACTAATGACAGGTTGCCCCTAGACTGCTAAAAACTTAAAATCTACCTTTAATTTCTCACAAGCTCACTGATTCACCTCTTCTATCATGGATCCCTTTCTCTAGGCCAAGGTTTCTCAATATTATTTCACTCCCTCAATTTCACTTCTCTCTCTCTCTCCTCTCTCTCTCTCAAATTCTACTGAGAGAATCCATACCCTGATCCAGCAGAAAACTACCCCTTCTCTCCCTAACACCAATGAAGGTCCAGCTAACTGAGGGTCTAAGCAGCCTGATGCCTCTCCATATCCCTCTACCCCCATTGTGCCTAGAAAAGTACCAAACTACTAGGTGAGGTGGTACACACCTTTAATCCCAGTACTCAGGCAGAGGCAGGCAGATCTCTGTGAGACCAAGACCAGCCTAGTGCACATAGCAAACTTCAGGCCAGTTGTGGCTACAGGGAGACCCTGTCTCAAAAAGACCAATAAGGAAGGAAGGAGGGAGGGAGGGAGGGAGGGAGAAAGGAAGGAAGGAAGGAAGGAAGAAAGGAAGGAAGGAAGGAAGGAAGGAAGGAAGGAAGGAAGGGAAAATTACCAAACAGTAAGTAGCTCATTTCTTTCTTCTAGGTTGACTTCATAAAGATGAAATCAAAATTGCCTGAAATTGGTATCAATTTGTGCAAATTTCTGACTCACTGTTTCTAATCCCCAGAGAAAATCATTGCCTCACACCTCCTTCCATAACCATACAGAAGCCAAGAGCCAAGAATCCTTCTATGATGCAAGTATCTTCATATTAAATTCAATTTTGCATAAAATCAAGTTAACAGCCTAGAAATATTCACGGAGGTTGTGTTAAAATTTTTAATAACAGAGGTTTATAAGGCACCTTTATGTGGAACTAATATTTATTGTTCCGGGTGCTTTGCCTAACATCTGAATGCTCAGGACAGCTCCCTGCATTTTCCCTATTTCACAGATGAAGAGCTCAATGGAGAATGGCTATCAGGGCGCTTGAAGGTCAAGGTTATATCGCCACTGGGAGTGCACACATCTCTAAACCCATTGTTCTTCATGCAACATTCCCGCTCTGGCACAGGACTGTCCTCTCAATGTCAAGCTAGAGACAGTCACCTTCTTCCCAAGCTTGGTGGCACCCACTGGCTTAGGATCATCACAAAACTTGTTGACTGTTGACCCTCTGCAAGAAAGGAGGGTCAGGGAGAGTCAGTCTTGCCTCCCAACCAACCAGTAAGGGTACCTGAGCAGAGGAAGCCAGTAGGGAGACTCTCTCTCTCACCATTTTGTGTGGCTTCTGGGAAGTCAAGATCCACACCTGGATGGAGACTTTCCAGTGAGGCCTTAGGAGGGAGGACCCTCACTCCTGTAAGTAATACCTCACCCACTGCTCTGTATGTAAACCCAAATAAACTCTAGTTTCTTAAACTTCAGTTTGGAGAAATTAAACCTCTGTTTGTTATAAGGACGGTGGGAGGAGGGGGCTGGATGGCATTTGCACCTCCCAGAAGGAATTTAAATAACACCACTCTTAAGGGCTCTAGAAAGGTTTGTGTCCTGGAACTGTTACTTAATCTCTTCGTCTTCACCTTCTCACCAATATCATAGTTTAGCAGGCCACGTGAGCTGCTACAAACAATCTGCTCAGGCCAGCATCTGGCATAGACTGAAAACAGAGACATGAAATTGTAATCACTGTGTCTTGGCTTCTGCTGTTTTCTACAGAAGGAAGCTCTTTGTGTTCAGGACAGTGAAGCATTGCTTCAAGCATTCAGGAGAGATTGAGCCCTGACAAGGACAGAGAGGCAGGAAGTAAACAGCCCGGACCAGGTGTCTCCTATAACAACCTTTTTTGTTATAGCTTATGAAAAAGGTTTTCAACACTTGCTGATAGCCAATGTTCATTTTCATGATTCATTTATTATTCTGACTTTTAGAGTATTCCCAGCTCTGGGAGCCATGGAAACCCACATAGCAAAGCCTAGCATTGCAATGCCGCAGAACCAAGGCATTTCAGTCAGGAGTCACATTCTGGATTTCAGAGAAGCCACAGAGTGAAAGGCACTTTATTGTTTGCATTTCCACCACTCTGCATTTACTGGAGGGAACTGTCACAGAGAGAAGGGGGCTGTTTTCTGGCACTATATCTCAGATCTATGAGGCAGAGATTATCTTTTCTATTTCACATTTCCCTGTTCATTTCTGTTCACTTGCACTCCAGCCATTGCAAGCTGTGTGAGCCCCTGAATAAGTCAGGCCCTTAACCCCAGACCTGCCTGCCTTGCGCATGCCCAGAATCCTTGTGTTGCTCGCCTGCCTCTTTGCAGTGTGTTCAGCCCCTATTAAGTAGCTCTGGTAACCTGAATCACCTGGCCACCCTGGTTCATGCATGTCCTCCTGCCCTCCCATTTTATTTAGTATAAATCAAGCCAGTACACATTTTGCATAAAAGTTGCTAATGTCTTCCAGCCATTCTTCAGATAAAATTCAAACGAGGCCCCAAGGATCTAGCCCTACCTACTTCTTTGACCTCACTTCCTGTCATCCTCTGCTACACTGCGCTCTATCTGGGAAGACGTTTCAAATACACAGGAGCTTGCTGGGGCCTTCAGACCCCAGCACTAGCTTCTCCTCTCTGGAACACCTATCTTTGTATTTTTCCTGAGGTAGCTTTTTCACATCCAGCCAGATTTTGCTGCCACATATTTCATCCATCACCACACTGTCATTTTAATTCCCTATGATCCTGGGTATTTTTCTTCAAAACATTTCCAATTATCTGAAGTTCTTATGTTTGGATACTTACTGTTTGTCTAACCCATCAGTTGTTCTACCTCATAAAGGCAGATATGAACTTTCTCCAATAATCTTCCAAGCATAGCCACAATGCCTGCCATAACGATGGTGCTCAATAAATATTGACTATATGGCTAGGTAGATCCATATCCTACAGAGCAGCCCCTGAAGGCTGGTGTTCTAGAAAAACTACAAGAAGGCAGTAAGTGTATAGGTTTTCCTTCAGTTCTCTGGTATCTGCTGTGTTGCGTGGAGTTTCCTGTGCTGTGGTGGTCCCAAACGTGGGCATCATCACATAGGCCCAAGGCATTGTTCCTCATGAACAGCACTGTATAGGCCCAAGGCATTGTTCCTCAAGAAGTGACTCACTTTTCTCCCCTCTCATTATTGTTGGAGAATGACTATAACTTACTCCCCACATTGGTGCTTGATTCATCAAACAGGCAAATGAAATATTTGAGGGGCAAAATATGGTAGAAAATTCAATATCAATGTGTTCCAATATCTTCCACATTGGAGAGCAGAGCTCTCAGCCCAGAAACTGACCCAGATGGGAAGGGGACAGACCCATCCTGGTCAATGAGCCAGGGATCTCTGGGTCTCTCAACGCAGTGACTTTAACAAGCTCATTCCCTTTGGCTTCTAAGGAATATCAGATGTTCTCCAAGGTCCGCTCCAAGCTAAAGTTAATATTCATTTAAATAAAGACAAACATTTATGCCACATTTTCTGCCAAGTACTGTCAACACTCTAAAAACAAACCTGGGGAACAATGAGGACACCTCTAACTTCCAGAATTTTACGTTATTCTTTGCAACATGTTATGATTCTCAAACTCTTTGTTTTGCTTAGGGAATTTTTGAATCATGAGAGTAGATCTCTTCCATGCTCCTACCCTAGACAGGCACTTCAGGCATTTTCTTTCCAGTCCATACCCTGCTTTCTGTCATGAGTGAAAGATGTCCCACCCTGTCTCTTCTCTTGTCTCTGACAAGTATTTGGCCAGCCCAGCACTGGGACTTTTTCTTTCCCACTGAGGATCCTCAGTCACATGTGGCCGGGGCAGTGGGGGAGTTCAGAAGGGCACAGGAAGCCATGTGCAAAGCATTCCATGAGTTAGAGCCCAGCATGGAATGTGCCCACACATGCTGATCAGTGAGCATGAAACCTGGAAAACCCCCTTCCACCTCTGTAGTATCTGTTTCCTTACTTTAAATTAAGGCATGATGACCACAGAATGTTCCCCTGAGACTTCCCACTATACAACGTGAAACTGACCAAGGGCCTTAGCTTTGCATCTAAAATCCATCACCACGTTGGCATCAGCAGCAGCTCCCAGCTAAAGTCTAAGCATGCATGGCAGGGGCATTTCTGGAAAATATAGGCTTCTCCAACCACCAACTGTAGGGTAAGTACTACAGAGTTCAACTTTGATGAGGCTTTCTTCCAGCTGATTAGTAGTCTTAATATTATTTTCCCACACGAACTTTTTTCTCCAATGCATGAATCCGATCTACATTGTGGACTAATGGTTCCCTCAGTCTCTGCTACACCTGTCCCACTTTCCCACAAGACTGATTTGCCTGATAAATCTCTTTTACTTTAAACTTAGCCCTTCTTTTTTTCAGCTAATGAAAAAATTTGTGTTTTAAATTACAATATACATAAATATGTATTCACTTCCCTATAGGGTACTTTTTTAATTTTTTTAATTTATTTAATTTTTTTAAAAATTTCATACAATATATTTTGACCATATTTAAATCCCCTCCATTATCTGCACCCCCCCTTTCTAACCCCACACCAAATGTCTACACTCTAATATACATATATATGCCTTTAGAGTCAGGTCTGTATCTCCAAATGCCCTTCGGTATGGGTTCATCCACTGGAGCCTGAGCTTACTAAGAGTCTCACTCTTAAACGAGACTGAATCTTCCCTTCCCAGCAATCATCATTTGTCAGTAGGTCCTCAGGTTGGGTCAAAGTTTCTTACTTACTTCCCCAAGTGTATGTTGGGATTTCATCTGGCTTGAACTTAGGTGGGGCTTGTGCAAGCTGTCACCATTGCTGTGAGTTCATATGAGTAACTGACCAACTGTCTGGAAAACTGTTTCCTTGTGACCATCCACCATCTCTGGCTCTTACAATCTTTCTGCCCCCTCTTCTGCAATAATCTATGAGCCTCAGGGGGCAGAAGTTTGAAATAGGTGTCCTATTTGGGGATAATTCCCTTCTTGAACTAACATATAGAAGCAATAATGCCTGATTTCTCTTTCTCAAATGTGAAGATGGCATCAACAAAAATATTGTATACACACATAATATTTTATAAAATATGAAGATTCATATGAAGGAGAGACTATCATTCAGTTATTTCTGAACAGTACTGATTACGCACTGTGAACAGGGCCCTCCTTGAGCAATGTATTCAGAGACAGAAAGGAATGAGGCTCTTCCTAAAACAGGTCGTAGGATAGGGGAGCCTTTCAGGTGCCTTCTGACCTTGAACCTAACTAATAATATCTTAGATAATAACCTTTAGTGGTGAAGTGGGGATTGAGGACCTTGAGTAAAAGAGAACATGGAGGAAACAGGAAAAGGAAGCAGCCTTCCACCAAAGAGCTCTGAGTTATTAGATCCTGGATGTTCAAGTGTATGTGAGAGTTTTTGCAATTGCACTCAGCTGCACTTGGACGCTCGCCTCCTGGCAGAGCCTTGCAGCACCACAGCTTATTGAGATGCAATTGCTGTAATGCTTTTGCAGGGAAGCTCTACCACTCTTGTCACTGTTTCATAACCTGGAATATTCAGCTATACAACAGACCTCCAGGAGAAGATGCTCTGTGTTGTAACTTTCCGAAGGCGACACAATTATAAAAACCCAGGCAGATGGAAAGATGACTGCAGTGAGCAGGGAAAGCTGCCAGCAGTTTCCATTTGTGGATACACCCATTATTTTTCAAGAGATCGTTGCTGGAATTTGATGAATCTAGCACACTTTTTACCCTCTACTTTTCAGAGAGCACTGCAGCGCTGTCAGACTTTGCAAACATTTGCAGGAGACTATTTTCATATGTTTGTTTATGTCTAAGGCATTGACTCATAGAGTTTCACATTTAGCTTGCTGTTTATCTCTAAACCCCCATTAATGTTCAGCTCTCAACCCTGAAAATTGGACTTCAAAATAAATAGTGGTACAGTTATCTTTTATTTAAAATATTACTGTGAACCCCATCATTCTATGTCAAGACCCAGCTTGTTTATGGAAGAGCTTGATTTCATAATTACATATTAGAAATAATTTGTAAGGAAAATTGATTGGTATATTTACAGCAAGGATTTCACCAGAAATAACCTTGTCTCCAGCTGTAGGAGTAACGTATCAGATTGAAAATGGCACAAGAACTTCAGGGGCCTGTCACCATCTTGTTTATTCCTCATCATGGGGAGGACTAATTGCCCACAGATCAATGAGGAACAAGACTGCCAGCTTTAAACAGCTATGTGACTCACAAATCAAATTTTCGGCAATATTATGGGGTGCTGGGAAGAGTGCTCAATGGGAATTCATGAGGCTCAAGTTCCAGTTCCAATCCCAGTGTTCATCCTCTCCAAATTCACTGCTCTGTCAATATATACACGTTAAAGATGACAGGTGGGCAATGTTCAGAGAGGCAGGGGAGTAGGGCAGAACATCAAGGTACAGATGGCATGCCCATCCACAAGATGGATCAGGGATCAGCAAAAGACTGTCAATCACTCGGTGGTCCCTCATCAGTAGTGACAATAGCACTAAGACAGTGCTCAGTCAACTTCCCTTGAACCCAAGGGTCCTGGGCTAAGTCTCTCAATTCTTTTCTATATATTTTCCTTCTTTGTGTTCTCCTGAAACTTGTGGCCCCTTTGGAGGTATATTTTACTTTTTGTGATATATGGCAGCAGGAAAAGTTTTTCAGCAACAAAGTAAATTCATTCCCCGCCGCCCCGGCCCATGGCACCAGTCTGAAACTTTTGTTTCTAGTTCTACAGAGAATGAATTATGTTTATTTTATTATTTGAAAGGATAAGTATATCAATTAAAACCTCAAAATAGCATCAGTCCATGGAATAAAACAGTAACGATGACAGCAGTGGTAATGAGACCTGCCTTTCCGATTGCACTGGTTATCTCCAAAGAACAAATAGCATCTATGGGGGGCTAGCAACATATTTTTGCACATGTCCTTACCTTCCAGTTCCCTGGAATTTTTGTAAAAATTTCTCTGCCATTCTAAGAGCAAAATATAATAAAGGTGACCAGACCAAAGATGGTCTTTTAAAGCAAATCAAATTGAGAACTTTATAGACTTGATTGTTTCTTCTAGGGTAAAATCTCTTTCAGGACTTTGCCTCCTTCACATGCTGAATCACACATGTGAGCTTCCCAGGGATAGCAGGGATAACCCTCATTCACCTCCTCAAAACTTGTACCATATATATATATATATATGTATATATATATACATATATATATATGATGGGGGTTCTTGAAGCTAGCATGGACATAGGCAATATTTGTACTTAATAAATTCTTGGTGAATTGAACTGAACTGAACTGATTCTAGGGGATCCAGCAGGAGAATTAGACAAACTGATACCTCTTTAAGTATGATGCTAATGATCTTACTGATGCAGTGATAGATGAGCACAGCATAGACTGTCTCCCCTCTATCACCTGCCAAAACTGGAAATTCGAATAACTCTTCATGCCCTGTTGATTCTTCTCCTTCTGACAAAGGATGAGGTCAGACAAGTTTACTTTCAGTGATTATATTGATTTTCATTCCTACAATACAATTGGATCTCTGCCTTACAGGCAAGTTGTCATTGACTTTTACTTGGAGAGACAGATACTGACCCTGGGATGTTCTGGAGGAAGCAAGACTCAGTATTCAATTCTGAACAGCCCAATGAGCTGGAACTTTTACACAGACTGAGCTAACCGTCTTATCTTGTTAGCTAGGCTCTTATATGTTATTCCCAAAAGTTTTAGACAAACACAGATTTGTACAGTAGAAAAGGAAATACTAAGTTTTTTAAATTTCCAAATCAAATAAAAACCGCGTCATTTTCAAGGTCGCCATTGTTATTAGAAATTATATAGGCACTGTATGAAAGAATAGCAAAGACAAGAGCTGCCTTAGTGAGCAGATCTGGGGAGCATAAAATCCTTGGCCTTGGGATAGGGATGCCCATTTTAGGACACACATTCATACACATTGGTTCAATTGTCCTTGAGATCACCTTTGGAAAAATAGCATAAATACCCTCTTTTTATAGGAGAAGCCAAGGCTCAGAAAGAATAAGAAATAGGCTGATTGTGTCACTGCTGGTAGAACATCTAATTACCGCATCTGACTACTATTTTATTTGACTTTTGTGACATGAAGCTATGCATAGATGCTTTCTCATGCAATATCTCACTTGACAGAGCACCCCAGTAGACAGGTTCCTAATGCCTTTCCAGGACAAACACGGGTACAGTGGTAAGTTATTCTTTCTACTGCGCTAAGATCTAACAAGCATGCATGATACTAATGTTCTAAAAATTATCAGTGTCAAAAAAACCCAAAGAAGATTTAAATAATTTGTGAATTGGAAGACAGCATTAAAAAAGAAATGCTGGGGCTGGAGGGATGGCTTAGCGGTTAAGAACACTGGTTGTTCTTGCAGAAGACACAGGTTTTAATCCCAGCACCCACATGGCAGCTAAAAACTGTCCGCTCTAGGAGTTTCGATGTCCTCTTCTGCCCTCCATGGTCAATGCATGACATAGGTGCACTTCCCTATGTGCAGGCAATACACTCAAACACATAAAATAAAAATAATAAAATAGTTTTTTAAAAAAGAAATGCTGATTCTTCCCAAAATAATAGGCAGATTTAACACAATGCCTATCAAAATCCTAGTAAGATTTGGGGGGGGGGATTATTTTTTTTTAATTTATTTTTTTAATTAAAAGAAGCATTTCATTACAACAGCATTAACCTATTCAATAACATTTTTCTGAGCTAGGGTACATCTCTTTCAAAATTGGCTGTACATTTCTAGGTTTACAGATGAATTATTACACTTATATAATCTTTTACTCATTATAAACTCTATAAGACATAAAATTAAATGAGGTTCCAACGTTTAAAAAAGATCTCCACTGCGTTGTCAAAACACACAGTTTCATACAGAAAAATTCATTCCAAGGCTATTGCCTAGTAAGGTTTTTTTATAGGTATAGGCAAGGCTATTCTAAATTGTGTATGAAATACCAAAGAAATTGTAATGGCTAAATGATTTTTGAAAAACAAAAACAAAGTGCAGGAGTTAGTATCCTCAATTTCAAGATTTTTTTTTTATAATTTCTTTTACTTTTTCAGAATTTCATACATAAGTATTATATTCCCCTTCTCTCTGCTCCTCCTTCCCATATCCCCACACTCCCTCTCAATCACATGACTTCTTTGATTAGTGTTACATATACATGAACACACACACACACACACATTTACGTATTTATAATCCTGAGTGAGTCCATTTAGTGGTACTTGTGTGGTGCGTACATGTGTTTGGGGCTGACCACTGGGATTCGATAACCTTTCAGGGAGTTCATCCCTAGAGAAAAGTGACTGAGTCACCCTCAGCAGCCATTGACTGCCTATAGCTCTTCATCTAGAAGGAGGACCTTGTGAAATTTCTCCCATTCACATTGGCATGCCCAAAGCTATGATGATTAAGACTGGACTTGATAAAGAAAGGGCACAGAGATCAATGATGGACTGTCACCTGTAAGATGAAACAAACCCTTTCTTTCTCCAAGCTGTTCTTGGTCAGTGTTTTATCACAGCAAGCAAGAGAAACCAAATTAGAACATATTTTATTTTCTTTGATTTTAAACAAATTCAAACATTCGATAAAAATGATCAACCTTTAAATGAGCTGACTACACCAGCACCTCACAGATTTACACTTGCTGATTCGACTATCCAGACTCCACTTCCAATCACTGTTCTTCCGACGAACCTCAACTTGTAATTAGACAGCTCATGCCTATCTTATAGGATGTGCCTACACACAGACACACAGCAAACACTTGCTCCTTTGAGCCAGCACACTAGCCCTGGCACCTTGTCTTTCAGTAGTGCCTTGAAGTTCTCCCTTTTTACTGCTACAATTACTTGCTTTATCCTGTGGGTGTTTCTGAGCATCAACCAATGCAACGTCTTCAAAGAGGCAATGAATGTGCCCTACGCATGTCCAGATCTCCCACAACAAGAAAGACACATATTCCTCTACCCTACTCCTGGGAGGACTGGCTGTTGGCCTCACTACTGAGTCTTCCTCCATCATCCTGGCCAGATGTGCCTGCCATACCCCATCTTACACTATTTCCTCAGGAATATCAGGAGATGTGAGCATATAATGATTCGACTTCCATCTAGATTTGGGGCAATTCTAAAGAGCCATTCCAAGTCTGGGCCCCCCCACTGGAATCATCTACACTCCCTATTATAAATGAATCGATTTTTCCCTCTGACCAGTTCTACTTCCCTCCCTCCCTATATTGTGCTGTTGCAAAAAAAAAAGTTCTCAATAAATTTTATGCATATTTTCCAGAGAAACCCAAGCTAAAAATGGTACTAGGAATTCTCTGAAAAACAGTTGTTAGTGAGATTTAAGAGCCGCATCATCTGTCATAAGCAGTAGACGAGCTCTAAGTACCTTTGGTATGCTGCAGCTGCAGGTGTTACAATTTTCACTGGTGTAGCAGCAAGATGGACTGTTGGATGAATGAGCAAGGCCAGTATCTCGAGTGTTTCAAACGTTTAGGAAAAAATGATTTCAAGAAATACAAAAGAGGGTAATGTTTGCTGAGAGATTTATTGATTGGCTGAAGAACTAGGTAAAAGGTTGAAAAATGATCAGTTACAAATATAAGCTAAAATACAAAAGACTTTGGAAGGCTTTCCGGCAGCATATCGGGAGACTCCATGGTCTTAAGTCAGAGGACAAAATAAAAGTAGCCAAGGATCAGACCCAGCATCTAAGTGTGGTGGAAAGGAACTTCAGACGAGACAACAGGCCTGCTCCACCAATGTCAGGTCTCCGATTAGAAAGGCCTGAGATGTGGGACTGAAACATTGGTGAGAACACACTCAGAAAGTAAATCCTCAGATTCTATGACCCTTTGGGGTCTGAGGAAGGACAAAAGCCTCCATCTTACAAGGGGACATGCGCACGTTCCCAACCTCAAAATTTGTCTCCATCTCTCCTCCTGGCTATGAAATCAAAATGTCCCCTAGCTAAGAAGTACTTGGCCTGGTCACTCAGTAAACCTCAAGAGAAAAACTGAGTTAGAAATGCAAAAGAAAAAAATGTAATACAAATATCATAGGAGAGGTTATGCTGTGGAGTTGAATTTCATCTGAAAGAAATCAAAAAGAAAATAGCAAATACTATATTCATTAATGTATTACTTCTGGAAAAATAACTTTACAGATATCTTACAAATGTGCATGACTCTGCATGCAAAGATGTATGTAGAGAGACATTTGTTGTGTCATTGTTTGCATTAGACAAAGACAAAAAGAGGAAGGCAACTGATGTCTTTGGGGACTACATAACTAATGTCAAATTGCTGTAAGGGAATACCAGCCAGTCTCTTAAAACAGTGAGTTAGGTCACTGATTGTGCTAGTAGTTCCAATATGCAGTGCTCATTGACAGAGATAGAGACAGAGACAGCTAGAACAGAACTGTGTATTTATCTACTTTGATTTTGTTTCAAATTATATACTCATCTTTTTGCATGAATTTATATAGAAAGTTTCTAGATAACTATAAAATAAACACTTAGACTGAGCTTTTCTCCAATAGGAAGAACATACACTTTAATGTTCAGAATTTTGTGTCATTTGTAATGTGTAAATGGTTCAGTATATTCAATTGTTTTTAAAATAGAAAAGGCTATCTGAATTAATTATTCATTGTAAATGCACAAAAGAATTTGGAATCGCATTGGAAAACAAGTCTTATGGCTGAGGAAGGTGAGAAAGGCTGAGAAAATCGACCCAGGACTTCAAACCCAAACAAGGAATCAAGTGACCATCAGTCTCCAATCACGACGGATGAACTTGATATATGCGGATCATTAGTCCTCAACTTGAACACTAGAATCTCAAAATGAAACAAAAGGATGTTTTATCCATCTCCTTGTGATCAAATTGTCTTCTGAGAGCAAAAAAAAAAACAGTCAGTCTAAAAGGTCTGCTTCCTCCCTGCCTACATGACACCCTCTCCATCTAAAAACACCGCATGAACCATTGACTACTGTTTAAAATGCCACGTGGGCACCAAGCATGGAGCAGCACAGTCTCTGTGTTCAAGCAGAAAGATGACATTGACAGCTGTTCAGACTTGCAAGTGTCATGACATTTAGAAAGAACAGTGTCTCCTTTCACAGATTTGATAGTAACAAAAATGAAATTTGAGAGGATTGCTAAGACCTTGCACCCACTGAGATTACTTGTATCGTGTATATGACTGAAGTCCCCCTCAAAAGGATCAGCAAGATGTAGCAGAAATACCAATAAATTTTTGGTTAAAAGAGCTAAATTCAACTTCATTTGTACTTGGCAATACTAATTAAGTCACTTTCATTCACGACCTTAATTTTTTTACTCCAAGAAAATAAAAGGACTATAACATTTTGTGTGTAATTTATGTATTTATTAGAAAGAAATCCAATATCCATGTCCTACAAAATAAGACATAGCACAGACTCATGCACACACGCACACACACACACACACACACACACACACACAGACTCTTTAGGTTTCACCATAATTTAAGAGTTTTGTGGCTCCTATAAAACCCTCTCCATGAGAGAAAACTCATGCCTGACACTATAAATCTGGCCAAGAAGCCAGGGCTGGGGAGTTCATAGGGAGTAATAGGGTGAGCCTATTACTGTTATTTGGCTAAATGAATAGAATATCAAACTGTCTTCACAATATGTAACTTTTATAGCCACAAACTAGTGTCACTCTCAGGCCTCATCAGAGCAGCTTCTCTGTGTAATGGACAGTGATTAATATAGAGACGAACAGCTGGTCAAAGTGCGGAGAACAAATGTTCATGAAGTGCTTATCCATAAGAGGTCATCTGTATCACACCCCTTCCCTTCAAGGCTCAGCAAACATTATGGAAGAGGTGATGGAGAGATTGTAAGAGCCAGTGTTCAGGGAGGACTGGGGAACACAGTGTCTACTGGACAGGACAGGACCATGTACTCAAAAGTTCACAGCAGCTGTGGTTGCCTGCACAAGATCAAGTCAGTCAACACTCCAGCACGGAGGGTGGGGAATGCAAGCCTCCATCACTAGCTGAAGAACTACTGACATGATGGCTGCTAGGGGCGGGAGAGTTTTTCTCTTTAGGAAGGTGGTCCCTGGTAAGCTGACCAAGCTCCAGTGGATGGCCACACATTCATGTGTATATGGGCAACAATAGTTGAACTCAATGGGTTACAATAATAGAGAGAAGGGACATGAAGCTGAAAAGGGGACATGGAGAGGGATCCAAGAGGAGCTGGAGGGGCAGTAGGGGGCACATGTGATCAAAGACATTGTATGTAGCTATTAAATTCTCAAAAAACAAATTTAAAATATATGAAAGTTTTAATATTACATAGGAATGCGATATTGCTATTGATAAAATATTACATAATAAAATTATGAACATAATGACGAGTGCATACAAAGAAGGGAAAGCTTAACAAATGCCACTGTTTCCCACTTTTCCTTCTGGAATCCTGCCAGCATTCTGCATGATGATAAAAGGTGGGTAAGAGAACTAGGCAGCACGATAGAGAGCCAAGTGCCTGGTGAGGGAGCAGGCATGTCCATCTGAGGAACATGTGGCACCACACGTCAATCCATGGCCAGAGCAGACATCTTAGGTTGATCATGGCTCACATGCTGTGGATTCCACATGTGAGCTCTGAAATCCTCTCAACAAAGGGCCTCAGGCAGCCAATACTAGTTCATGCCAAGATAAACCTGCTTTCTCCTCAAAGGGCTAGGACTTGAATAAGCAGTTGTACTGAACTATGCCCACATTGGGAAGAGAAAAAAAGACTAGTTTCTTGTCTTCAGTTTGTCCTGGTACTCACATAAATCACCACAAATGTAAAAGTGGTTGAGAGAAACCTTTCAGTCAGGGCTTACAAAAGTTAAAATCCTTTCTGTACCCAAGCATGATAACCAAGCAGATGTCCTTATGTAACTTTAAAGTGACCTGACACTATGAATTAAGTCCAAGATCTCCCTGCTTATAAATCTATATGTTCATCTGAGGGAAGTTACATATAAGGAAAAAACTGTTGGGCCAGGCGTGGTGCTGCACGCCTTTAATCCAAGCAGAGAAAGGCAGATCTTTGTGAGTTCAAGGCCAGCCTGGTCTACAGAAAGACCCTGTCTCAAAAAGAGCAAAAGAAAAAAAAAAACTTTAAAATAATCTTACCTTAAATAAAGCTGCATTCGAAGTCCTCTTTGCTCTCTTGCATCTTGTATGAGCAGAGCATGCTGGCTGCATAGGTAATGGATTTCCTCTGACCACTGCCTCTAGAAATCTCCATGAACATTCTTCCTATTGTGAATGGCCAGACAACGGAAAGTGTGGCAGATGCCACAATGCTGTGGTACCTTGACAAAGAAAGCTGGAATCATTTAAAACAAGAGTGAGCCTGACCTGGTCTCAGAACTGTTTCTCAAAGGACTGCTTTCAGTGATTTTTCACAACACACACACACACACACACACACACACACACACACACACTACTCTGGGTCAGGGGCAAGTAAGAGTCATGAGGGAGAAAGAGGGAACACAGTTAAAGATTAAAGCTATGTGTTTAGTTTATAAAAGTTGATTTCAAAAGGAGGGCAAGGCCAGTAAGATTATTTATATTGTTTTCCTAAAGGCTAGCTAAATAAGTCGAAGCAGGAAGGCAGATTGAATAGTGCTAAATGATTTCAAAATATAGGGTTAACTTTGGTTTACAAGGCTAAGTCAGTCATGAGGCATTCCCATAAAAGTCATTACAATATGAAAGAAACTTCAGCTTCGTATTACCAGGTGTTGACTGGATTGTCATTTAACAGATGAGAAGAACCAGGGATCTGATTATTTCAATAACTTTGGCAGAGATATCCAGGTTTTCAGCAAGATCCATGGGGGAACAAGAGAACCAACTCCTGAAAGTTGTCCTCTGATATACACACATACAAACACATCACACACACACACAGACACACACAGATAAATGATAGGTTATAGATAGATAGATAGATAGATAGATAGATAGATAGATAGATATAGAAAGATGATAGATATGATAGAGATATGTGACAGGTGAGAGATAGATAGATAATGATATGTGATTAGATAGATAGATAGATAGATAGATAGATAGATAGATGATAGAT
>NW_008331789.1:6507253-6517284 GCF_000622305.1 Nannospalax galili
ATAGATGCACAGATAGATAGATAGATAGATAGATAGATAGATGATAGATAGATAGATAGATGATAGATGATAGATGATAGATGATAGAATATACACATACAATTGCTACTTTTCAGCCATCCTCAAATTAGCTTCCATTTGTGTCAGAGTCACCTGGCCTCCTTAGTTCATCAGACCTTATCTCATATAATTATCCTGCCATAGGGAAAGGAGAGCTCAGGAATCTATACTATTAATTTCCACATTAGGACCTTCATGTCTCTTAAATGATATTCTCAACCTTAGACAATATTAGGAGGTCTACTATTATCACAAAACTCCAATACAGCTAGTCTGAGATAGGATTGACCATAAGTACTTAAAATGAAAGCTGGGTTGAAAATCCTGCATCAAAGTGTGAAGTCCACTCTCAGCCACATTTTTCTGCTTCTAGCCAGTTTTGATAACTGTGCATGTTAATGTTTAGAAGAATCCAGAAGAAGAAATTTAAAATGGCCAAGCTGCCAGGTGTCCAGGTGGTCAATTAGCACAAGCCAAACCAAAAGTAACAATCAGGCTTTTATCTGTTACAGGCTTTTAACACTGCAAGCAAGAGGTACTGGCTCTTTAGGGGATCCACTTTTCTCCCGCAGGATGGCGCTGGATGGGGGCCAGATGGCTGCCACACAGATGGGAGAATAGACACTACTCAGGATCCTGAACAAAAGGCTTCAGCCTTCTATGAACATTTCAGTTTAGGATTAAAAACATGGGAAAGCTAGGAGTCAAAAGGCAGTGAATCAACACAGAGAAAAACATGCTAGCCAAAGCCCCCCTGTGGAGCCTCCTGGGTGGAGGTGCCTATCTGAGAATGCAGATATGGGGATGAGCATGGCTCGGCCCTGGAACTGAATCTTTGCTGCGTTGTCCCCCAGATAACTGCAATGTCTGGGCTGTGCACCAAGTCTGATGCAGGGAGGACGGCATCTCCCCAGGACAGCATCTAAGGAAAGCTCTGTAATTATCTATGGCCATTCCTGAAAGCTCACATGGAATTTTAGGCTGAATCTGAACCTTTCAAAAATGTCTATCACTCATAACCATGTTGGAAATGAATTAATCTGTACACCCTGAACTCCTTATCGTCTATTCTGAGACATCAGCTTCTGATGACTGTGGTTAGGCAAAGCCAGTCTTCAGTGATCCACCCTTACCTTTTACCTGTCTTCTACAGGAACTGTTTCACCCTGTGCTTCTTTACATACCCAGGATGTTTGACTCCCCCACCTAAGAAAGTACTCTTTTGTTTCCAGTTTGTTTACAAAAGATAGACTGTGGTAACGAACTTAACCTATAAAGGTACTTCTGCCTCAGGACAAGTTGTCAAACAAAGAGCAGGGCTTCCTTAAGCATGGTTAAATAGATATAGAGGTTCAAATACATCATGAAGAATCTTTCTGACTGTAAGAGTCAGAAGATGAGGAGGAGTGTCGTGAAACGCTGCCTTCCAGATAGGACAGCCATCATGAACACACAGCAACAATGGATACACACACAAGACTGGTCCTTCAACATCCTATCATGGATACAAGAGGTGTCCACAAGGAACCCCTCTTCCTAAGGAGCTATTGACTGTTAATAGTTGTGGGGGGTTGTCATTTTCTTCAGTGGTACAGCCACTAGGGGACTAGTTGGGAAGAAAAAGGTTCAGAGAGAAAGGAAGGGGGATAAGAGAGGGAAATGGGGGATAGAATCATAATGCAACGTAAAATAAAAAAGTGTATTTCTTTGTGATGTTCTATTGTTCAGGTTTCCATAGTGAGGGCTTCATCCTCAGAAGGCTCTTCCTACAAAACAGCAAAGATAGCCACCTGCAGCTCCAGGCTCAATCTTACTAGCAACCTCAGAGTCCCATTTCTTATCCACCATGACCAAGGCAAACTTCAACAAACACTGTAACTGGCTTCTCTAGAATCCCACTGCATCCTTGAACCAATCACTACAGAAAGAAAGGCAGGGTCATGTCATTATCAATCCTACCAGAAATATGTGGAGACAGGGAAGAGTTCCCACAAGGAAGGAATGCCAAATATGCACAAATGGAACTAGGCCACATGCTATTAGAGCTTGCTGAAAACTTGTTTGGAAAAATGATTGTGATATTTACAGATCTCACACTCTTGAAGATCATAAACCACTTTAAAAAATGTTTTTATCCCAGAATATTTTAGCAAATCAAGTCAGTAGCTCAAAAAAGATGAGAAGAAATAACTTCTTGTCTGGAACCAATCACGGGAAAGACCCAGACATTCTAGAGAAAGCAGCTCATTAAAGTCTCAGAATCAGCATCAAACACTATGGAAAACTTGGAGCTCAGGAAGATAAAGATTTTCTCAGGAACCTATAACTACTAAGTAAAAAACAGCTCTTGTACACCAAGCCTACTCTCTCATGAAGGCTTGATGTTGTTCTAGAATGAGTGGCCTTTCCATAACACAGTACCTTATATAATCCTTTTTGATCCTCCCAACAATCAGTGAAGAAAATAGGGCAGGCACTGTTACAGAGGTTTGACAATCCTGCCTCTGGATCAGTCTCTAGCATTATTAATGCAGACCAACCACCAGGGGATAAAGATTCCACAAGGAATTCCTCACACCTTTCAGCAGCACATCAGTCATTCAGGAGAGAAGAAAGCAAAATCCCTGCCTCTTCAAAATGTTTAGTGGTGGTCTGGGGAAGAAATGGCACATCCTTCACAGCCTCCTTCCTTCCACACTCACCTTCCATGAAATCTCTCTGGAGGACACAGATGATCCCACTCAGAGGTATTTCCCTCCCTAAGTGAACTGGGCCCTCACAATTGAGTGTTTGAGTTTTCCTAAGAAACCAATCAACTGTGATGAATGTTGTGTGGCTCTCTCCAGGCTTATAGTTTGCTTCCAGGAGGAAGGACTCTAGTTCATCAAGAAGGAAACCTTGAGCCAGGAGTGGTGGTGCTTGCCTTTAATCCCAGCACTCAGGAGGCTGAGGCAGGCAGATGTCTGTGGAGTCAAGGCCAGCCTGGTCTACATAGTGAGTTCCAGCCCAGCTGGGGCTACAGGGAGACCCTGTCTCAAAAAGAATTTTTTTAAAAAAGAAGGAAAGATGGTGAACTGTAAATAGTCAGCCACTGGAATCCAATCCATGGTGGGTGTTTCATCTAATATACTTACTAGCATATAGTAGCCATACATTAACTTCTTTTCTTTCTCCATCTAGTAGTTCAGTTCAAATATAACGTAGTGGAAAGAAACTTGAACTAGAAGCCATTAATTTTGTATTCCAGTGTTCCCTCTAGCACTAACTTGTTCTGTGACCTTCTTAGGCTGTCATAGCCCATTGTTCCTTGGTTTTCTCATTCTTCACATGAGAACAGTGATGTCAACCTAGTCTACCTCCAGACTATCACAGGGATTAAGTAAAATGAATACCCATGAATTCTTTGTGAAAAGTATAAAGAACCACACGAATATTAGTGATTGCATTGGGCCATACCCCTCATCGACCATCTCTGGGACAGGCTTTGAAAACATGAAGACTGGCAGAAAGAAACACAAAGCGGCTGTTTCCCTTTGCGAGGTCATGGCTGAGCCTCAGAAATTGACAAGTCTGAAGCACAAGGAGGTCAAACACCAGGGAAATCTTCATGCAACAGAAGATTGTTGTCAGCAGAACACCAAGTTATGGGAATCTCCTAAAAGCATAGTTAACACCCTGATCAACACTTCAAAGTAATTTAGAAGAGTCATGCCAAACCAGTGTCCTAGAAGGTGACACTTAGAAGAGAACTTCAGAAGTCTGAAGTCCAAATGCTTCATTGTCAAGTTGAAGAAACTGAGGCCCAGATCCATGCAACTAATTCCAAATGCACATTTCTTTCTACTATGCTAAGTATTTCTCTGCAACGAACATGAGCAAAGTCTCAGAACCCTTAAGTAGGGTTGTTACTGCACAGGAACCCTCAACCTGGACACTGAACCACCACAGGATTTGAAGATCAGGAGGAAGAGTAGGCAGGAAGTAGAAGCTCCATAGATGGCATATTTTAGAAAATTGGCATAGCTTCAGGGGCACTCGAAACTCACCAAAGAGATGCTTCTCTTCTCCTGGAATCATTAAAAGGTATAGAGTATTTCACACTAAGTATATCTCTCAAAGGCTCCATTAAATTTCAAAGCTGGCCTGTTTAAGTAAAAGAGGACAGGTGTTTCTGAAATGACTAACCGCAAGGTTTTCAATTTCCTGTGCTACTTTTAATACGACCATGTAATTCTTGCCTCGGGCTGGAAACAAGAGTTTCATCACAGAAGAGGTACCTCAAGAATAAGGAAGTCTATTGAATGTGAGCCTTGACTAATCCACGTGAATTCCTTGTCTTTATTGGTTAGATATTGCCACTGTATTAAAGCCTATTCATCTGACAAATAAATGTAACGCAAACACAAGCATACAACTAGCATAAGCCTGGAACTGTCTTTAAACCTGTCACCTGAAATCAACACCCGTGTGTGTGTGTGTGTGTGTGTGTGTGTGTACATGCACATGCATATGCAGGTGCACATGTACATATGTGAGCACACATGTGAAGTCAGAGATTAAATCTGACGTCTTTCTTAGTCACTCTCTAACTAATTTTTTGAGACTGTTTCTCAGAGACTGGAGATTATCAGTTTCTCTATAACAGCTGACCAGTGAACTCTGGAGATCTGCTTATGTCTGCCCCCCACCCTAACACTGGGGTTACAGATGCACACCACAGAACCTAGTTTTCACGTGGGTGCTAAGGAACTGAACTCAGGTCCTCATGCTTGTGAGGCAAGCACTTCACTGACTGAGTCATCTCTCCATCCCCCAGTGAACACTCCTGAAGCAGCTCCTAGCCAGCCTCAGGCCTGGGAAACAATTGGGGAAAACAAGATATCCAAGTTTTCATAAATATGTACCCTTAGGTGCTTTCTTCTATACTTTTAACTGTGTCTCCCCAAAAACATGATCATCTAAACCAGATACCTTCTAATAGGAGATCTTATTTGGAAATGAGGTCATTGCAGGTGCAATTAGTTAAAATGAGATCAAATTAGAGCAGGGCGGGCCCTTAATATAATACAGCTGGTGTCTGTATTAGACGAGCACAGAGACAGATGCGTACAAAGAGAAAACTGACAATTAAGACGGAGCTCAGAGAGGCACCACTGCAAGCCACAGAGTGTAGAGGATGAGGGCAACAGCAGAAGCTAGGAAGGAAAAACAACACAAAACGAAAAACCAGGGACAGGACATCCCTTACAGCCCTCGGAGGGAGCACGGCACCGTCGGTGGCCAGAACTACGGAAGACTGCGTCTTAGCTATTCTAACCCACTTGGTTTGTGGTGCCTTGTTACTTCAAACACAGGAAAATGATACGCCTCCCAAATCCAAGAAAGGCAAAACTTAGGACCAGGACGAGGGAATGCAAGAGGAAAGGTACAAAGTAACTCAGCCAGAGGGTTCCAAGCTCCCCTGTCTGGCAGGTTGGACACCCATATGAAGGTTTGAGAAATGGTCTTTCCTGTCACATGGCTCTGGAGCTAAAAAAAGAAGCAAGAAAACAACCTTTACTGCTGACCTGGCATCATAAAATAATTAGCAAATTGCCAAGGTGCTTCTGGAAGGTGATTCGGTCTGCAGCCGTTCTGCCTGAAAGAATGGATCTGTCAACTAGGCTGCTAATGCATCACTTTCAGAGGAAATGACTGGGTTTATGACCAGATATTACTGCAAATTGTTCTCTGAAGCAAGGAACTTCTTTTCTGCACCTGGCACATTCATACTAACCCAGAGAACAGCCTCAGGTGTGGAATGAAGGTCACATCTATCCAACTGAGTACAACAGCTCCAGACTCATTCCAAAGCCCAGGGGCAGCCAGTCTGCCTGCCTAAACCCAGGAAACTCAACTAGGCAGCTTTCAGAAAGAAAATCCTGTCCAAGCTGAAGTTCCAGAGCTTTTCTATGAGCATGGACAATGAGAAAAGTTAAGGACTTCACTCCAAATATGTCTATGATGGGCTCATATTTCTTTTTAACACACATATAGAAACCTACCACTGTAGAAGCTTATTAAAATATATACATATACATATATGAAAATTGTTTAAATGGAGTTACTCTATAACAATGAGAGGGATGCCCCTACTAGACATCACAGGCTAGAAAATAAAATTCCCCATGCCAGGAATAGGTTGGCTCTTTTTAAGTTATTGACCAGTGGCGTCCCATAAACTACCAAGTATTATTTAATATTGCCATTGCTCTTGGTTACCCACCAGAACTTGATGGTAAGACCCTATTGCTGAAGATGCTTCAAACTTGAGTCATAGAAAATGGAAAAATCAAGCTGGTATGGACCTCAAAGCTTCATCCCTACTAGCTAGCTCTCATAGGGCTTAAGGGTGCCATGCATGCTTCCAGAACAGAAAATCAATCATCAGTCTTACCCAGCTGTGAACCATTGGAGTTACAATAATTATGGACCTGGCAAAATATGCCCATTAGTGCAATAGTGGCATGAATTTTATGGGAGCAATTAAAAACTGTCTGCTTGGATTTAAGGCCTGCTTCACAAGATCAAACCCATACCTGGCAGTGTTATCAGGGCCAAGAACTTGTGACTAGACAGGTCATAGATACTAGGAGAGAACTAATAGTAGGTTCTCCCTAAGATCTATGACCTGTATAGTCAAATAGACATAGTATTAAACCTATTCTTAATGACTTACCACTATATGCATAGATTAGTGCATCTCTCAACTTTTATCAGAGAACCTTGTTTTTGCAGTACATGGAAAGCAATACAGAGACCAAAACTGGTCAACATGCAGAAAATGAGAGACTGTAGAGTGCTCAGCCCAAATGGAACATGTATATTACAACCTTTCCCCCAAGATTCAGAAATCTTCAAGGAAGAAGGGGCAAAAAGATTCTAAGAGCCTGAGGTGGTGGACAACCACAAGGAAATAGTGTTTTCAGAACCCAACAGGGCAGTTACACATATGAATTCACAGAGGTTGTGACAGCATGCACAAGACCCTGTGTAATTCCAAGCCAGACTAAATCCCAGCATGGAGAGGCAAGGTAGGCAGGAAGTCCTACCCCCAGCTGAGGAGCTATTGGCAACTGATAGCTGCTAGGAAAGAGAAAATCAGTTTTCTTTAAGGGCATGACTCCTAATAAGTCAACCCCACATCCAAGAGTATTTGAGTAACACAAATTTAATTCGATGGGCTTTAAACAATAAAGAAATGAAGTTGGGTGGGTAGGGTGGTGCAGATGGATCTGGAAGGAGATAGGGAAAAGGGTGACTATGATCAAAATATATTACATGAAATTCTCAAAGAATTAATGAAAATATTACTTTTTTCACACTTGACCCTCCGGTCTTCATTGACCCCCAGAGATCAAAGCTTCTATTCCTTTATTTAAGGCCAAGTATGCCTAGTTTATACAGATATATGTAAACAAGGGGTCAGCCTATGATCATTCTTTTAATTTTTACTTTCCAGCCGTAGACAGATAAACCTTGACATTGAATATAGCAACAAAGGAAGACAGAGTAAATGATAGTCCCTCATTACCATTTGTGGTCTACATTGACCTTCCAGGACCGTGCTAAACTCTTTGGAGTTTAGTTTAGCTTTGTCCAGACCTGTGGCCATCATTGTTCCTAAATTGCAGATGAAGAAGCTGAGGCTCAGATGACCCACTGCAGGTCAAGTCCATGATGAGACTCAGGCATGCGCTTGCTGTTCTTGTCCACACCGTCACCCACTGCACTGCCTATGCTGCTTCACCTTTGAAATAAGATGAAAAAATGTCAAAACAAGGTCCAACTTATGATTGCAATATAGTGAGTGACTCCCCATGGACCTGGGGACATTTAAATTTACCTTTCCCAGGCCAGGCTACGTAGGACTCGTAAACTATAAAGTTCAGCGCTTCAAGGAACAAATTTCTCATTGGCCCTCTCTTCGCTTGCTTAGCTGGTTTATGTTGGTACAGCACCACGGCTGTACTGAATGACAACATGTCACATATGTAGAAATGCCTGAGAACAGGTCTTAAATGTTGTCACCATAATCCCAGCACTTGGGAGGCAGAAGCAGGCAGATCTCTGTGAGTTCCAGGACAGCCTGGTCTACATAGTGAGTTCCAGGACAGCTGGGGCTACAGGGAGACCCTGTCTCAAAAAAAAATGACAAATAAATAAATAAATAATAAGTAAAAATAAAACAGTGTGAGGTGATGGATTATGCTATTACCTTAAGTGTGTTAATCATTTCAAAATATCCACATACATCAAAGCAGCACATTGTACCTATAAATATATGTAAGTTTTGTCATTTATACATCGATAAAGCTGGAGAAAGAAAAAGAGGGAGGGAGTAGGGGGAGAGGAATAGAAAAATGGAGGGAAGAACAGAGGAAAGGAGGGAGGGAGGAAGAGAGGGAGACAGATGGAAACAGGAGGAAGGGAAGGAAGAAGAGGAAAAAAAGGATTAACAAAATCTTTTTTTAAAATGCCAAAAATATAGGTTATAGCATAAGCCAGGCATCATGATCAAGACACTGTTTTTTTAAATGAGGTGGTAGCAAGGGACAAGCACAGAGTGGAGTGGACGCTGCGTTGCCCCAGGACAGGAGAAGGAAAAACTATGGTAATAAAAGGAGCACAGTCAGAGTCTGGACCCATATTCCCCTTAACTTGTGAGAATCTGTGACCCATGGGGAGAAAAAATCAGTCCAGAACTTTAACAAAAAGTAACACATTTAGGATTGTTCATGATCATTCCCCTCCCAATTAGGGCATTTTATGGCTCATTTTCCCCTTTTTAAATTCAAAATGAAAATTACCAAAGACTGAGAGTGTAAATGAGGGTAGAGCTGCTGCACACATGATTTATGAGCAGTATAATCATGTACAGAAATGCCACAGTGGAACCCACAGGTTCCTACAATTAACATGTGTTCATAAGAAAGTGAGAAAAGACTGGGCCTGGACCAACCCCACCCACCTTTGCTTCCCTGGCCAGCTCAGCCACCGGCTTCCGGGTGATAGCATCTTTCCTGGGTGGGTCCTGCCATCCACCACACCTTGACTCCCCCAGTCTCATTCACCCCTTCCCAAGCTCCCCTCCTAGCCTGGGTACTGGCACATTTCTTGTCTTGGAACTGCAGACTCCTGGACTGTCCTCTAGGTGCAGAATCCCCACTTCTTCCTGATCCTTTGCATCCAGACCAACCCAATCCCTCCCTGCAGTCCCCAGGAGCCCTCTGGGCTTGGTCCCGCCCTCACCTCCCTTTGCTTCCTTGAGCTGCACAGCCTCCAGTGTCCTGGTGTCAGTACCTTTCCTGGGTAAGTCCAGGGAACCCACCATGTCTTTGTTCCCCCCAGCCTCATTCACCCTCCAAGCTCCTCCACCTCATCTCTCCTCCTAGCCTGGGTACAGGCCCATTTCTTGTCATGGCACCCCAGATACTGGGGCTGACCTCTCTGCCCAGAGCCACCACTGCTTCCTGATCCTTTGCATCCAGACCAACCCAGTTCCTCCCAGTAGCTCCCAGAAGCCTTGGGGCCTCTTCCTGTCCCCACCTCCCTTTGCATTCCTGGGTGGCACAGCCACCAGCTTCCTGAGACCAGCATCTTTCATGGGCCCTACTCCCAGGCCAGCCCAGGCCCCCAAATCCTGAGGGCAGCATTTTTCCTGGATGCATACAAAGCTTAGGAGAAAGCCTGAGAGCATCTGATCCTCATCTGACTTGGGTCACTGTGGGAACTCCTGAAGACAAAAGCAACTTGGCCACACCAATATAAAATCAAAAGAGAGAACCTGAAGCCTAGACCAACCAGCTTTTCATGCCTAACAAGTAAACCACAATGGAACATAAAGTTTACAAAAACAAGCAGACTTAAACTCAACAAAGGAAGGCTTGAGTTTCACACAAGAATCAAAAACTACAAAAGAAATTCACATG